>NC_063444.1:27214187-27526919 GCF_020379485.1 Brassica napus | reverse complement strand
TTATAATTAAACTCAAATGACGAACGATCGCGAGTCAAAGAAATCGACCGAGACAACGTCATAACGAGCTCAACACTACAACGATTCGATATCTCGAATAATGTTTATACTAAACAAACAGTCACTTCAAATCTTGATAAATCATGCATTTGATAGATAAGTACAATAAAAGACAAACAGATAATACGATTCGAAGAGTTGTAACAGAGGAACAACAAAGTAAAAGCCTCGAAAGGCAAAAGTCTAAAAGGCAACAACATAAGTCCTCCGAGACTCAAAAGAAAACAACAAACAAGGAAAACTAAGCTTCCTGATCACTCTCGCGATCATTAAGGGCGGAAAGCTCCGAAGCCCTGACGCTCGATTCGCGGGCAATCGGAGAGACTTGCACCGCATCATCCTCCGACACCTCGCCAGTGTTTTCCTCGCCATCCCGACGAGACTCTTCTGGAGGCGGCGAATCGCGACCCTCGATTGAAGTGTCCGAAAGCACGAGGACAGGAACGTTATTTCCATCGACTCGGGCTCCTCGACCAGGCACCCCTTCCTCAAGAACAGTCGAAGGGTTTTCGATAAGAAGCGTCGGTTCCTCGCGCCTTTCTTCGACCGGACGAGTACACGAGACATGCAGATTTGCCGCGGTCTCCGGGTCAATTAAGCCAGCGTTGGAACCATACGGATCGAGACCCGCCAGAATCCGAGCATCCACAAACTGAGACTCCAACACGAGAGGAGAGAGTCTAAAATCGCTTTCAGGGATCTCACCAACCTTCAGCTGCTCAGCCTCTTGTTCGTATTTCCTCTCGTACTCGACGAACATATCAATAGAGGCTTGCGGTATGTCGTTCCCGGCTCCTTTCAAGGCCTCGAGGCACTTCCTAGTCCCAAAGGCTTGGCTGTAAAGTAACCGAGCCTCGTCGTAAGGACCCCGACGCTCCTCTCGAGAACGAATCCTGGCGAAGCAACGACTAGCCTTGGCGGTCATTTCCGCCTCAACTCTCCCCCTTTCTCTCGTCACCTCCAAGATTCTGGAGTCTCTCAGACGTTTCATCTCTCGCTCGTGCGTGGCAGCGAGCGAAGCCCTCTCGCTCTCGAGGTCAGCATTCTTCTGTTCAAGCTCGCGAATGGTTCTTCGAGACGACTCCAGCGCGGCTTTAAACTCATCGCGTCGAGCAACGGTGCGGGCCATCACCCCGTCGAGCTTCTGCAGATTGGCCCTTGACTCGTTCAGTTGACGAGCAGAAACCTCTTCCTTCTCAGCAAACTCTTTCTTGGCCAGCTCGAGCTCCTCCAAGGCTCGTTTAAGGGCCGTGTCGTATTTATCAATCACGACATTCATCGTGCTATCACCCTGAACACGCGACACAATGGAAATCGTGAGAGGTTAGGAGTCAAGGAATTTAAAAAAAAAGGGACCAAGCCGTTTACCAGCAGTTTGGCCCTTGCAGCTTCTTCGTATTCACCCCCGATGATAAGGTCCTTCACAGAAGGAAGAGGTTTCGCCCTCCCTCTTAGTTGACAGAGAAACTCCCCACATTTCTCTGGAACGTACACTAAGGGAGCCGGTCCCTCATAGTGGAAGTCGACCTTATCAGGAAAGCTGAATCCGGGAGCCCTCCTTAGGATAGCGGAGCCACGGGAAGAAGTACCGATCTGGACGGCCCCTCCTCCGACGGGAACTGGAGTTCTCTCGCGAGGAAACGTCAGAACAGGAGACCGCCTCTCATCATCGTCTTCGTCATTTCCCCTCCTTATCAGGAGTGGCGACCCTTCGCTATCTTCCTCGGAATCACCCGAGCAGGCGGCATTAAGAGAAGTCTCGCGTTCCCCTCCTTCACTTACTCCTTCCTCGTCATTCCGTCCCTCCGAGGCTTCGTCCTCAGAACCCCCCTCTTTGGGCTGAATTTCTTCTCCTCGAGCATCCTCTTCCTCTTGCTCGATCTGCTCGTCAGCATCTTCCAACTGCTCGCCGGCGGATTTCTTCTTTGTCCTTTTCTTCTTGCTCTTCTTCCGGGGCTCACTGGAAGGAGGGACATCACTCGTCTCCTCAGTACTCCTCCCGGCTCCCGAACCATCGCCTCTTTTCCTTTTCTTTCCCTTCCCCGCACTTCTGGCATCGGAAGGGAAAACCTCGTCAGAACGAGGAACCGCCGTTGAGGGTCCTTCCCCGCTAGTCAGCCCCAGCTGGGCCGCTATTATTGCGCTCAAATCAGGAAAAGTACCCATCTTCTTCGCCTCGGTAATTTGTTTTTGGATGTCTCTCGGGAAGATGTCCAGTCGCTTAGCGCGAATGGGAAGAACGGTCGGAAGATCGGATCTCCACTCTCCTGAAAACATAAGGCAGAAGGGTCAGGACGCGACAGATAAAACTTGCGACTAAAAGAGCACAGTCTAGAGGTGCGAGAGAACGTACTTCGAGCGATTCGATCTTTAAGCTCACGGATCTTTTCGACGGAAATCTCGGACCAACGATAGATTCGAAGCAGAGCGACGGCGCGAACAATCCTCAAGAAATCTTCGGGATAAACTGGGGAGGTAGGATGGCCAACTGCATACAAAGCAAAAAAAAAAGGTTGGTTAGAATCGACAAATCGCTTACGGTTCGCGACAGAATATTCTACCGCAAGAACGGTTCCAAAGAACTCGGTAATCATCTTGGGGAGGCTCCTCGAAGGCCAAACTGTCGGACTTAAGGAAGAAGTAGGAGCGCTGCCAGTTCTGCGTCTTATTCGGATGACCGGCACACACATTGCAGTTCGGTCGCATCTTCACCGAGTAAGTGCCATCTTTCATGTCGGTTATCGAGGTCATCTCCTCGAACGACCTAACGCTCATCGGCATGTCGATCTGCTCCGCCAAAACCGACAAAGTGACCGCTAGACGCAGCGAGCCATTCAGCAGCTGACTGATCGCGAGATCTCGACGTCTGGCGTATGCTGTGATCAGTCGCGGGATGGGGAACCAGCAACGAGTGTCTTCCTGAAAATAGGATTCGTACACCGTCTGGTACCCCATCGGAGGAGACCAGGGTCTCTGCGCTTCCGTAGGCACAAGGAAGGTCACGCCTACGGCACCCGCAGCCCGAAGAACCCTCTTCACGCTTCCAAGAGTCGACTTCGTCTTCTCTACGCCTTCCCAGTCCTGACCGGCCAAGAAGGCAGGACGCAATAAATCGGGATGGAGTTGAGGAAGCTCTTCGAAAATCCCGTCGGGGTAAAAGGTGGTCGGGAAGAACTCGGCCTCAGAATCATCGTCCTCCGAGAGACCAACCTCCGCAGGTCGAGCTCTCAGGGTGATCGAGTCAACAGGCATCGCCCCGCTCTGCCCGTCTCTCGAACATTCCATTGCATCCCTCGCAACGACGTTCTGACATCCTTCTCTCGCGAGTCTCGCAGCATCCGCAACCAGAAGTCGATGAGAGCGAGATAGATTCGCCGTGTCCATCATCGCCGCGCGATGAATCGCCGCGCGATGAATCGCCGCGCGATGAATCGCCGCGCGATGAATCGCCTCCGGATCTCCGACACGACCCCCGTCGGAATTCCTTGTCGGATTCGACGTCGCTGCGACTGGCTTTCCCTTCTGTTGCTTCGATAGCCTCTGACCCGACGACATCGCAGAACGGAACGGTGAAGAATGTTTCGAATGAATCTAACAACGCTTAGAGAGATAAAGGGAAGAGAGAGAAAGTACCTTTGATCGCGGAGAAAAACTTGAAGAAATGAAAGGGGATCTGCGTATTTATAAGGAAAAGAGAGGGGGGGAAACTCGAGGCGCCATCATTAGGTCTATTCGGGCCCAAACGGGCCTCGAAATCCGCCCTAAAAACCCAGCGGACCCTCGCGACGTTTCGACTTCTCGGTTCATTTAAAAGAAAAAGAAAAGAGAGGGGAATTCGAGGCGTCGTCATTAAGCCTAAACGGGCCTAAATGGGCCTTGAAACTCTCCCAAATGTCCAGCGAACCTTCGCGACGAACCCTTCCTGCGACACGACGACCAAAAGAAGAGATAAAAGCCTCTACTGCTCGCTTTCGAGAGAACAACGCTGTGCGACTCATCGACCAACCGTTCTAACCTTCCGGCAGGCCTCATATTCCCTCAAACCTCCAAACCTTAGAATCCATCACGAGCTGGAAAACACTCCGCTCACTAATGGACTTGGGGGGGACTTACTGTAAAGGATGGATTTGACCATCCCACAAGGCCCGAGGAATAGGAAGGTCTGGCCCGAATTAGGAAGAGCAACGGCTCGAACGGTCGGCTCGAGAATCAGGTCTCTCGGCTTGACTCTTGAGTACTTTTAGTTGATCATCATCGGCTGAAGTACGTTCGGCTCAGCGGCTGCTCGGACGCCTACGGGCTTCTCGGCCCAGTAGAGGAGGCCCACCAAGATGACGTAAATTAGGTCAAGGACGAGGCATCAGGACGTCTATATAAAGGAAAGGAGAGACAACGAGAAAAGGATCCGAAATCACTGACTAACACTTGGCGGCTAGATTAGGGTTTTCACATTTGCTTCATCTCGCCGTTAGTTATACTTTTCCGGTAGCTTACCGAGCCACCGGCTTCCTTTCTGTCGCGCTCTCTTCTTTTCCCTTGTAACCGACTGAACGTTTTTTCTCCGACCATTAATAAGACGTCTTTGTTTAAACCCACATCTTATTTATTACCGTTTCTCGATCAAACAGTAATATACCTTGAACAGTGGATTGAGTTTCTTTTGTATCTCAGAGTTGAAGGACTTCTTCAAGAGGTTCAAGTCACGATTCGTTAACTCTTGACTCTTGAGCACAACAGCGATTACTAGCTGCTCAGGACCTCCACTGGGAGGTGGAACACCGATGGCTGCTGTCTCCAGGACGCTGTCATCAACGGAGTTACAGACTCGTTCGATCTCAACAGAACCAACCTGAGCAAGAGTATGATTATGATGATGCACGTTGTTGGACTTGGGCACTTCCTGTTATTAGTACTACTATATAATAAGAGTAATGTACAGCAAAAGGTTACCTTTATACCACCAAGATTCATTGTGTCATCAGCACGTCCTTGAGCACGGTAGTATCCTTTTGAAGTCCGTTCAAATAATCTCCGTGTCTTCTTAAAATCTATCGCAAAGCAGGTACGCCACAGACTCAGAACCGATGAAACCTTACGTGAAAATGTGGCAAGAGTTGGATTACCTGTCCTTGAAAGGTGGGCATTCCTTTGAAGTAGACGTTGTAGTGATTTCCATTCAGGAGACTGCTCGAAGCTCCAAACACGTGAGGCCAAAGAGCCAATTCTCCTACTCCTTCTGCGTCTGGAGGCTGAAATGAGGAAGGGAAAAAAAAGACCATGCTAACTTCAGTTCGATCCTTGACACCCTAACATCTTTCAGAATCAACACTGTACCATAAATTTGCTTACAAGAGGATTGCCATCTTCACCAAGAATGAAAAGCTTGCAACCCATGGCAGCGGTGCTAAAAGCAGCCAGGGACTGAGGCTGGAGCAAAGAACCGGTGACAAAACTACCTCCAATCTCAGTTCCACCACAATACTCGATTACAGGTTTGTAATGCGCCCTGCTCATCAGCCATAGATACTCGTCTACATTTGAAGCTTCACCCGTGGAACCAAAACAACTATCGAAAACATGCAAATCATCAATTAGTTAAGGGATGACAAAAGATGTTCATCAACATACATTTTTTCATAAATTGATTTATTTCTGGCAAATTACAGTGGTGGCATGAGAACATTTTAAGCTAATTATATCATGTTTCCTAGCTACAGAAAATTCAGACTTAATCACATTACCGGATTCGTGACCAATCAAAGCCAGAAGTAGAGTTTGAGTTTTGCCATGTCCGAACAATGCTTGGTATCACGCCTAGCATTGTTACCTCAGCATCCTAACTCACAGAATATAAACATATGGTGAATTCAAGGGCTGAGCAAATACCAGAGTAAACCATGCATTTAAATCCATAGTAATTCATATGGAATATTCGCACAAACTATCAATTGCTTTTATCCCTTCTAATTTTTTCACTCAGTTAAACCAATGAGATGAGAATGCATAGTTATATGGCTTACCTGCACAAACTTGGCAAAGGCAGGACCAAGAGGTGATCCATTGTATAATGCCATGCAAGCCCCATTTATCAAGGAAGCATAAACGAGCCACGGACCCATCATCCACCCAAGGTTGGTCGGCCAAGCAACAACATCTCCTTGATGAACATCCATGTGGCACCAAGCATCAGCAGCAGATTTCAGAGGAGAAATGTTCGTCCATGGGATAGCCTTTGGCTCACCTACGCCAGTAACGCAACACATAGTATTTTAACATCCTCATCTTCATACCATGTTGCAGCTTTTCTTTTCATTGGCTTACCGGTGGTTCCTGATGAGAAAAGGATGTTCGTGCAAGCTCCTGCTGGTTTCTCTACAGCAATATATTCCATGCCTCTGAAAGACCAGTAAAAAAAATGTTTGTCTTCGTTTTATGACACTAAACAAGTATCAGAACTTATCTATTGGCTAGTATTATTATCACGTGAAATGTAAGATTTTACCCAAATGACTATCTAAAATTCTACCCCTTTCAAGAAAACGTTGCTGTTGTTTTTCAGTTTATAACTGGAAGCTGGACAGTATATGGTATACCTGAGTGTACCTCATCTTTCCTGCATTTCCCAAAAACTCGTTCCAAGACAAATCATTCTCACGGAGGTTCATGCTGACGAATGAGCCTCTCGCAGGAATAACAATTGCCAATGGTGCTTCTGCATCAACGACTCTTCTACAGAGTCAAATAGATAACGTGAGAACAATTTTACAGCACGGCTTCTTGAGAAAAAAAAAAATCAGGCCTGCTGGATTATAAAAACTTCACCTATAAAGAGGAATACTTTTATCACCACGAATGATCTCATCCTGAAAAACAAGATAAACGAAATAAAAAATAAAGAAACTGAAGGAAAAAACTGTCACATCTGCTTTCCTGCTTTTTTATACAGTAATGAAATGAGCTGAAGAAAAGAAATAATGGCACATTCGTTTTACCAATAAATTGACATGAATAGATACTATGTTATATGAGTGTTTCAAAAAAAAAAAAAAAGATACTATGTTATATGATGGCTTTTAAACAGTAACCATTATATGCCAAAATACTTTATACTGAATTCAACAAGAGTGATATTCCAAACAGAGCTACTGACACCTTACAACCGTTTATATTTTGGCCACACCTTTATTCTAAATCAATACGCAAAAGCCAAACAGTTCACCACTGAATAAAGCAAAAAAAAAAAAATCACACCTTGATTTACCTGAGTAAATATGGCTTTTGCTTTTGAAATTTTAAGCCGCGTTGATATTTCACGGGGAGAGAAACTATCAGCTATAGAAACAACAACATGGCCTGCTAAAACAATGGCAAGGTATATGATCACGGACTCAACGTTCATCGGCATATCAATCGCGATTGCCGACTCTTCCACCAAATCCAAGGCATTAAGAGCATGTGCAGTTAACCTACACATCACATAACAAATAGTATACTTGATTAGCAGTTAAAAAATCTCTCATATAAAAACTCTCTCATTTTCGACCAAAAAGGATGAGAAATTTTCATACCAAACCTGTGACCGCAACTCAAGAAGCGTCATGGCGTTGACAGGAAGATCATCGCTACCTTCGTTACGCCATCGGATCACAACGTCGTCGTCCGACCTTCTCTTTGAACTACTACTCAAACAGTTCCTCGCAGGGTTCAGGTATGCTCCAGGAAGCCAATTACCCCCAGGATTGTCTCCGGATCTGTCCCTATCTAAAACACACTTTGGAGGTACAGAAAACAATATGTTCAACTCATCCAGAATAGTTCTCCAGTACACCTGTTTCAACAGTAATGAAAAACCACAATTAGAAAGAAAAAAAAAAAAAACATATAGGCCCCCAGCCGACTAGTGACAAACAAGTCGCACGCCTTAAATTATTTGTTTGGTTTCACTATTGTGAAACTGTTCACAAGTTAGTTACTTATTTCATATTGCTGAAGACGGAATAAAGAACAAACAGACTATTGTTACCTCAGGATTAGATACTGAGAACTCTTGAAACTTCGAGAAACTCGAAACCGGATCCTTGTAGTCATCACCTAAGAACTCTCTCCCACGCCTTTCTAACAAACCGCCAACGTTAGTCAAAGAAGCAACGTTCCAATATACACATACAAAAAAAAGACCATCCAACCATCACCACCGATGAATAATAACGAACCGAAGCGTAATTTAAAAAAAAAAAAACATAGTCATACGGGTCGGGTAACCAAGCGGGCGGGTCGGGTCCGAAATCCTTGTAGCAGCCGTAATACATCATCTGGTGAAACGAGAAAGGGAGATCAGGGTGAAGGATCCGCCGAGAAATCTCGATCCACCTCTCCGGCGGCGTGGCGGAAGAGCCGTGGTTACGGATGATATCGTCTAGATCTCTGAGAAGCTTGTAGGATACATCGTCGGAGATTCCTAGAGCTTCGATATCGGACCTCGTGATAGAATCTAGGGATTTGTACGCCATTTTTCCTCTTATCTTGGAGAGAGAAGAAGAAGAAGAAACAAAAAGGAACGAATTAGGATTTTGATTGAATATGAATTTAGAAGAGGGTGCCCACTGCCCAGTGGAAAGTTCTCCACGTAATATAAAAGAATAAAAAGAGCGCGCAATGCCACGTGTCGATCTAGTCCTGATCTCTTACTATTATGATATTATCCCTAGCTCTTTCCACGTCTGATTGTCATCTTCTTGTTGCTTTTATCATTCTGATCTTCTTCGTTATTTTTCATTTTATTCAATGTGTTGGTTTGTATATTTTTGTTGTTTCAGTCTGTATGAAGTTTAAGGTGTTGTTGTCGAGAGATAATTGTAAAATATTTTTTAAAGTTGATGATACCATAAAGGGAAAAGTAGAACAAAAAAAACCTTTTGACATTTGATTAAGAATCCAATGATTTGATGTTATTGGTTTCAGTCTTTGTACTTGCTGTAGTTGAATTCTCTTTGACACTTCTTTTACTCCTTTGATCATCATCTTAGGCTCCGAATGGTAACTGCAGTTTGAGTGGTGCGGGACAAACGGTTCAACTGTGGTGCAGTTTTAACAGTTATAAAAATGTATAGATATATGATATATGTAAAGGTTTTTGTTACTGTTAACTGCGGTGCGAGACATGACACTGTTTACCATTCGGAGCCTTAATACATATCTACTACTTTCAGTATAAACACACTATCAACTGCCTTGTACATTTCTGAGCCAGCATAGATTTGATGTTTTAAGATTTGGAATGATATGCACAGTTTGATTAACATATTTGACGAACTCTAATTTGACAGTTACGAGGTTAATATACTGAATCCCATGAAATTACTAATGACTTCGCTTCTATATATAGAAATAAGAGCCTCTGACAGTAATCATTTGTTTCTTCTTCTATTTGTATCAGCGAAAAAGAAACATAAAGAAAGAACGGATACATTGGCTTACATTTCAACATGTAAATGGTCCGAGTGTCTTCAATGTTTTCTTTAAGATCTCATCTCAATTATAGCATTTTCTTTAAATTTGGAATTAGATTTTGACCCGCATTTTAAAAACGCAGATAGTTTTTTTAGATAATTTTTTTTTGCAAGTTCTACATAAATGTGTTAAAACGCGTGGATGTTGGCTAACCGATAAAAAATATAAATTTTTGGTGTTAAAAACTTTTGTGTTAAAAACCTCAAACAAATATCTAATAAGTTCAAAAAAGAACTGAACAGAAAAAAAAACTCTAAAAACCAGTAAATTCAGTTCAATATTCCAAAACCTTGAAAACATAATAGTAAAATCATTGCGAGAAATCAGTAGTTGCTCAAAAAAATCATTCCAGAGCCACCTCAATCGAATCCTCAGAAATATTAAAACTCTTGAAGTAATTTTACGATATGAGTAGTTTGTTTAGAAAGCGTTTAACGAAGGCATATTTATAGTATATGAGAAATCGTGTTTGTAAAGTTAGGGTGAAGATAGCTTTAGGAATACATCTATAGCATATTGCAAACGTTAAAGATATTGTGTATCCAAATATAAATATTTGCTAGTCTCTAGCTATATATTGTGGATCTTAAAGATCTCCAGCTAATTCATATTTCAAACAATGTATTAATGATTTTTATTGTTACCGAAGTTTGATAATATCTTAAAATTATTATAAAAATGTATTTTTTTGTTTCATAATAAAAGAAGTTATATATGACACAGTAAATATCGTAATAACACGAAACTTTAAATTCATATTTTCTATGATCAACATATTTTTTTTAACTGATGATATTTTTGTAAATTGTGACAATATAAGGAGAGTTTTTTCTCTCCATAAGGGGAATTTGGACACCTGTCCCTATATTAAATTTAACTAGGTGGCCGGTCCGCACCCTGTGCAGACATAAACATATTCAAATTATTAACTAAGTAGTACATAGTTTTATAAGTAACGAATTTTATATCATAATACCACCGCCCTTGCGAGAAAGCATCAGGTACAAAAAAATGTTGGTACTCAATATTTTACATGGACGAGATGGAACAAAGTAACTTCAGTATCAAGAGGTATTTATTGTGTGTACGTATAATTGCAACGTTCCAAAATAATTTGTATGTTTAAGAAGATATTTTATTTTCAAAATCTGGAATAAATAGTGTATAGTTTCAGAGGTAACATATTTTATATTATCACTACATTCCCATTGAAACCCTCTTTTACCATTTCAGAATGTAATTAAGGATATAAAAAATTCAAAATATGGAATAAAAAGTTCAAAATATGTAATAAATATGGAATAAATAATGTTAGAAATGGGTTGAGCAGAGAGAAGATACGAATTGCAGTCGGTGATTTTCGAATCAGACTCTGTCAGCTTATCAAAACTATTAACTCGACGATTAAATATCCAGCTCTCTATGGAGTGACTGCGGATATTGTATCGCATATGCGGATATTTTATCGCATATGCGGATATTAATATTATGATTAGCTTAATTTTACATGGTTAGTTAATTTTTACATACAATGACATGTATATGCATAATATATATTATATGTATAATACTCACATAGTTATGATTCATTATTTGTGGTTGAAAACTATAAATCTTCTTAACATTATTTAATTCAAGATATAATGCAATCTACTTTGCTGTTAGTTTTTATTTTTTATTGTAAAATATACAAATTACATTCATTAATTTTTAAACTCTAAACTCTTGGTAAACCTTAAACCCTTGAGTATACTCTAACCCTTTGGCTTTACCGGATAAATCATAAACAATAAACTCAAAACTTTTGGATATACCGTAAACACTAATCTCTCTCTCTCCCTCTCTCCCTCTCTCTCCCTCGCTCTCCCTCTCTCCTCTCTCTCCCTCTCTCCCACTCTCTCTCCCCTCTCCTCCTCCCTCCTCCCTCCCTCCCTCTCCCTCCCTCTCTCTCTCCGTCCCTCCCTCTCCCTCCCTCTCTCTCCCTCCCTCTCTCTCTCACCTATTAATAGTGAGAAAAATGTCTTTATTATTGATTTACAACATTACAATATCGCGAATTCCACAAAAGTAAAACAAAAAAAATTAATTAATAGAAAATCTAACAAAAGCCACATCTTAACCAATAGAAGAGTATACTATTGATAACACGTTTCAAAACTTAAACAATGTAAATGAGCTTCCGTTCAAACGCATGATTGATTCAATCTCCGCCAAAGATAAACTCTTAATTTGATCTTCTGATAAACTCAAGCCTGAAAGAACATGTAAAAATTAATTTGATCTACTGACGTTTTCTTTTGATAAAAACGTGATAAGCTAAGAAGTAGAATATTCTTTAATAAATTCTCAATAAATCTTATACTTATAAGGTAATATTATTTTTGGAATATCTTGTTAATAAAGCTAAATGATAACATCTCGTGAATAGATTGCACCAGAATTTTGGTTGACAAGTCTCACCATAAATATTAAGTTTTAAATGCATGATTTTAGGAGAGAAAATATCTTGTCAATTAATTTCGTTTCTCTGACATCTAAAATATTTAGTGAGTATTTAATGAATTAAACAGAGAAATGATCTCAAAAAGATGTTATTTGAATCGAGAAAACACAAAAGATAAGTAAAATGCTAGACTTTACTAAAATATTTAGCTTTCACAATAAGCTATGTAATAGAATGTTCTCAATTTAATTTTAAAAATGTATCTACCTATAAGTTAGGATTATTTATGGAATATATTGTTACTAAAATTACATTTTAAATATAAAAAAGAGAATATCTCGGGAGTAGTTTACACTAATGATTTAATTAACAAATCTTGTCCTTAAAGTTTAAATATTAAAGCATGAGATTAGGAAATAAGATATTATTTCAGTAGAGAAAATACCATCCTACTATAGATATTTTAAAAATATAAATGATTATCCAATTTTGATGTACAGTAGAGAAAATACCATTCCGAGTGCACATCTTTTGCATGATCGGAATGGTGAACTCTTAGAGGTCTGAAATATGACCACTTCTCTCAAATCATCTCTGAAAAAAATATAAAACAAAATCACAATCAGCAAACCAAAAAACAAATATGTGTATATATAAGCTTATAATTCTAAACAATAATATAAATCTACAAATCAAAAAAAGAAAAATATTCGCAGCACAAAAAGATGCTATTGAAATGATTTAGCTGAGAGATGTTATCAAATTGAGTAAAATTTTTTTACCAGATTGAGGAACAAAGATGTTATCGAAATGATATATCAAAGAGGTGTACAATCAAATCATATATAGCTTCAGTGGAGAAATCGTCATAATAGGGTATCTGCATATAAACCAAAAGAAAAATCAGCTCTCATGAAATATAAAAGCTTAATGTTCTAAAATAAGAAGAAAAAAAAGTTCAGAACATTATTAACATTAAAAGTTCAGAATACAAAGTTCAATTATTTCGTTTCTTCTACTGTGAATGTCTTATTTATAGTAAATTGGTAGACGTTTCTCATTGATTTAGCTTGCATGATATGCTAAGAAGTAGAATATTCTTTAATAAATTCTCACTAAATCTTATACTTATAAGTTAATATTATTTTTGAAATATCTTGTTAAAAAGCTAAAGGAGAACATCTCGTGAATAGATTGCACCAGAATTTTGGTTGACAAGTCTCACCATAAATATTAAGTTTTAAATGCATGATTTTAGGAGAGAAAATATCTTGTCAATTAATTTCGTTTCTCTAACATCTAAAATATTTAGTGAGTTTTTAATGAATTAAACAGAGAAATGATCGCAAAAAGATGTTCTTTGAATCGAGAAAACACAAAAGTTAAGTATTAAAGTGATTTCATTTTTAGTAGTGTCGGTGATTAAAATAAATCGAAAAAGAAATTCTAAAAAATCAATCAACAAAATCAAGAGAATTCTTTCCATTTGTAATAATGAAACTAATTATTACATGTATTAACTAATATTGTTGCGCAAGTAATGTTAATAGAGGGATTAAATTATTTTTTCCTTTTCAATCAGTATTCAATGTTACTTTCCTTTTATAGGGGATCGATGAATTAAAATAAATTATTTGATTTGATAAAATGACTTTATATTCTAATATATCTAAAGACTACATAAAATAATAAACCAAAATATTTACTTGAATTGATAAAATGACTTTATATACCATACTTTCGACAATTAGTTACCATAAATAGTGATTAATAATATTATGTAAGTCATTTGGAATCCAAAATATTTATTTGAATTAATAAAATGGATTTATATACCATACTTTCGACAATTAGTTACCATAAATAGTTATTAATAATATTATTTAAGTCATTTGGAAAGTGATGTTAATTGGTCATTAAATTATGTTTTCCCTTGCAATTAGTATTCAATGGTACTTTCCTATTATAGTGGGATCGATGAATTAAATGATATATCGAAATTACAAAATAAGGTAAGTATTTAGAGGGCTTTCCTTTTTAGTAGTGTCGATGGAAAAAATAAATCTAAAAGAAATTCTAAAAAATATTTAACAATAAACAAATATTCAATATAAAGTAAATTTAATTTTATTAATAATTTATAACATTCTGTAAATTATTTTAAAATTATGATAAATTTATTCTTTAAACAACGATAAATAATTTAAAAATAATATTAATAAACATATTTGAATTTTTTAATATTTAAAATAATTATTATATAATTATATTCGAATACAATTCATCAAGTAGAGTATAAAACAATTATAATTATCTTATATAAAATTTCGTTCATTATATTTTATAGTTTATAAATATTAAAAGTAATAAATAAAAAATTATTAATCTTTCTATAATTTCGAGAATCAGTTTCCATAAATTGTTATTCTGTAGATTATATGGCAAGTGATGTTAAATGATTTTAGACTTACCTTAAATTTTAGATCAAAATTAAATAAATAAAAATTAAAAATCATCGACCAATCAAATTATAACAATTTTCTTGAAACTTCACCTATGAACGACACGTCACCAGAAATTACTAAAGTGACTTCTCTTTTAATATATAGGGGGATTAGTTTTCGTTTGGGCTTTGTTTAATTTGTGTTTATATTATTGTTATTGATAACTTTAACTGGGCTTTTAAGTTGTAGCTTGGAATCTTTCAGCTCTTAGAAACTGTAGGTCTACCGATTCCCTTTCACCTTCTCCTGCGACGTAACTATGTAGTTATGACCTTTAATCACGTTAACCCACCACACTCACAACCTCCTCTTCATTGCTTCTTTAGTTACACTTTTCAAAGCTTAATTTTGTTCTCTTTCATACGACGATAGTGTTAAGGCAATGTCTCAGCTTTATTTCTGAGAAGTCCGTCACTTAAAGAAAGAGGTGAGCTGATGCGTATTGATATGCTTCTGATGGTTCCTATTTTAATTTTAATTTGCAGCTTCATGTTATGAACTTTATCGACAAGTAGATCATTGCTATATTATTTTTCTTCTCAGGATAGGCGAATCCATGAATCAATTAATGTGCAACTAACTATTCAACACCATCAAAAAAAAATTTAAGTAATTTTGTTTTCTTCTCTTTTCTCCTTTAGGGTTTGGATGTCTATAATATTTTGAAGGCTTTCTCTGCTGCTGCATCGAAGTTGGAGACCATTGGGCAGGGCAGGGTATGATTTTGTTTACTTCAGTATGTTGGTTCTGTCTCAATTTCATGTGATGTGAATCTTTTCTGCTACTAGGAGTTAGTTTCAAAGTTTGTTGCGAGCTTGACTAGCTATGTAAAAGACTGGACTGAGAAGTATATGTTCTTTGTATGACCTACTTGCTTGGAGATGCAAATGTAAAAATACTTTTCAATTAACTTAGGAAGCTCATACTCAATGCTGAACAGATTTATGAATTTGTCAAGTTCTTGTGTCTCTGTTGTTCTTTGTTGTGATTAACTTCATCGATCTTGTGATATGATCTATGGTTTTCAGTTGATGCTAAAAACCAAAACGAGCCTTCTAAAACAAAGTCTCCAATGGTACAGACGCTTTCACACCACCTCTCTCTGTAAGTATCTCCAATAAAAAATTATTTTTTTTCCTTAGTTAAGTTTTGTGGGTTTGCTCATGTGACGAGGAATTGAATTTGAGGTTCTTAGATTCATCAAAGTGGATGTCTTTGTAGAAAACAGGAAGCAACACCTTATGTAAGAAAAACGGCACAAGGATATTCTTGGAAGACGATAAGTTTCCACAAACTTCGGAAGTGAACAGCAGGGCCGTGCCTGACATTTGGCAGGCTAGAAGCGAGAAAAAAAAATTGACCCAGAACTGCACTACCCATCCCTTGAACCCAGGCGCCCAATGAGGGAAACCCAATTAATAGCTTCTTGCACCATCTCTGCTACCTAATCTTTATGAAAATTGGCCCCAAAAATTATTTTATACCGATCGGCCCTCAAGCAAATGCTTGATGGGCTTGTATCCAGGCCCGGTCCTGGTGAACAGTACTATTTCAAATAACTGAAGACTTCTTTGAGCAACGCGTTTCTTCAGGCTTTTCTTCCGGTACCATGGCCCTTACTTCCCTTATTTTTGGAAGGCATGTCTTCCTGCTTCGACCAAACCCATCTTCGTAATCACCAAGATACGATTTTATGTGTAGGTTTGTTTGTTTGCTCATGATTGTTGTTCTGTTTCTGCATACATTTAATGGAATGGTGAAGCCATAGACATCTCTCAAGACCACAGACCAATCTATTTACCGTAAGAAGAAAGTGGCGGCTTCGTTGATGCCGGTTTTTTTAATGGCGTTGCGATTGGGACATGAAACTACCACGCGGGTCACGATCTCCACTCATAGCAGAGACAGAAGATCAAACATATACGTTTATAAGAGGAAGACGAGTTTCTGATTATTGGATGCGATGAGATTTGGGATGTTTGACAATTCAAAAGGTGTTAGTATCGTTAGGCGTTATTACGTCGTCGTGATGAAAGGTTGCTATGAAGTCTTTAAGGCTAAAAAAGTTTGATAACCTCACACTGGTTGTTTGATTCTTGTCGGCTGATACCATGGCGATGGTGTTGTGGTTTGACGGCATAAGCTTTTCAGAGCTCAAGGGCCTTATTTGACGGCTGAATGAAAAGATAATGGCGTCCCCTTTTGTGTTATAGGCTTTGCTTTTTCTTACTTTTGTATATGTTGTGTATCTATGTAACTTCAAGTGTATACGTTCTCCAGTTTTGTGTAAGCGATTATTTGTTTCGTGCCTGGATTGAAAGTTTATGTATGTACGTGTTCCATTTTAGTTTATATATCCTACCAGGACCGGCCCGCCCTACGGGCGGAAAGTTATTTTGAAAATAATTAAAATAATTAGAGTAAATATCTTATATAAATCTTAATTAACTTAGAAGTTAAATACTAATTTAATTCTATATTTGTTTTTATAAATCTTAATTCTGTATTTGTTTTTAATTAACTTAGAAGTTAAATACTACTTATACATAAGCTTATAAAACAGAGTTTTCGTATGTTAAATGCTTCGAATTTTGCTTCTAAGCAAAAATGCACATATCTTTTAGGGAAATTTTGGATAAATGCACTTCAATAAAAATATAATTTGAAAAATACACCTTTGTTTAAGCTTTTTGAAAAATACACTTATCTATATATAAATTTACCAAATTGCCCAATCTTAATAGTTATCAATTCCTATTAAACAATTTTTAAAAAATTTATTTTAAAAGAAAATCGTTAGAGATAGGGAATTATTTGTGAATCCACTGCTCAGAATTTCTTCCAACTCTTTCATATACACATGAAAGTAATCTTTCGATAAGACTTCAATGCAAGCAACACCATATGTTTTCTGTGACTTTAAACTGTTGTTATGTGTTTGTTCTTCCTCTGTCTTTCTTTTTCCATTACTTCATTTTTGAATCTTGTACTCCATCTCTATATAAACAACATAAATTAAAAAATTTGTAAGATACACGAATCAAATCATTGGCTCAAACAGATTTATTGGATTTTCATGACACGTGAAAAAAGAAGAACAAACCGATGAATAATAATCAGTGCAATTCTTTTTCATATTCAAAATCAAAAAAAAAAACACATATCCGAATATATCATATTAGCTAGAACTTACTTGGCTCCAGTAGAAAAGATGAAAATTTTGTAGAGACAAACGTGACTTGCTTTTCTTTTTTAACAACGTGACTTGTTTATGTAAGTTGAAGAAAATAAAATAAAGGAAAATCTGTATAAACATCATGATAAAGTCAAAACAAGTCAAAATTCACATGTTTATCTTTGTTATTGTAAAATTTAAATGGTAAAATCACATATTTATCTCAACACACATATTTATCTAATTTTAATGATATTATTTTATTAATTTCGAATTTATATATTAATTTTGAATTATATCTTGGGTAAAAAGGTCAATTCATAATTAAGAAAGTGTATTTTTCAAAAGTTAAAATAGAAAATACAATTATCAAATTTCAAATCCTAAATAGGGTATTTTGCAAATTATTCCTATCTTTTAAGTACCTGATTTTTTTTTAAAGGAGAGTACCCCTATTCAAAACTGAAATTGACTAATGATTTTCTCTGAAGTACCAGTAATTGTTGGGTGCGTTCGTTCCATCTCTGAAACTGAAAACAAAAATGATTTTTTAAAATAAAAATATTACCTCAGAATTTTATTTATTTATTTTAATATCACTTTAGTAGATAATGTTTTTGAACTACTTCATAAAATTAATATAAATACATCTAAAATATGTTTTATTATAACATTTCGTCCGTACGGCGGACCAACCTAGCATATATATATATATATATATATATGCACATGCGTACATTTAGATATATTTTTGTCAGAGCAAATATCTTTTTTTTCTTAAATATACAAATCTTTTTTATTTACATATGCATATTGTAAAATTGTAGATTCGTCCGAGTCATCTCAAGCTTCCGAAACCAATATGAAATCCCTTGGATTTAGGGATTAACCCTTGGATTTAGGATTAATTTTTGGATTTAGAGTTTAGTTTTGAATTTAAGATTTATGATTTATAATTTAATGTTTAGTTTTATAGTCTTATTTACAATAAAATCTTACTTCCTCTGTTTTTTAATAAGTGTCATTCTAGCTATTATTTTTTATTTTAAAATAAGTGTCATTCTACATTTCCAATGCAATTTTTTATATGCAATTTCTTTTTATTCTTTTAATTAACCAATAGCTATTTATTTAAATTATTTTCATTTAAATAATTATACATTTAATGAGGGTATATTAGTATATTTTATCTTTTTTAATTTGCGTAAACGTGTCTAAGTGACATTTATTATATAACGGAGGGATATTTATTATAATAGAATTAGATTTGATCTCTTCTCATTTACTTTTGCATGGACAATCCGAAGTTGTGACATGTGTTTTCTTATTTTATTAGTTTTCAAAAGGTGATATCTCATTAATATTGTTTGTTGAATTCTTATTCTGAGTACAGGCCGCCTGTAGGGTGAGAATGCGCTTTACGTTCTTATTTTATGATTTAATTTGCTTCAATGGGGAAATATATTTAGGGAGAACCTATTTAATTGGATTTAGTCGACAGTGAAAGTTCAACTCGAAGGGTAAACCAGGAGTTAATAACTTGGGTTCATTGTAATTTCTGGAATAACCCATTTGATTTAAACCATCGTATGCAAATAATAGATGTTAAATCTTTAGTGAACAAAACCATTTGTTTTTAAATGTTAGTCCATAAATGATGTCATTATATTTAAGTAATACTGGAGTACTAACATTTGAAAACAAATGGTTTTGTTGCACTAAAGATTTATTGTACAATAGCTTTGATTAGATTACGAACCAACACTTGTTTCGAACAAAAACATAGGAGGATCAAATGTCGGACGTGTTATCATATGCACATTTTGTATACCTTGTTTCAAATTTATCGATCCACAACTCTGTCTAATTTTAAAGCCAAAAAAAAACTAATGACAAATAGAAGTACAAATAAGAAATACTCTTAAAACTTGCAACTTATTTACATGGTAATGCTACTGAAATAATTAATAATCATACTTTAAATATTCTTTGTCTTTTCCTAATTTAATTAATCATTCCAGCCTAAACTAAAATCTATTCCTAAATCAATTCATCAATTCATTAAAATTTAAAGTGAGTAAATACTAAACACGAAATTGATTACTTCTACCATTCATCTTATCAATACTATATATACATAACTTGTTTAATACTGATAAAAAAGTAAAAGTATATTACCGTTTAAACAGAATAAATTATTTATAAAAAAAGTAAAAACAAACATGATCAAGTTCTAGTAATGATTAAACGACTTGTGACAAAGATATCAATTTGTTTACTGTTATAAATATTTTTATAGATTTTCTGAACAAAACATAGCATACCCAGAAGGATAAAAAGAAAGTAGAAAATCTCCCAAAGCAACACTGATGCGTTAGCATTATTCAAATAGGAAATATTGCTCAGAACTCTAATTATCTTCACCTATGCCACATATGCTTTCTTGGCCATCTTGGAAGATGCTCGAACTGGAGGCTTCTTAATATGAAGACCACTTGAACCTACTCCTGTAGTCGGTGTTCCCTGAAGAATACTACCACCAACATCCACCTTAGCAAAGACTAAGCTCTTTTTTCAGAGACTAAGTTCATTCCAAGCATATCGTCTCCATTGTCTTGCCAACCATGTATGCGATAAAAGGGAAGCGGAGTCTCCTCTGGATTCACACCATCTGCAGCCTAGAAAACAAATGAATGATGATGTGTAGAATAGTTACGTACCAATAAATGACCATCTTCATAGGCTTTGATGTGATGTTATTTTGTCATTTCCCTATCAAAACCAACAAATAGACCCTCAGCAGTCTCATCAGCAATAGTATAAACGATATACAGAAGTCAGAAAAAGTTTATCAAAGTAAGTCGTATCTCTGTGTGTGCAAGTCGTTTCTCTGTGTGTGCGGATGCGGACATGAAGTGCATTTGAATTCAAATAACATAATACTGGAGGACACCGACATCATTAGAGTTGTTGCAGGTCAAGCAAGTAAAGCCTGAGATAGTCCGTTGAAGCTTCTTGGTACACCTGGAGCAAGAGAAGTAACACCACCGTATGTCCATCATGATGCCGGTGACCTTCCCCGTGATCCGTGAAGGTAAAGTTAATTTACTACATTTTTAAACTATTAGAATCACAATCAGAGCACAAAACATGCAATATTCTAAACTATTAAACATATATATAGATGTATGACCCGAGTGATGATAAATTCATTAAGCTCAGCTACGATCAGAGCGAGGTTCAAACCTTGGCATAGCCCCTCAGCAATGATGCTGCTGATGTATTCACTGTGTCATTGGTAACCAGCATATATTGATGGACAGAAGGCCATTAGGTTGGGTTTAGGATAAGTAATTTTAAATGTGTATGTAATCATATAATAGTTACCAAGAAACTTACTTGTCAAAGTAATCAAGCATCTCACTGTGATTGCGGAACCTAAAATATTCTTCAGGTATTGGGGAGACCGGTTCGTTACTCATCGAAAGAGGGTGAATCACTGAATCGAATCAATAGAGAGGAATCTTGCAGCCTGAGTTTCTGACCAGTCACATCTGAAAACAAAAAGCTTGAAAATTATGAGTTTAAACGCAACAATAGTTTAAAACGACCATGATCATAATTGTTACGAACAGAATAACCTTTGCATCTAGGAAGTGCATACATTTCTTGATTTGCAGAATCGGAGCAGTCCCACCTCAACGGCGGAAGAACAAAGACCCGCCTTCATATCAGTAAAATAGATATTAGCCATTAAACGGAGAATGATTTGCTGGAGCTATCACGGGTGAGGATGATAGGGAAGAAGGTTTACCTTTTTATAGGTTGAGATGCACCGCCTAGAAGTAGCATTGAATGAGAAATTTTGCTTATCAAGTTGGTTAAAGTGGATGAATCAATAACTCTCGTAACGTTTCGTAGGAGACGACCAAGCAACGCAATCAAAGCTTGACATCAAGGTTCCTCATAACGATTCGTTTCCCTCGACCTCCTGAAATTCCATTGCTTGTTTAGATTTTCAGAGATTGAAGACGAAGATAAATCCTAATTTTTGGAATCGCCTTTCACGAAGCGTACAAGATTGATTCCATGGGCCGCAGAGGAAGGGCGTGACGGAGCCCATGCGAAACCCGTTTCAAGAGAACAATAAGTTTTAACTGATACGGTGCGTATCCTACATGTCTGCACAGAAAAGTATCAATTTCCAGCATGGCATCCTAGCTCTCACCTTCAAGACTAAGTTTTTGATTTGTGTTAATGAATTCGACATCTAGCAACATTTTTTCAAGAATATGTCAGACATAGACCATATATCCACTGAAATTCAACATCTGATATGCTAACTAATTGACATCCTCATTAGCTATCCAGTAAATCCGCAAGCTGTGTAAATATAAGAAAATAATAATCTATCTCAATTTAGAAACTCCACACAATAGTAAAATCCTTTATTAAACATAGCGCAATAATATATACATATCCAGAAAAATAGTCAAGGCGAGATTTTTTAACAGAAATAAAAAATAAATCTCCATGAGTTCCTTTCAGATCTATGCGAACTCTCTCGGTCCGTCCAAAAAGATGTGTTTCTTTTTCATTAGTTTTTCCTGTAGTTATCAGCTGTGTAAACGATTTTGTTTGCATTCTCCTTGAAACTACCAGTGTGTTCTAATTCAAATTTGAAGTATGAGAAATTAGTGAATCTCTCCATGGCGTACAGGTCTTAGCGGAGAACTTTAGAAAGTAAAACAAAGAACATAGAAAAATTATACTAATCAAGTTTTCAGTATGACTATGAAATTCTATCAATTTAAAGAGTTTCAATGATATGTGACACTGCATAGAGCGGTTTAGATGTAATGGTTTATCATTGGATGTGAGAGTTAATCGACAAAGTGGGAGAACCCTAGGCCATATTCAGAGATAGTGCAAAAGAATAGACGATTAGGAAGCTTTTTGGGTATGTCTGACGCATCAGCCTCACCTTTTAAAGGTTATGTAGAAACTGAGTGCCATAGGCCGCGAGTTAATTTAAAATGACCCAATAATCATTAATTCATTACATAATCACGTTCAAAAACTCACTGCCGAGGGCCGTAAAATCACCGAAAAAATGTAATTCGGACACCAATGATGTTGATTTATACTGACTCAGTCCAAAAATCGAAATTCTTAAAAACTTAATTTTTCACTCATTTCATCCTATAATCGAGTAGTATATTTAAAAATTCATGAAGTTTTCATGAAAATTGCAAAAAACGAAGAAACTGATGTATAACTCTTGAAAAATTATGAGCTGTCGGAGTCAATATTCCAGAAAGTCTAAAAGTCTAAAGAGGAAGACGACTTGTAAAAATCATAATTGTCTTTCATTAAATTTAATCATAAAAAAATGTAAAACGCACATGTTCTCTATTCGAACCCGGGTTGTGAGCCTCTTTAATGAGACATAAACCACTGCACTAAGTGAAATTTAGTGTTATTCATATGAATACATACTATGTTAAAACAAAAATATAAAGATGGATCCCACAAACATTTATTAAAATCTGATGTGAACCCGAGAGAAAAGTGTCTCATTATATATATAGATTTACATGCATTCCAGCTTATGAAGGCAAACTGAATTGTATGCTTGGTCGCTTATTCCGTACATATTCAATTTGTATGCTTGGTCGGTCGCTGTCAAGTGTCAACTTTCGTAATATAAACATTAACAAGTGTTTAAAAAAAAGAACGTTAACAATAGAACATTAATATTTAACACTTAAGGGGTGATTAAACCCAACCCTTGTCCAACATGAAAATAATTTTACTGTCATGAAATAACTTATAATTTACAGTGTCGAGAAATTTAAATAAGAGTAGAATTTAATACCCGTAGGAAGTAAATAACACTAATATAAGGGAGAGAGTTTATTATAAGGAGGAAGAAGAAGATGTAATGATTCTTTGATTATAAACTTTTGTTCTTGTATTTGGTGTACAAAAGAGTGAGATGAGTGATGGTATTTATAGTGAACAACAATACATAAAATAACAAAGATGGTGCTTAATTTGGTAAATGGGTGGGTGATCATAGTGTTTGATGAGTAGATGATCATAGTGCTTGAGTTGGTAAAGGGGTGGATGATCATAGTGCTTGAGTTTGGTAAAGAAGTGGATGATCATTTCAATGCTTATCTTATAACACTCCCCCTTGATCATCCATCTTGTATTACGTGGTGCCTCGTTAAAAACCTAGTCATGGAAAACCCAATGGGAAAAACCGTAGTAAAAGTAAAAAGAGTACAACTACGTAAGCTCCCCCTCGAATGAGTAGTCATAGAACCTTTAGAACAATGATAGATTTTCATCTCTCAAATTGTAACATTCTCTTTGGGTGTCTATCTTTTGTATGTTCTTTGTTGCCTCGTTAAAACCTTGTCATGGAAAAACCCAATGGGATAAAAAAAAACCATGATAAGGAAAAAGAGTACAACCACACTTACTATCATATTTCTTTCCCTGGAAACAATATCTTCAGGATATGCATTCCAATCAACTCTCTTCAGAGAATTAAGCTTAAGAGAATAAACTCTATTCATTTCTATTATGATATCTAGGGCCTTTAGACTTCTTGTCCATAATTCTCTTTTGACTTAGACAATAGTTTATTGGTCTATTTGGATTTCAAACCAAATTTCTTACATATAATCGTATAGAAATTCGTCTCGTACATACGAATTATTCATTTGTAACTATAGAAGTTACTATTATGATTTTCTTTCTTTTCATATGAAATTACATCTTTCAGTAATGAAAAAGATTAATAATTTTCTTAAATAACACTCTTACGTATGGTATTTCAGGACCAAACATATACGAGCGTCTTAAATAAAATACTTTAAGGATCTTTATGATAACATCTCAGTTTTAGATCTCCAGTTTAGAATACATAAAACAATATAGTATTGTCAAGAGTTTTCTTCCAAAATATAATTTTTCTATAACTCTTCAGGAGTTTTGATTATATTCAAATCATGATTCTATTGATTTATAATCTCTTGATAAATACAAATGGATACATTTGTTAACCTTATAATATTTCATATATCCCATAAAATAGTTTGTTTCAATTCGATCGAATATGCAGAGTTCCCGGGAACATGATTTTGATATCATCAATCCTTCATGGATTATACTTTCAGGGATTAACATTTTTCAAGTGGATTGTTTTATTCAAGTTCTTCCTTTATTACCAGACTATAAGGAACTTGAAACTAGTTGCATCTACCACATGAAATTATGTCTCTTCACAATTAATTTCATATTGATCCTTCTTTGTGTGCAACGGTTCATTTACATCTCACTTGTTTTACACCTTTTAGTGTATGGACTACTGGTCCAAATACTTCTCTATTTCACAAGAAGTTATTGCATCTTTCTGATTTGGCCAATCATTTCTTTGTGTACACTTTTCAATAGACTTTCTTTCATGATCCTCTTTCTCATTTATTATATCAACTGCTACTTTGCATGTATAATATCATCGACGTCAATTTTCTTATCGGTTCCATTTTGTTTCATACATGACATAACTTATTGAGATCTCTTCATTTGTCTCAGGTACCTGAATTTTCTTCAGTCATGTTTAATTTCTCTTCTGGAGATCATACAAAACTATATTGCCTCGTTTTGACCATTATCAATATATGCTCCTTTTCATTTACGAGGATTTATCTTTGGAACCAATCTGTCTACCACGTTGCAGGCGTGACTAGCAGTTTGATATTGTTCTTGTAGAACATTTATTCTTATTGGAGCATTTACAGCTGGTATATGTGACTTGATCACTATATTTATATGGGTCGTGTCTGGCAACTGCTTTAGTAAGTTTTGAAATGAATTATCTTTTGGACTTCTATTTCACATTGTGTTTAGCCCGAGGATCAATGATAATTCATTTCAACTTATTTTCTTTTCCAGCTGTTTATTTTCTCCCCCTTATGTTGGAAGTACTAACTCACTTTTAGAATTCATGTATAGCCTTACTTATATTTTTCGGGGATGGCTCTGGATTCTTAAGTGTCAATAGAGATTTATATCCAACATATATTTCCAACCTCATTTGAAAACACATCTTCATTTGAAGCTCTGTGGCGGAGCAACATCCAACATTCTTAGATGAAAATGATTGGTTTCTGATCCTATACCAATGATGGGGAGAACTAGTGAATATTTATTGGCTTGATGCGAACCAGTGTTGCTCAAAATGTTTAGCACTTATCTCAGTGAATGTGCTATAGTCGTTAAAGACTTTAAGAAGTGAATTCACCAATATTATAAAAATGCATAGTGGGTGATCAGTCCACTAACATCTTCGTTATTTATGCCAATATCTTATTTTGGCTGGTGAAAACCATATTACCCTTTTATCTTATGGGTAAGCAACATATGTCAAATCATTCGGAAGAATCTTCGGGTTCTTATATGACTATGCATATGACCTTTAAGTATATATTCGCATTATTAATGAACCAAAATGGTCTAACTGATTCATGCCAAATGTAAACTTCTAGTTTACTATACATTTATCTTCATTATACTAATCTTTGTGTAGTACAATATATAAGAGGCTGTAGATATTTTCTCTAAAATACTTATACTGCTTTGAGAATTATTTCTGATTGAAATGTATATATCATTTCGTTTGCTTATTGTCTCAACATAAGTGTCTCAAAATCTCATGGATTTACTTTGAGAAAAATTCATCAATCTTAGTTTTAGTGTAAACATAATCTTCTGGATGTTTGACTTATCATAAAAAGTGAGATTCTTTAACTCTTCCCCTCGAGATGATAATACTACAGGTTTATCAATCTCGAATGTATCTCATTTTCTTAATCAACACCATATCCTACATGGGTTATGTATTTTTCGTAGATCCTTTTAACTTTTGATACTTATAAAAATACAATACCTTAAGAACTTTAAATTGCATTCTTAAGAACTTTAAATTGAATTTTTATGTGCAGTAATACTATGTACACTTCTGGAGCATCATATAGATCCTCTTTTTAAGCATTCTATAAGTTTTTACTACCTTGTATTGTACACACAATAAATTTTCTTTCATCTTCAGATGAATTCATAATTTCTTTTCTTTATTACCATGTTTATTTTCTCAACTTTAAGTGAGAGTATGAGTTCTATAAAGAAACTCTTTGGACCTTGACCTCATTTATGCTTACGTCTAAAACCACTTTTATGTTCATTTTCTTGACCAATGTTCACGTCTAAAAGGGTATAAATGTCATATTCTCTTCAGGAGAATGAATCATAATCAACTAGACGTGATTTATCAATAGATATTTTTCAATATATATGCATCATAAAAAATTTATTGAAGAAATTTTACTTTTAAACTTAACATCCAACATAGTTGGCTTTATTTACAGACTTCAGGTCTTGTAATCTTTAAATGCAAAATACAAAATGAGCTTTAGGTAATCACTTCGGGTGATAATACATTTTTTATATATATTATTCTCCAAACCTTATGGATCTTTTAGAGTCAAGCTTTAAACTTAAAATCCTCAATATAAATGGTAATAAAATCAAAATATTTCAAATATATATAAATATGTATTAACAAAGGTGTCTTATTATATCAGAAAATAAATAAAACTTTCATAGTAATTATTATATAGACTATATTATTACTCTCATGCTTTTTAACAAAGTTTAACCTATCAATCAATTTAATGAACAAATTTATATCACTGCCAACTTCATGCAAATTGATTTATCTAATCCAGTTTGTTAAACTTGTATATAAAGCATAAAAATACTTATCTTATAAACAGAAGTATATCGGCGATGAAAGTTTCAGCTGTTCACGTTTCTGAATTGGCTGATAACTTGTACATATCTTTCCGAGAGAATACACAATCCTGAAAACTTTAAATTTTGCTCATATAAACATGGCCATTACATTAGTAAATATCAACATATAATCCAAATTCTTTTATGATATTAGACCAAAGACTAATCGACCACAAAACTAACCGATTACAAATAATTTCTTTTATGATGTTAGACCATGAATCATAAAGTATGTTTCCTTAATACCATTAAACCATGAAGCATATTAAAGTATAATAAGCAAAATTTAATTCATCAAATAACTATTATTCTTACATATAGACAAGCGTTGATATATATATATATATATATATATATATCATCGTCTAAAATGACTATATATATATATATATATATTTTTTTTTAGAATTTCGCAATTTTAAAATGAACCATTTATTATGAACTTCATGATTTAAAAACCGTTTACATTAATCATACAAGCAATAACAAGTAAATATAATGTAAACAAACATAAGGCGATGTTAATGCCAAAATATTCATCAGTGGTTCCTCCAACAAAAATAAAATACATAGCCGAAAAAATATAAATCGCACATAAAATTAAAGCTAAGCGACTCATCTCCATAGCGATTGAAAAAACTGAAATATGGCGATTTAAAAATTTTGAGAGGAGATGAAATGTTTGGGATGAGTGAATTAAGTGAATAATGAGTTGTATTTATAGATGAAAATACTGTTCATAGCCGTTTGAAAAAGAGAAAAATTTTGAAAATTTTTCTTTGTGACCGTTGGGGTTAAATCGAGTGCACTAAAAATCAGTCTGAAAATATCGTATTAAACGATCAATCAAATCTATTAAATTTCATAAAATTTTGATAAAAATAAAAATTATGCTGAATAAATATTTTTTGTTATGATAATAAATTATGCGACGGCTCAGCCGGTCAATGCAGAATAATAAATAAATTATACGGCGGCTCGGCCGACCAATTAGCAATAAACAAAATATAAGGTGGCTCAGCCGACCAGTTAACAACATCCAGAAAATAAAGGCGGCTCGGCCGTCCAGTTAACAACAAACAGAAAATAAAGGCGGCTCGGCCGTCCAGTTAACAATAAATAGAATATAAGGCGGCTCGGCCGACCAATAAATTAATTAAAATATTAATAAATAATATAGGCGGTATTCCGGCCATTATAACATAATATAAATAATAGTACAGGCGGTATACCGACCATTATAGCAGAGTATATATGATACAATAAATTTTACCGAATTGCAGAACGATCGTGCTGATAACGTGTTATGAAATAACTTATAATTTATAGTATCGAGAAATTTAAATAAGAGTAGAATTTAATACCCGTAGGAAGTAAATAACACTAATATAAGGGAGAGAGTTTATTATAAGGAGGAAGAAGAAGATGTAATTATTTTTTGATTATAAACTCTTGTTCTTGTATTTGGTGTACAAAAGAGTGAGATGAGTGATGGTATTTATAGTGAACAACAATACATAAAATAACAAAGATGATGCTTAATTTGGTAAATGAGTGGGTGATCATAGTGTTTGATGAGTTGATGATCATAGTGCTTGAGTTGGTAAAGGGGTAGATGATCATAGTGCTTGAGTTTGGTAAAGAAGTGGATGATCATTTCAATGCTTATCTTATAACATTTACATTTTTTTTTTTGACAGCAAGACATTCACAGACTCATATTGACTCTGTAAACCAAATCGGCAACTCCGCATCCATATGAACGACGAAAGACGGTTGTTTCCTAGCACTACGTGCCAAGCTATCCTCCCTTTGGTTCTCCGTTCGGGGAACATGGATGATGTCTGAGTTGAAGAAGCTTCTTCGTAAAAGCTTGATATCTTCCAGATAGGTTTCAAATGCTGGCCATTCTTCTGGTTCCGAAACCATCTTCACCAATTGAGAACAATCCGTTGCAAACGTAACCTGAAACTGTCTTAGATTCTTCATACATTCCATTGCCCAAATCAATGCCTCCACCTCCGAATGAAGAGGTGACAGACACGCCCTTACATTCCTTGCTCCTAATAAACCATCAAAACCTGGTAAGGTACTATACCATCCTTGTCCCGAAAATAGTTCATTCTCTTTCCACGAACCATCTATAAAACACCAGCGTCCTGTAGTTTCTAATGTAGGTCGGACCTGTACTTGCCTCTCCCTTCGTTGATCAGTGTTAACCTGTGCTTCAGCCCAAAGTGTCGATTCCAGTTCTGCTAATCTAAGTGTTTCCCTTGGATCAATATCCAGATTACTAAACACTTTATTGTTCCGACCTTTCCATATATACCATAATATCCATGCAAATTGGTGGTCATCCATCTTTGGAGTAACTCGCCAAAAGAGATGATCCATGTTACCAAAAAACGAACAAGTTGGAAAAAAATCCGGACTCGATGGTATTTTAGATAGTGCCCACACTTGACGTGCTGGAGGACATTCAAAAACACATGATTAATTGATTCCTCCGGGTCTCCGCATCGAGCACAACAAATTTCCCCTTGTATTCCTCTCCCCCGCAGATTCTTCATTACCGCTATACAACCTGAAACGAGTTGCCATAAAAAGTGCTTCAACTTCGGTGGGCACCGCACTTCCCAGCAGAAAGCTTTTAACGGATCCACTGTGGGTCCATAAAATTCTGGTGGTTTTTCCTTATCATGATATACCCGTTCCACCTGATACCCTGATTTGACCGAATATTTCCCATTATTAGTGAAATGTCATCCATTCCTATCATCCATCTGATGTCTACTTAATGGAATACTTTCAATAATTTGTGCATCATGAGGATCCACCAAAGCCCTGATTGCCTCAAGATTCCAAGTTCGGGATTCCAAATTAATGAGGGAATCCACTGTGAGATCCGGGTAACTGTTGTGAAGATTTTTGTTTGCTGGTCTCGGGCGAGTGGCTGGGATCCAAGGATCATTCCATACGGAAATAGATGAACCTGTTCCCACCCTTTTAATTAGTCCTTTACAAACCAGAGATCTAGCAGAGATCATACTTCGCCAGCCATATGACGGGGAGTAAGATCGGATCGGTTCAAGGGGTGAAGCAATCCTATAGTACCGTCCTTTAAAGACTCTAGAGAAAAGAGTGTTTGGTTTCTCAATCAGCCTCCACAGTTGCTTTCCAAGCATCACCGTGTTAAAATCCATAAGATCCTTAAAACCTAATCCACCATTGTCCTTGGGGAGGCATAACATATCCCATGATTTCCAATGCATGCCTTTTGTGCTCCCTCCTGGACTCCACCAAAATTGAGCTACTGCACTCATTAATTTTTTAACAGTAGTTTTTGGTAATCGATAAACAGACATGACATGATTTGGCAGAGCCGTAACCACCGACTTAATAATCACCTCCTTCCCACCTTTAGTAAAATATCTAAAAGTCCATCCATTCACCCTCTTATTTAAACGTTCTTGAACAAATCCGAACACTTGGACTTTAGATCCCCCAAGGCTTTCGGGTAACCCTAGATAAGATCTCATTCCTCCTAAATTCTTAATACCCAAAATATCCCTCAACTCTTGTCGACTGGACTCTTCAATCTTATGACCAAATTGAATTGAAGATTTCTGAAAATTTATTTGTTGCCCGGAAACAGCCTCGTACTCTTTTAAAATCCTGAGAATAGTTTGACATTCTTCTCTGTTTGCCTTGCAAAAGAAAAGGCTATCGTCGGCAAATAACAAATGCGATATTGCCGGACAAGCTCTTGCTACCTTCATACCGGTTAATTGTTTTACCCTCTCCGCTTTTTTGATATTCACAATTAAAGCCTCAGTACACATAATAAATAAATACGGAGACAAAGGATCCCCTTGACGTAAACTTCGCTGGGGAATTATACGGCCTCGCGGCTGGCCGTTGAGGAGGACCCTATATTGAACCGAAGAGATACATTCCACCATTAAATTGATCCAGCGAGGATCAAACCCCATTTTGTTAAGAAGGGCCTCAATAAAACGCCACTCTATCCTATCATACGCCTTGCTCATATCCGTTTTAATGGCCATAAATTTATTTTGACATGACTTATTTGTTCTCAGACCATGAAACATTTCCTGAGCTATAAGAATATTATCCGATATTAACCTTCCTGCCACAAAAGCCGATTGCGTCTCTGAAATTAATCGGGGGAGGCAAATTTTCAGTCGTTGACACAGAACTTTCGATATAATCTTGTAACCTACATTGCATAGACTTATCGGCCGTAGTTCCATCATCCTTGTAGGTCTCTCTACTTTTGGAATCATGCAAATATTAGTAATATTTAATCGTGGATCCAAGTTGCTTGTAACCAAAAAATTATTCACCATCTCAACCAAGTCCTTCTTAATAATATGCCAGGAGTGCTGAAAAAACAGGGCTGTCATTCCATCTGGGCCTGGCGCTTTCTCTGGATGCATCATGAATAAGGCCTGACGAACATCTTCCTCTATTGCTGTTCTCAATAGTATCTGATTCATTCGGGGGGAAATAGACGGCACTATCTCAACCAGAAAATTATCAAAGTCCGTTGGGTTTGTAGTACTAAAAAGACCATCAAAATAATCCACCGCCACCTTCTCAATCCCATTTTCCTCTGTAATCCAATTTCCTTGTTCATCATGGAGTCCCACTATTTTATTACGGACCCTACGCTGCTTTGTCAGAGCATGGTAAAATTTGGTATTAAGATCTCCAGATGAATGCCACATATTTCGGCTTTTCTGATGCCAATATTCCTCTTCATCTTTATACGCCTCTTGTAACTTTTTGGATACTTCAAGGATGTCCTCTTGTGATCTACTATTATCTGACTGGACCTCCTCAAGTGCATGTTGAAGATCTTTAATTTTATCCTTTCCGTATGGTTGATTATCCTTTCGCCATGATGAAATTTCATGACGACAATTACTAATTTTTGTAACAACATCCTCCAGCTGTCCTTCATGATTTTCTGTCCATCCTGAAACAATTGATTCCATAAGCCCCTCTTGGCCAATCCATCTCTTATCAAACCTGAACTGACCTTTTTTTTTCCTGAATACCGTATCCTCCAAAAAAGCTATCACAGGGCGATGATCAGAGCCCACCATCCTCAAATATTCTGTGTAAGAACATGGGAACAGTGTATGCCACTCCTCATTTGCCAAGGCCCTATCTAATCGACACCTGATCGTCATTGCTCCTTTTCCTTTACCTCTCTTTGCTTGCCATGACCATTTATTACCGCGAGCCGGAAATTCTAGTAGACCACTATTCCTTATCATATTGTTAAAGGGTATGAATGAGGTGGCACTTCTCAGGGATCCCCCATCCTTTTCATGATTTCCAGTAATCTCGTTTAGATCTCCAATAATAAACCATGGTTCAGAGCGTGATAATCCATACCGAGTTAGTCTCTCCCAGACCTGTTCTCGTAACTTTTGCACCGGGTCTCCATAAACAAAAGTAAGAAAAACTTGTTTTCCTTTGACCACCGCCTCAATATCTATCATTCTGTTGCTAGAATATAAGATTTGAACTTGATATTCTTTATTGTAATAAAGAGCTAAACCGCCACTTCTCCCGTTTGGATCCACAGTAACCAAACTATCATATCCAAAATGTGATTGGAATCTTTGTACAAACTCAAAATCCTGTTTCGTTTCAGATAAAAATAGAAAATCTGGTTTATGTTGATGTCATATCTCCCGAAGATAACTTATAGTCCAATGACTTCCTAGTCCTCTACAATTCCAACTTAAAATATTCATATATGAAATATATATATTGCTCCTCCGAGCCAGTAAATACAGGTTTAATGATACCCACTAATATAGTAATCTCAAAAAGCCACTTCCACCATAGTTGCGTAATACTCAAGTAATCGCCAAAACTTGATAAACCAAAACCCCAACATCTACGATCAACATTCTGGTGTCCACCAATTTGTGTGTTTCTTCTAAAAAGCTTCCAAGAACGAGTGAACTTCATGGATTTTATAGTATTTACCACAACCAAAAAGGGGTTATAAGGTAATAGAAAAAAACTCCATAATCTCCGACAAAAATTAACTGGACCAAATAATTCCACAAGAGATACCCTACTCCAAGCATCAAATAACACCTTATAAAAATTGAGACAGATAAGCTTCACGTTAAATAAGACCAATGATCCCTTCCACTCCTTGTGTAAATGTATTTTCCTTAATTCCAATAACCAATACCTCATGGCATATTCCACATGAGCTTCAATAGAAAATTCTTTAAAATATGGCCATATATATCTCCGCATATGACCGTAACACATTTGTATGAACATTTTGGTATTCAAGCTAAGGATCCAAAGGCTACAATATGATCTGAGGAGCAAACCCAACCTCAAAATCAAAACCGACGATCCACTCCACCAACCAAAAACCAAATTTACCCACTGCAGCATCAATAACCATGGACACCGGGTGCCCCACCTGTAGACAGTGCGTGAGCAGGCCATCTTAAGGAAGAAGACCCTATGATACCAAGAATCAGCAACAATATAATATATACAAAGCAAAGCACTCCTGTTCCTCATGTATCCATAACCCAGCCACATCCCTTCAAACCAACTATAAACCTCTATATACTTAGATCTATCACCCGTAGCATGCTTCAGTTCTCTCACGAAGAGACTAGAACCTACAGTAACAAAGCCAGACTCCATACACACACACCACCAACAAAAGAAAATACCATTTTTATTCCATAACTTAAAAGATAACAAGAACAACAATTCAAAAAGATAAAACCACAGACCCTTGAAACCAAATAAAACATAGACGCTCATTAATCTCAGTGAATACTTTAAAACTTCTTTCCCGCAAACCCCACCTTCCTTGCATAGATGAAATGCTAATAAAACCTGATCCATAAAACTTAGGATTTTTGATTTGGCTCTTTCGGGTTTGAAGTTCCCTTGGCCTCCGGTGCATTGTTTCCGTAACGCGTAACTCCCTTGGAAGCAGCACGCTTAACCAGAGCATTAGCAATAGATGATCATAACTAAAGTAGAAAAGAAACTCTGCTAATTAATATTCAATTCGTTAAATTACAAAACACTATAATTAATAATGTTTAATCAGTTGTAGATAGAAAAAATAAAAAAAATATATATAATACAAATCGATATATTTTTTTTATGATTTCATAAAAATATGTACTCCTACTAAAATCATAAATTAATAATTTATCTATAATTTGTTTATACAAGTACAAATAATGTATTTTATTATTTGTTTTATATTTAAAATGATTTTAATTCTAATATTAACAATATTTATTATTATTTTGATAGTATCTTATAATTATCTCTGAAAAGCATTTAAATTATATGATATTGGAGTGGACGTTCGGATATCCATTCAAGTATTTATAAATTTCGGTTCATGTTCGGTTTAGATCTTTGCAGGGTTGGTTCGGGTTTGGATAACCCATTTAAACTATTTTAAAAATAAAAAAAATCATATATACTTTACATTTCTCAAAATCTAAAAAAATAATAATATATAACATACAAATTTGAATAATGTAAGCCAAAATAGATAAACTTAGCATAAAAATTAGTTTGACTTGAATATTTGGCTGGAGAATCAATAAATATTTCAAATACTTTTGGTGTTTTGAGTATTGTTTAGCCTTTTAGATATATCTTTTGACTATTTGTATATAACTTTAAGTATTTTGGACAAGTATAAAATATCTTATATATTTTGGATATTCTTTTGGATACTAAATCTGAAAATAGCTAATATATTTAAGTATATAGATCCGATTCAGATTTATGCAGACACATGAAATATTTTGGTTTTTGAACGAGTTCAGTTTTGGTCTTCTAAATACCAAAATTTTGAACTCCTTAGAAAATATTACCCAGTTTTAATATATACCTTTCGAATCGGATTAGGTTTGGTTCTTCAGATTAAGGTTTTTCTTGTCCGGACCTAATATGATACATATATCATATACATTAAATAATATAATAAAAAGGATGTGCTGATCGAATGTATAAAATTTAATGAATATATAAACTGTGCTATCAATTTTTTTCTTATTATACAAAAATATATTCTAAAATATATATTTTTTTAAAAAAATTGAAACTGTTTTTAAAGTAAAAACTCTACAAATTCATAAATTTCAAATTGTCTCAACATTATTAATTTTAGAGCTTTTAGTGTATTTGTATTTAAGCAAATAGTTGTGTAATATGTACATTGATACCACATTACTAAACACAAAGTGAACTATGAGTTTCTATTTAACATGAAAATTTTCTATAACTTCCATAAGGCCATACTATTACACTTTACAAAAACAGTTGCATCCATATAAATTGCTACACCAATTGAATATCATACTAAACAACAATACCACCCAAAATGTTTTTTTTTTTTTTTTTGAAAAAAGCCTCTGACAGTAATCGTTTGTTTCTTCTTCTATTTGTATCAGCGAAAAAGAAACATAAAGAAAGAACGGATACATTGGCTTACATTTCAACATGTAAATGGTCCGAGTGTCTTCAATGTTTTCTTTAAGATCTCATCTCTACCACCCAAAATGTTCATATCTAAATAATACAAAAACCAAACAATCCGTGCGAAGCGCGGGCACACCATGGTATTTTTAAATCTAAAACTTTCGATGGGACTAGTTTAAATTATATATTGACGTATTATCAAATATTAGTTAGACTTGGTTACCTTTAATTGTTATTAAAAATTATAAAATAGAGAAATATATTTAATGCTTATAAATTATATCAAACGTGGCGACGTGACGAACAAACAGGAGCCACCGTTCATCACAAACCATCGCACGTTTGATGGCGATCCGTTGCATGTCTTGATCACCACCAGTGCCAATCCACACGGCCATGATCCGCAAGTCACCGGAGAAACCACGTCCTTGTCAACGTAAGCCGGAACCACCGTCGATGTCTGAGCAAGGGAGTTACGATCTCACTCTTTCTTGTGCTACAAGCCTCGTGTTCTACTATGATTTTTTTTTTTCACATTTTTTTTTTTTTTTTTTTTTGCAACTGGCTATTATTTCACATTTTCTGTATCATGTAATAGGCTCCTAAAAAGATTGATTAGTGAGAGACAGCTCCATGCCATGTGTTTCTAAATGGAATGTCGTGTCCGTCCCCCATAGATAGAAACCTTGACAATGGGTTGTACAGTTTCATCTGAGATTAATCCAGTCAGGGGGATAGGGCAAATTTCTTCACAGCATGTAATCATATGGGTCTCAATATCAGGCCTGCTCAATATGAATGCAAACCGTGATAACATACGATTTTTTACCATATAAATTTTATTAAAAGTTACCTCGATTTAAAATATATACTGCAACCTATGTGTCACTAATCGGAGATATAATATATGAAAATACATGCTTTTAGTATAAAAATTGATGTATATATATATTTACATTAAAATATTGCCGTTTTCTATTAATTTTCTTTATTTATAGAGAAGTTAACAAAATAATAACTTCTGGAAACAAATATTAACAAAAGAGAAGTTAAATAAAATATGTTAATAATGACATTTTATTTAAGCTTTTTGATTTTATGGGATTTAATAAATAAAAAATAACTTCTGGTGTTAAAATACACCACACATATCGCAGAGGCAGAAGATGAGATATATTTTGGGCCTTTCTTTAATATATAACCTCTGAAAACCCTAAAACTTGAGTTCTTGTTCCGTTCATTCTCTTCTCCGTAAAAGAAATCATCGCCGGTTTATTGTCTCTTGCTACCAGTGATAATGCAGAACGTTTTGTCTAAACGATGTTGGAGAAACGATGAGGGAATGGACATGATCAGTAAGTTGCCCCCAAGCTCGGGTATTCCAAATATTTTCTTTGCTTCCACAAAGAGATGTTGTAACCACCAGCGTTTTGTCTAAACAATGGAATGCTATATGGAAGATGGTGTCTAAACTCGAGTTTGATTATCAGCACTATGGTGACGGCGAGACGTTTTCAGACAACTTTTGCAGTGTTTTGATATCCAGTAAAGCTCCGGTGCTAGAGAGTTTGCGTCTCCGTTTTAGTATAGACATTTCTGCTCCTGTCGATATAGAATTGTGGATTTCAATTGCATACTTACACCGTGTGTGTGAGTTGGAGCTAGATGTTGTAGGGCCTTCCAGTTTCAAGCTCCCTGTTAACTACTTATTTTACCGTGATCTAGATACCTTGAAACTCAAGAATTTTGTTCTTGTTGATTGTCCTGATCAGGATCGCCATCGCAAGTATTATATGAGAACACTGCATCTTTGCTATGTGAACTGCAAAAACGATGATTCGGTTGCTAACTTTTTATCTGGATGCCATGTTCTTGAGAATTTGGTTGTGAGTCGATGTAGATGGGATCATGTTAAAACTTTCACTATTGCTGTCCCAACTTTGCAGAGACTTGAAATTTGTGATTGGAATTGGAATGGTCAAGAAAGGGAGCAAGAGTTTGGGGACTACGAGATTAATGCTCCTTGTTTGAAATACTTGAAGATTAAAGGGACTCGTGATATCCGGTTTCGTCTAGTTGATCAGATGATTGCAAATAGTAGTACTAGTGATAATCAAGATCTTTGGAGGATCAGAAACTTTTCCTTGTCTTACAGGTCATCTCTAATAAGTGAGATTGCATTTCCTAAGTATACCATCTTCCACCAGTTGGTATATTTGGAGCTATGCACATCTCAAGCAATGTGGTGTAATCTACTTACTCTCATAATCAATACTTGTCCCAGATTACAAGTCCTCAAACTTATAGGTTGTGGATGGGATAATAGAAAAGTTTTTGCGGGGAGATGGAATACACCAAAGAATGTTCCGGAATGTTTGGAGACTTTTGTGTGGAACTGCTGCAAAGAGCAACAAGAAAAAGAGAAAGGAGTGGTGAAATACATTCTACGAAATGCAAATCGACTAAAGAAAGCAAGAATCATCATGAAAGAGTTTAGCTCGCAGGAAAGACTTAAGATGCTTGAAGAGTTTAAAAGTGTGGTCAAGGCTTCAAATTCATCATGCAACATTCTTGTGGTTGAATGAAACTTAGAGAAGTATTTGTTGTTTCATAAATCACTTTTTTTACAGCAACATCTTAATTAATGTTTCTATTTGATCTTTTCTCTTTTGAACATTCTCTCAACCTATATATCAGTTAATTTCTTTGTATACGTTTCTATATATTCTCTCAAACCTCTATAATAGATTAATTACCATTTCTTGTGATTTGCTCTTCTTGGCTTGGCCTTTCTCACTCACTCTGTTTTTGTTCTCTTTTTTGTTCACTCACTCTTTGTATTCACTTGTGTTTTACCTTAACACAAGCATAAATCTCTCTCTTGACTCTCACGTTTGTATTCTTGTGGAGAGAAGAGAGAACACTTTGATTGTCTTTGATTGTCTACATTTTTACTTCTCCAATTCTTTTCTTCTTAGACTTGGATACCTTCTCTTACAACACCACACACACAATTTATAATAGACTTCTCTGCTTACTATATTTGCACCTTTTCTTCTAGTCTTTGTCCCTGAGACACTAGACTATTCTTACAAGCTGGCTTATCTTACACATTAACAACTCCAACAACTCTTCTACTAACTTAACTACATAACTTAGTTTGCTTAACCAAACTAATATATACTATTATTCTTCTTGTTATGTAACTTCTAGTTACACAACCCACTCACCTTGACTTCTTGTCCATGTTGTCCACGTTGGATGCTTCTTCTTCTTCTTCCACCGTTTCTTGCGTGCTAAGTTGAAAGTGGGAAATCTTTTCTTGATTGATTTACAGATTTACATTGGTTTATATACACAAGATTGTTCCAAGATATGATAAGAACAATCCCAAAAATATAGGAACGTAAATCAGAATATTCTACAAAGTCTAACACCCTCCCGCAGTCGCAGCGTCGAGAGTGGAGACGCCAAGGCTGGACCGAAAACTGGTGAACAAGGAAGTCGGAAGTCCCTTTGTAAATATATCAGCATATTGAGAAGCTGCAGGTATGTGATAGACTTTGACCTGCCCCATGTGAACTTTTTCTCTGACAAAATGAATATCAATCTCAATGTGTTTAGTGCGCTGGTGCTGAACTGGATTAGAAGAGAGATAGACCGCACTGATGTTGTCGCAATACACTATGGTGGCGCGTCGGAGAGGACAGTGCATTTCAAGAAGAAGATTTCGAAGCCAACAAGTCTCTGCAACAGCATTTGCCACGCCCTTATACTCTGCCTCCGCACTTGATCGAGAAACAGTAGGTTGCCATTTTGCAGACCAAGACAGAAGATTATCACCCAAGAAGACACAGAACCCAGAGGTAGATCGACGAGTAGAAGGACACCCAGCCCAATCAGCATCCGAATACGCAGTCATCGTCATGTTCTGATTTTTAAGAAGATGTAACCCTTTGTCTTTTGTGCCTTGTATGTAGCGTAGTATATGACGTAGAGCTTGTAAATGTAGGTCTCGTGGATCATGCATGAACAAGCATATTTGTTGAACCGCATACGCAATGTCTGGTCTCGTAAACGTTAGATACTGTAATGCACCTGCAAGACTCCTATATTGAGTTGGATTGTCCACTGGTTTGCCTATGTTTTCTGCAAGTTTAGATTTGAGATCAACCGGGGTTGAAACTGGATTGCAATCCTGCATCCCAGCCCGTAGCAAAATTTCCTCTGCATATTTTGTTTGATTTAAAAACATGCCTCTGTCATTGTGAATCGCGGAGATGCCAAGGAATGAATCAATAAGCCCACCACCAGCCATAGGAAACTCTTGTTTCATTGTAGCGATGATGTTCTTTGTCAAGGTAGGAGTGGAGGAAGTAAGAATTATGTCATCGACATAGAGGAGCAGGTACGCAAGATCACTTCCATTCCTGTAAACAAACAAAGAAGCATCGCTTTTGCTTTGCTTAAAGCCTTGATTAGTGATAAAGTTGACAAAGCGAGCATTCCAAGCACGAGGCGCCTGTTTCAAACCATAAATGGATCGATTCAGCTTGCAAACATAATCAGGATGATCTTTGCTGACAAAACCCGGGGGCTGGAACATGTACACTGTCTCATCAAGAGTACCATGGAGGAAGGCGTTTTGCACGTCTAGCTGGTGCACTGGCCAAGCATTGGCTAGCGCCACATGAAGAACACATCGGATGGTTGCAGGTTTTACAACAGGGCTGAAAGTCTCTGTAAAATCAACTCCTTCTTCCTGTGACTTGCCATTAGCGACCAACCTAGATTTGTGACACTTGAAATTCCCATGAGCATCATATTTATGTTTATACAACCAGAGACAACGGATGATATTAGCATTCTTAGGTCGAGGCACCAAATCATAAGTACCACTCTTAATAATGGCATCATACTCACATGTCATAGATGGTGTCCAATTGGGATCAGTAAGGGCGTGTTTGTAGCTTTTTGGAAGAGGAGATTAAGTATGAGACAAAAGGGAGATGATTTGTTTTGGCTTATGGATACCATGCATTGATCTTGTGGTCATCGAATGTCTAGGAGCCTCAGGGACCGCGGGTACAGTTTGAGTTGACTGATTCGATGAAGAAGGAGCAGCTGGAGAAGTGGGTGTCACAGCTGGAGCTGTAAGGATGCTTTTAAATATTGGAGAGACATCCATATCAGCATTAAGAAAGTCGTATTCAGTCTCCGAGATTAAAGTGGAGTCTTGATACGGGAAGCACGTTTCATCAAAGGTGACGTTACGTGAGATAATAATCTTTTTGGACTCAAGATCAAGGCATTTGTAGCCTCGGTGAAAATGAGGGTAGCCAAGGAAGATGCATCTTGAGGAACGAGGAGAAAGCTTTGAAAGATTAGCATGGTTTTTATTTGGATAACAGAGGCAGCCAAAAACTCTGAGATGAGAATAAGAAACTGGCTTCTTGAAGAGGACAGAGTAAGGTATTTGGTTGTTAATGGCTTTGGATGGTAAAAGGTTTAAGATATGAACAGAGGCATTGAGAGCCTCAACCCAATAAGTGGAAGGAAGTTTGGCTTGAAAAAGAAGAGTTCGAACAGAGTTGTTTATTGTACGCATCATCCTTTCGGATCGTCCATTTTGTTGGGACGTATACGGACAGGAGAATCGAAAATTAATCCCTTGTTCTGCAAAAAAATTATGAAACTTTGAGTTGTTATACTCTGTTCCATTGTCACATTGGAAGGATTGAATTTTCGTTTTGAAGTGTGTTTCAACATATTTGAAAAAGAGATGAAATGTTGAAAACACTTCCTCCTTGGAGCTGAGGGGATAAACCCATAAAAAATGAGAGAATTGATCCAAGAAGAGGACATAATATCGTTTCCCACTTAAACTGAGGACTGGAGATGTCCATAAGTCAGAGTGAATGATTTGAAAAGGTGCAGTGACAGATGAATCAGAAGAATAAAAAGACATTTTTTTTTGTTTTCCAAGTTGACAAGCATCGCAAACTGGAGAAAGATCATGTTTATTACAAGATAAAAGCTTAGAAGATAATAAAGACGAAAGAGATTGATTGCTCAAATGAGCTAAACGACGATGCCAAGTGTTTGAGGTGGTGGTGAGGAAAGCTGAATGCCCAGTAGTGAGCTTATTTGAAGAAGAAAACACTGGATACAAATCACCCGTACTGTCACTGTGGAGAATCGTCCGACGAGTTTGAAGATCCTTCACAGAAAAACCATAAGGATCAAACTCAATGGAAACATAGTTATCTCTGGTAAATTTACGAACAGAGATTAAATTTTTGATAATAGAGGGAGTTACTAAGATGGAAGAGAGATTTAAAGGACGAGAATTTGAAGGAAAAGAAAAGAAACCAGTTTTGGTTATTGGAATTTTGACCCCATTGGCAACTGTGACTGTGTGTTTGGTGCCATTATTAAGAACAGACTGTAGATTACCTGGGTTGTTTGCTAAGTGAGCAGTGGCGCCAGAGTCCATATACCACTGATGATCAGATGGCTCCATTAACGTCATGGTGTTGAATGCAGAGGCAAAGTCTGTAGTCGGAACTGCAGCGACGAGATGATTGTTCTGACCTTGCGGCTGAGCCTGAAGCATCTGTTGGTTGATAGCAGGATGAGGACCAAGAATGCCTTGATTGTTGAATTGTTGCTGCGGTATCCATTGTCCTGGTTGTTGATTATTCCACATCTGATATCCAGCAGGCCAGAAGGGAACGCCCCATTGGTTGTACATTGGTCGTTGTTGATTGTTGTTGTGTCGTCCACGACCTCTGTAGTTGTTGCGTTTGGAACCTCTGTTATTGAAGAATCGCTGCTGTGGTTGAGGTTGATGATCAGATCGCTGAGTCGGAGTCGAAGACGAGACGTTGAGGACCTTGTCAGATGAGGCGAAGTCCTTGACAACAGAGGATTTCTTTCCCTTGTTAAGCCTTTCTTCTTCAAGGATGAGCATCGAACGAGCTTGTTCAAAGGTAGGGAAAGGTTGACGATGCATGATCACATTGATGATGTTGTCAAACTTGTCGCTCAAGCCATTGATCATGTAGGTGACAAGAGTTCTTTCTGAAACTGGTGCATCAACGTTAGCAAGCAGATCAGCTGTGGACTTGAGATCTTGAGAATAGGCATGGATCATCTGGTCTCCAATGACCTTGGTACGCAGATCGTGATCGAGCTGAATAGCACGGGCCTCTTTGTTGTCCCTGAAGAAGTTCTCGATGCGAGTCCAGATTTCCCGAGAAGTACCTCCAGTTTTGAAAGTACTTTTGAAGAGATTCTTCGAGAGAGTCCCGTAGAGCCACAGTTTGACCAACCCGTCACGTTTAGACCACTGTTGATCGTTATCATCCGTTGGAAGAAGTGTGCCGTCAAGGTGACCAGCAACGTCGAAACTTTGGCAGTGAGTGAGGAAGAGCTCTCTCCAGGCGTCATAGTTGTGATCATCAATATCTAGAATGATGGGGATATGATTTTTGATGTTGTTAACACTGTACGCACGTTCAAGAGCAGTAGCGACAGGAGAAACCATGGTGGATGAGAGTAAGAAACAGAGAAAGAGCGAAGAAGATTTGAGAAAAAGAGAAGAAGAAGAGAATTATAGGTTCAGGATCGATGAACCCTCTGATACCATGAAAATGGGAAATCTTTTCTTGATTGATTTACAGATTTACATTGGTTTATATACACAAGATTGTTCCAAGATATGATAAGAACAATCCCAAAAATATAGGAACGTAAATCAGAATATTCTACAAAGTCTAACATAAGTCTTCTTCTTCTTCTCGTAAATCTTCTTCTTTGTAGCTTCTCCTCTGCTACACTTCGTTGTTCTTCTTCTAAGTGACTCCTTGGTCACTTCTTCATTCTTCTTTTCTTGTGTGGCAAGCTTCCTTGCTTCCACTTCTTCTCTTCACTTAGATTCCATCTTCACTTTGTAAGTTTAATCAAAGGTTCAATCCCAATTTCCTACATCAATTAGAGAGACAAGTTAATACAGCTCACTTTCCAGTTTTTATATAAAATTTTAGGCTGACACACAAGAACACTTGAGGGTTTTACTTGGAAAACTCCTTCTCCCGTTTTTCTTCCTCGACTAGTTTTGCATCTGCCCACATAGTTCACAAGAGCCACAAATACATTACTTTTTGGTGTAGCAACACAAACAGCACCATTAGAGAATGTTTCAAGAGGTGAATCACGTACGAGAACTAGATTAGAGTTCAATGCCCATCCTGAATTAGTTATGTTGGATACCAGAGATTACAGAATACTTACTAATAAAAGGGACCTTTTGAGTCTCTATAGAACGTCCACATCAGCGAAACAAAATTCTCCCGAAATATGACACGTGGCATTATTATTTAAAAAATAGAAAATAAATAATAAGTAAATTTGCAATATAATAAAAAATCATTACTAATAAAAGGGACCTTTTGAGGCTCCATAGAGAGTCCACATCAGCGAAACAAAATTCTCCCGAAATATGACACGTGGCATTATTATTTAAAAAATAGAAAATAAATAATAAGTAAATTTGCAATATAATAAAAAATAAATAATAAGTAAATAAACAATATAAGAAATAGAAACATTGCATTAAACAATAATAAGTAAATATACAATATAAGGAAAATAAATAATAAGTAAATATATAATTAAGAAATAAAAAACTAAATTAAACATATATCTGAAAAATGTATAGTATAATAAATAATAACTAAACACACAATATAAGAAATAGAAATATTATATTAAATATTTATCGTAATATTAGAATAAATAAATATAAAATAAAATAAAAAATAATAAGCAAATATAGTATATAACAAATAAAAATATTACATTAGATATATATCGTAATATTATCATTGATATAAAAGCAAGAAATTTAGAATAAATAAATATACAAAATAAGAAAAGATAAACAATAAGTAAATATACAATATAAAAATGGAAAAGCCTAAATTAAACATATATCTGAAAAATGTATAGTTAAATAAATAATAAGTAAATATACAATATAAAAATATTACATTAAACATTAATATAATATTACAATAAGTAAATATACAAAAATAAAGAAAAATAAAGAATAAGTAAATATACAATATAAGAAATACAAAAAATATGTTAAATCCTTACTAATAAAAGAGACCTTTTGAGGCTCCATAGAGCGTCCACATCAGCGAAACAAAATTCTCCCAAAATATTACACGTGGCATTATTATTTAAAAAATAGAAAATAAATAATAAGTAAATTTGCAATATAATAAAAAATAAATAATAAGTAAATAAACAATATAAGAAATAGGAACATTGCATTAAACAATAATAAGTAAATATACAATATAAGGAAAATAAATAATAAGTAAATATATAATTAAGAAATAAAAAACTAAATTAAACATATATCTGAAAAATGTATAGTATAATAAATAATAACTAAACACACAATATAAGAAATAGAAATATTATATTAAATATTTATCGTAATATTAGAATACATAAATATAAAATAAAATAAAAAATAATAAGCAAATATAGTATATAACAAATAAAAATATTACATTAGATATATATCATAATATTATCATTGATATAAAAGCAAGAAATTTAGAATAAATAAATATACAAAATAAGAAAAGATAAACAATAAGTAAATATACAATATAAAAATGGAAAAGCCTAAATTAAACATATATCTGAAAAATCTATAGTTAAATAAATAATAAGTAAATATACAATATAAAAATATTACATTAAACATTAATATAATATTACAATAAGTAAATATACAAAAAAGAAAAAGAAAAATAAAGAATAAGTAAATATACAATATAAGAAATACAAAAAATATGTTAAACATCTATTTGAAAAGTATATAATAAAATAAATAATAAGTAAATATATAATATAAGTAATAGAAATATTACATTAAACAAGAGACCTTTTGAGTTTTGAGACTCCATAGAACGTCCACATAAGCGAAACAAAATATGGAAATAGTACATTAAATATTAAACATCTATCTTAAAATGTAAAATATAGATATTAAGTAAATATAAAGTATAAGAAAAACAAATACACAACTTAAAAACAATGGAAAAAGTATATTAATATTTAAACATCTATCTTAAAATGTAAAATATAGATATTACGCAAATAGAAAGTATAAGAAAAGGAAATACACAATTTAAAAAATGAAAAAAGTACATTAAGATTTAAACATCTCTTAAAATATAAAATATAGATATTAACTAAATATAAAGTATAAGAAAGAGAAATACTCAATATATAGAAAAATTAATAATAAATAAATATTATAAATACTTAAATATATGAATTATATATACAATAATAAGTAAATGCACAATTTTTAAAATATAGAAAGAGTACATTAAATATTAAACATCTAGCTTAAAATGTAAAATATAGATATTCAGTAAATAGAAAGTATAAGAAAAAGAAATACACAACTTAAAAACAATGGAGAAAGTATATTAATATTTAAACATCTATTTTAAAATGTAAAATATAGATATTACGCAAATAGAAAATATAAGAAAAGGAAATACACAATTTAAAAAAATGAAAAAGTACATTAGTATTTAAACATCTATCTTAAAATGTAAATCTATCTTAAAATATAAAATTATTAGTAAATAGAAAGTATAAGAAATAGAAATACACAATAGAAAGAAAAATAAATAATAAGTAAATATATAATATAAGTAAATACACAATTTAAAAATTGAAAATTACATTAAGATTTAAAAATATATCTTAAAATTTAAAAAATATATATTACGTAAATAGAAAGTATAACAAATGGAAATATACAATTTAAAGAAAATGGAAAATGTACATTAGGATTTAAACATCTATCTTAAAATGTAAAATAGAGATATTAAGTAAATAAAAAGTAAAAAAAATGGAAATACATATACAGAAAATAAATAATAAGTAAATAATGTAAATATATAATATATGAATTATATATATAATAATAAGTAAATACACAATTTTTTTGTAAAAAAAATGGAAAAAAATTCATTAAGCATTAAACATTAAACATCTATCTTAAAATGTAAAATATATAATATAAGTAAATTCAAAATTTAAAAAATGGAAAAAACTACATTAAAATTTAAATATCTATTTTAAAATATAAAATATAGATATTACGTAAATAAAAAATATAAGAAATGGAAATAAACGTTTTAAACAATGAAAAAAGTACATTAAGATTTAAACATCTATCTTAAAATGTACATCTATCTTAAAATGGTAGTAAATTATATAAAAATGGAAATAGCACATTAAACAAAAAAAATAAAAATGTATAGTTTTACATCAAGAAAGTCCCTATAAAATTCATTATTCAATCAACATCAACCTCACACTATCAAGGAAAACTTCAAAGCACTCGAGCAAAAAAATGGTTCCACCATCAACTCTTGCCGTCCCAAAAACCTTTAATGACCTTGAAGGAGATTTTTTATAACAACGAACTTTTTGTTAGGTGGATTCATTGTTGGAAAACCCGCAACTTCCAAAAGCCAAACTTATTCATGGGAATTGAATTGCTTTTCATAGATTCAAAGGTAAAACTTCTCTCCAAAGATGACACGTGGCATTATTACTAAAAACTAAATAATAAATAATAAGTAAATATACATGTAAAAAAAAATAATTAGAAATATGAGAAATAGAAATATTAATAGATTTTATACAATATGAGAAATAGAAATATTACGTTAAACATTTATCGCAATATTACAATTTTGATATAAAATCAACAAAATTAGAATAAATAATTATACAACATAAGAAAAAATAAATAATAAATAAATATACAATATAAGAAATAGAAAAATTACATTAAACATCTATCTGAAAAATGTATAGGTTTACATTTTTATCATTTTAAATATTTCTATATGTAAATATACAATATAAGAAAAACACGCATACAATATAAAATATAGAAATATTATATTAAACATCTATCATAATATTAGAATAAGTAAATATACAATATAATGAAAAATACACAATAAGTAAATATACAAGAGTAGAAATAAATACTAATAAAAGACACATTTTAAGATTCCATAGAGGGTTCACATCAGCGGAAAAAACTTCTCCCATGAGACGTGGCATTATTATTTAAAAAATATAAAATAAATAATAACCAAATAAACAATATAAGAAATAGAAACATTACATTAAACAATAATAATTAAATATACAATATAAGGAAAAATAAATAATAAGTAAATATACAATATAATAAATAGAAATATTACATTAAACATCTACCATAATATTATCATTTGATATAAAAGCAAGAAAATTAGAATAAGTAAATATACAATACATAAAATGGAAAGAGTAAATTAAACATATATCTGAAAATGTATAGTTTAATCAATAATAAGTGAATATAAAAATATTACACTAAACATTTATTATAATATTACAATAAGTAAATATAAAACATAATAACTAAATATACAATATAAAAGATACAAAAAAATACATTAAACATCTATCTGAAAAATATATTATAAAATAAATGATAAGTAAATATATAATATAAGAAATAGAAATATTACATTAAACATCTATCATAATATTACAATTTGATATAAAAGAAAAAAAATTAGATAAGTAAATATATCGTATAAGAAATAGAAACACTACATTAAACATCTATCTGAAAAATGTATAGTTTTACATTTTTATTATTTCCAAATATTTTGAGGCTTCATAAGGCGTCCACATCAGCGGGAAAAAATTCTTCTAAAAGATCACACGTGACATTAATAAAAAAAAGAAAAAAAAGTACACATATAAAGAAAAAGAAATAATAAGTAAATATATAATATAAGAAAAAAAATAAATAAAAAGGAAATATACAATATAAGAAATAGAAATATTACATTAAACATCTATCATAATTTATCATTTGATATAAAGCAAGAAAATTAGAATAAGTAAATATACAATTAAGAAATAAAAAAAACTAAATTAAACATCTATCTGAAAAATGTATAGTTAAATAAATAATAACTAAATACACAATATAAAATAAAGAAATATTATATTATACAATTATCGTAATATAAGAAAAAATAAATATTAAGTAAATATAGTATATAAGAAATAAAAATATTAAATTAAATATATATCGTAATATAATCATTGATATAAAAGGAACACAATTTAGAATAAATAAATATACAAAATAAGAAAGATAAACAGTAAATAAATATACAATATAAAAAATGGAAAAACTAAATTAAACTAAATAATAACTAAATATCCAACATAAAAATATTAGATTACACATATTTTATAATATTAGAATAACAAAATATAAAATATAAGAAAAATGAATAGTAAGTAAATATACAATATAAGAAATACAAAAAATACATTAGACATCTATCTAAAAAATCTATAATAAAATAAATAATAAGTAAATATAAAATATAAGAAATAAAAATATTACATTAAACATATATCATAATATTATAATTTGATTTAAAAGAAAAACAGTTAGATAAGTAAATATACAATAAAATAAATAAATATACAATATAAGAAACGAAATAACTACATTAAACATCTATTTGAAAAATGTAGAGTTTTACATTTTTATAACTTCCATATAATTTTATAAGTAAATATATAATATAAGAAAACTAAGCATACAATATAATAAATATAAATTTTACATGAAACATCTATTATAATATTATCGTTTGATATAAAAGCATAGAAATTAGAATAAGTAAATATACAATATAATAAAAATAAACAATAGGTAAAATACAATTAATAAATTAAAAGAAACTAAATTAAAAAAAAAACTAAATTAAAAATTTCTCTCAAAAAATGTATAGTAAAATAAATAATAAGTAAATATACAATATAATAAATAGAAATATTATATTAAACATCTATCGTAATATTAGAATAAGTAAATATACTATATAAGCAAAATAAAAACAAATCTGAGAAACATACAGTAAAATAAATTATAAGTAAATATACAATATAAGAAATATACATTAAACATTTATAAATAATATTACCATTTGATATAAAAGTAAAAAAATAGAATAAGTAAATATACAATATAAGAAAAATAAAAAATAGGTAAAATACAATTAAGAAATGCAAAAACTACATTAAACATCTATCTGAAAAATGTATTGTTTTACATTTTAATTATTTAAAAATACAATAAGTAAATATAAATTTTAAATATTATAATAAGTAAATATAAAATATAAGAAAGAATAAATAATAAGTAAATATAATATATAAGAAATAAAAACATTACATTAAATATATATCGTAATATTATCATTGATATAAAAGCAAGAAAATTAGAATAAGTAAATATAAAAAATTAGAAAAGATAAACAGTAAGTAAATATACAATATAAAAAATGAAAAAACTAATTAAACATTTATCTGAAAATATATAGTTAAATAGAATAATGTATATTTAAATAAATAATAAGCAAATATACAATATAAGAAATATAAATATTACATTAAACATCTATCGTAATATTATCATTTGATATAAAAGCAAGAAAATTAGAATAAATAAATATACAATATTGAAAAATTCTCTAGGATAGCCATTTTTAAGTTTTTGTTACAAAATAGCTATAAATGAGAAAAATGACCAAAATAAGTCTTATTAAAGAGTAAAAATACATTTATACCCTATGGTTAACTAACATAGACTTATGGCTTAGAGTTAAGGGGTGGAGTTTTGAGGATAGAGTTTCAAATTTTTAAAAATAAAAATTAAATTTTTCAAAATAAAATGGGCTATTTTGGTCATTTTTCTTATTGAATGCTATTTTGTGACAAAGACTTAAAAGATCTATTTGAGGGAATTGCCTTACAATATAAAAAATAAAAAATAAATATACAATATGAGAAAAGAAAACTATATCAAACATCTATCTCAAAAATGTATAGTTTTCTAATTTTTTCTAAGGAAATATGTATTCACACAAACATACAATTCAGAATTTGTTGTTGTTCAGAATACAACGTTCAAAAAAATAACTATATAGTTAACATTTGAAAATAAAAATAGTTCCGCGCGTAGCGCGGATTAACTCCTAGTTAAATAAAAAGAAGCGATAAACGAGGAAGAGCAAAAGGATGATGTGATGGGGCTTAATTAAGGGCATCGACCCTGGTTTCGGTTTAGTACCTCATGGTTTGGTTTTATTTATAATTTATTTTGATTGAACCAAACCATTAATGAGCCGAGCTATATATACATGTTGTGTATAGTCCCTTCTAAAACCTAACGAAGTACAGAGCCTGTTGTATCGAGAGATCAGCCGCCTTTAGTATTACCACTTCAAACCCGAGACGTGACGAGCAAACAGGAGCCACCGTTCATCACAAACCATCGCACGTTTGATGGCGATCCGTTGCATGTCTTGATCACCACCAGTGCCAATCCACACGGCCATGTTCCGCAAGTCACCGGAGAAACCACGTCCTTGTCAACGTAAGCCGGAATCACCGTCGATGTCTGAGCAAGGGAGCTACGATCTCACTCTTTCTTGCGCTACAAGCCTCGTGTTCTACTATGATTTTTTTATTTCACATTTTCTGTATCATGTAATAGGCTCCTGCTGGTTTCTCTACAGCAATATATTCCACGCCTCTGAAAGAACAGTAACAAAATATGTTTATTCGTTTTATGACACTAAACAAGTATCACAACTTATCTACTGGCCCTATTATTATCAGGTGAAATTTAAGATTTTACCCAAATGACTATCTAAAATTCCACCCCTTTCAAGAAAACGTTGCTGTTGTTTTTCAGTTTATAAGTGGAAGCTGGACAGTATATTGTATACACTGAGCGTACCTCATATTTCCTGCCTTTCCCAAAAACTCGTTCCAAGACAAATCATTCTCACGGAGGTTCATTCTGACGAATGAGCCTCTCGCTGGAATAACAATTGCCAAGGGTGCTTCTGCATCAACGTCTCTTCTGCAGAGTCAAATAGATCACGTGAGAACAATTCTACAGCACGGCTTCTTAAAGAAAAAAAAATCAGGCCTGCTGGATTGTAAAAACTTCACCTATAAAGGGGAATACTTTTATCACCACGAATGATCTCATCCTGGAAACAAGATAAACACAATGAAAAATAAAGAAAAAAAATGTCACATCTGCTTTTCCAATAATTTACATGAATAGATATGATTGTTTTTTGGGAGAATTGCTAAAACCAACTCAAAAATTCAAGTCAAATCTAAAAGTGTATCCCAATTTCAGTCAAATGCAAAACCAACCTAAAAAAATGATAAAAATACTATTTAACCATTGTGACCAACCAAAAAACATAAATGTATTTTACACTTTCGTTCTTCGTAAGTCTACACTACACGTAATAGAAAGAAGTCTACATACATGTAGACCTCTTAAGATGTCTACCATGTAGACTTATTCTGTACTCTACATCGTAGATTGATATAATAATTTAATTTTAAAAATGTATAAAAATAATTGTTGTGATGTTTTTAATTAATCATCAATATAATGTTAATATGAAGTAAATAAATTAAATTTGTATATAATTGAACAATTTTAAAGAATATATATTAATGTGGTAACCATGTGTTAGATAATGTTCATGGTTTAGAAACAATATGTGCTAACATGTTATGTATTCTAGTGGTAGATTTTTAGGGTTAGATTATAGATTTAGATTTTTTTTCTTGTTTTACTGACTTAAATTTGTATATTAATGTTTAGTAGTTTATATTTTGTATTATTTTGATATTTGATACAATCATTAAGACTTTTTTATCATAAAAAAACTTTAGGGTTTGAGATTTGTGGTTTAGGGTTTCGTAGATCTACAATAAAGTCTATATTGTTAGAGACGTCTTTTTCAGTCTACATTTTTAAATTTTGTTAACAAAAATTTATTATTTCAAATTAAATTGAGTTATAAGAATAAAAAATGTGAAATAATATACTATAACTATTAAAAAATAAAAACAATTAAAGTTCAGTAAATTTTATGTTAAAAATATTAAAACAATAATGATATAAACAACAATAATGAAATTATCATTGTAGACTTCCAACAAGGTCTACTACGTTACAATAAAATCTACTCTAAATTTTTAATTTTAGTAGACTTCAAAAGAAGTCTACAATGTCGACAACTTTTAACCTAGTTACATTTTTGTCTCCATATATAAATGAAATTTTCACAATCTCTCTCTAAAATGGCTGCAATACAAGTTTTTAAAACTCTCTCACTTCTCTCTAAAACTCTCTCTCCCTTCTCTCTAAAATTCTATCATGTTTTTCTCACAATGTTATCTTGTCATTTTAGGTATTATGATTCATGGTTTCATCTTCTCTTTTAAAAATGTAAGTTTTTGATCTATAGACTTCTTTTTTTTTTTTTTGTCGTCAACTTTACAGACTCATATAGACTCTGTAAACCAAGCCGGAAGATATTGATCCATGTGAACGACGAAAGACGGCTGAATCCTAACACTGCGTGCTAGGCTATCCGCCTTTGTATTCTGCGCTCTTGGTACATGGACGATCTCTGATTGTAGGAAACTTGCTCTCAGACTTTTGATGTCTTCCAAATAACTTGCAAACGCTGGCCACTCTTCTGGTTCCGAAACCATCTTCACCAATTGAGAACAATCCGTTGCAAACGTAACCTGAGATTGACGTAAATTCCTCATACATTCCATAGCCCATAGTAGTGCTTCCATCTCCGCATGTAGAGGAGAAAGGCTAGCCCGAACATTCCTCGCCCCCAGCAACCCAGCGAAGCCTTCTAAAGTGCTGTGCCAACCCTGGCCGGAGAAAGTATCTTTCTCTTTCCAGGAACCATCTGTGAAACACCATCGTCCTGGATTTAACAGTGAAGACCTAATCTCTTCCTGTGGGACCATTCTCTGTTCATTCACTAGTTGGGCTTCAGCCCAAAGGGTTGATTCTGTTTCCGCCAATTTGAGCGTATCCCTAGGATCAATATCCAGATTACTAAAAACCTTACTATTCCTTCCTTTCCAGATATACCATAGTATCCATGCGAACTGATGATCATCTAACTGCGGAAAGACTCTCCAGAAAAGATGATCCATATTTGCAAAAAGGGATTGTGTGGGAAATGTAGTTGGATTTGATGGTATCTTTGAGAGTGTATGTTTATGTTATTTCTTTCTCACATATTATCTTTTTTGTAGGTATTACCATTCATGGTTTTCATCTCCTCTTCTAAAATGTAAGTTTAGATCTATAGATTTTAAATGTGTATTTATAAGTTTATAATCAAATAAAGTAATAGATCAAACCTGTGCATTTACTTTTATACTAATTATAATCAAAATGTATAGATTTTTCAGATCTAAAAATCATCTGACAGTTTAGACTTCTAATGAAGTCTGCTTATAAAGTAAAGCTAGTAGACTTGATATGAAAAGCAGACTTCATTGAAAGTCTACAAAAATATGACTTTAATTTTGTTTCTATGATTTTTTAATACTTATCTTATTTTATAGGTATTTTGTTTTATGGCTGTTTTCTCATCTTCCCAAAAATGTAAGATTTACATTTATAGATTTTAAATATTTCTTATTGTAATTATATTTAGATAAAGTTACATGTTCAAACTACATGTCTTTAATTTATTACTATTTTCATATAAATTACATTTTCTAAAAAATTAGATTTAAACTTATTTGATATTTTTAATGTATATATTTTTCAGATGTAGATTTTTTTTTGATATGGTAGACTTCAGATGAAGTCTACCTAAAAGTCAGGGCTGGTAGACTTCACTTGAAGTCTAGTAGCCTTGATTTTTAAGTAGATTTCATTAGAAGTTTACTCAAATATTATTTTAATTTTATCTTATTTCTCATAAATTTATTTTATTTTGCAAGTATTCTCTTCTAAAATTTTCAAATCATCTTCCTAAAAATGTAACATTTACATTTATTTATTATAGAGATATTTTTGTGTTTATGTTGAACTAAATTTATAGATTCATATTTTCTGTTTTTGCTTTGATAGAAGGTTGATAAAAAATATTTTCAAATATCTTTCAGAACAAAATATTTTCAAATTTCTAAATGTTCAATTTTGGATCTGAAATTTTTTGGTTGGTGTAGACTTCAACTAAAGTTTACTAAACAATAAACCTTAAGTAGACTTAATAAAAAGTCTACTAAAATATGATTTTTCTTTTTATTTTATTTTTCTCATAACTTTATCTTACTTTGCAGGTACTTTTTCCAAGACTTTATATGTGGCATCAAGATTATGAAAAATCAAACACACTCAAATAAATTCCTTTGTAATATTTTCTCATAATAAAATGTTTATTTGTAAATAAGTGTGATGCATAATCAATAAAAATTGTATTCACTTTTAGTTGTGTTTCAATTATATGGTACTATTAATTTTTTGTTAGATATCATATTTTACAAGAACTAATCAACCAAACAAGTGAAACCACCATAAGCTAAAATAATAACTAACACACATGTGAGTAGAAGAAAATCTATACAAAATTTTCAAGAAACTTCAAGAGTAAAACTAATCACAAATTTTTGCAAAAGGTTTCAAGTGTATAATTATAACACATTAACTTTTGAAATTCATCTGAAACAATTAAAATTTACTAACACACACTGTAAAATAACTATATAGTGAAAAAATATGATGAATAATACACAAATATACTTCTAATAGAATTTATGACGTAGACTTCAACTATAGTCTACATTCTTAGATTTAGAAAGACGTCTACACTTGGTTTCTAACATATATCCAAACCAAAAATGTGTAGTGTACTTAGCGTTGGCTTGATACATAAAGACGTACTAAGTGTGTATTAAATAACTCAATCAAGTTCTGCACTTGTCGATCACTCGTGACATGCATAAGTTCACCATGTGTATAACCATCATAAGCAGGGAACATTCTCTCAACTCCAACTAAGAGTCTCTCTCCATCCATTCTCCGTATACAGCATGTAATTGAGTCACTGCCTCCAAAAAAAATACAAGTTTACATAATTAGCAAAGAAATAATTCATGTTTCATAAAACTACAAACATAGACTGGCAAATATGTCTACAGTTAACACCTAACTACATTGTAAAATCAAAAGTATTATAATTTCATAACTACAACAGTTTTTCTTTTCAAAATCACTCAAACCCATTAGGATTAACTAACACACACTGTCGAACAAAAAAATCTACCAAAACATTTATGAATAATACAAAAATTCAGTTTTAATTTATTTTCCTACGTAGACTGTTCAATCCGTCTACGACAGTGTAGACATTCATTTTAGTTTATGTCCGTAGACAGTCAAATAGGTCTACTCTTTGGGTTGGTTTTTGCAATTGAAAATTTTACGGGTTACTTTTTTTATTTGACCAGAACTCATCCAAGTTTTGACTTTATACATTTAGACTTCCTTTTCAGTCTACCACATTAAAAATGTTAGTTTTTGCTATTGACCAAAACTCATCCAAGTTTTGACTTTCGAAGGTAGATTTCATATGTAGTCTACATGTTTTAATTTTTTTCAAAAAAGTTAGTTTTGCAATTGACCATTGTTTGACTTTCTAAGAGTAGATTAAAATGCACGTCTACAGCTTCGTAGACTTCGCGTAAAGTCTAACTTCAAAACCCATGGGTTGGTTTTGCATTTGACCAAAATAAATGTGTAGACTTCAAAAATAGTCTCTATTTTTTTGTCCAAGATGAGAAGACTGCATTTAAAGTCTACAATTTAAAAAATATTTAATTTATTTAAAAACATTTTAGTCAAATACAAAACTAACATATTCAACGAAGTCAATGTTTTTGTCAAATGCAAAACTGAACTAAAGTAGACTTCTTTGGCAGCCTACAATTCGTAGACTTCCAGTGAAGTCTACTTTAGAAAGTCAAAAGTTCGGTCAAATGTGAAACTAACCTCTTCTCCGTAGCCGTCTTGGTAGGTCTACGTAGATTTTTGTTTTTGTTGTCAAAGGTAAGGACGTAGACTGCTAAAGAAGTCTACGTTACAAAAAAAAAGTTCGAAAGGTCAATTGCAAAACTGACTTGTGCGTTGACAAATAGACTGAGTCGTACATCTACACATTGGTGTAGACATATAAAACAGTCTACCATCGCGACACAGACTGAAAAAATGGTGAAAACCATGTAAACAGCTACCTTTTTCCGGTGTGAACCTCGATTCCAACCCTTTCAACCGTCCAAACTCCAAAAATGAGCAAAAAGAGGCATCTTTTATGATTTGCTGATGAATAAATTTGAAAATATGAAGTTTGAGATTATGAAAATAAGAGTTATGAGAGGTTTTTAGATAGAAATGTAGAGGAAACAAGAGGAAATGAAGAATTGTTGACTTAAAAAAAGAAACAAAAGGTTATAAATTGAGTTCTTGAGCTTTTATGAGCTCAAAAATGGTGGTTCAATGGTGGTTGCAAAATTGATGATGATGGCATTGTTGTAAATAAGAAGAAATGTTTAGGGTGTAATAGGTTTTGTGACATTTTCGAAATAATTAAATAATTAGATAATAATGGCAATTTTGTAAATAATTCAAAAATATAAGGATGGTTTGAAAATTTTAAGGGTGAATAATGACAAAATAAATGGGGTTGGTTTTGCATTTGACTTCAAATTATAGGTTAGTCTTGAAAAAAACCCTTGTTTTTTTTATACAGTAACCATTACATGCCAAAATACTTTACACTAAATTCAACCATAGTGGATTTTCCATAAAGTCCACTGACACCTTACAACCGTTTATATTCTTGGCCACAACTTTTTGCTAAATCAATACATAAAGCCAAACAAACAGTTCACCACTAAACAAAACAAAAATCACAACTTTATTGTTAGGTTATCAAAGAATATGAGAAGTGTACCTGAGTAAATATGGCTTTTGCTTTTGAAATTTTAAGCGGCGTCGATATTTCACGGGGAGAGAAGCTATCAGCTATAGAAACAACAACGTGACCAGCTAGAACAATGGCAAGGTATATGATCACTGACTCAACGTTCATCGGCATGTCAATAGCGATTGCTGACTCTTCCTCCAAACCCAAAGCGTTAAGAGCATGTGCAGTTAACCTACACATCAGATAAACAATAGTTCGCTTGATTAGCAGTTAAAAAGAAAATTCTGTCTCATATAAAAAAAATCTCATTTTCGACAAAAAGGATGAGAATTTTTCATACCAAACATGTGACCGTAACTCAAGAAGCGTCATGGCGTTGACCGGAAGATCATCGCTTCCTTCGTTACGCCATCTGATCACAACGTCGTCCGACCTTTTCTTTGCACTATTACTCAAACAGTTCCTCGCAGGGTTCAGGTATGCTCCAGGAAGCCAATTACCCCCAGGATTGTCTCCCGATGTGTTCTACATGAAACCCTATACCCTAAATATGTGTTAACCCCATAAACTCTAAGAATAAACCTTAAAATCTAATATTTTCATACTATACCCTTAAAATCTTAAAGTTTATTTCAAATTCAATATTTTTAAAAATCTAATCTTAAATTTTAAATCTAAACTCAATACTATATCCCAAAGCCTAAACTCTATGTATAATCCTTATATCCTAAATAGCTAATCTAAACATTAAATCTAATGTTTTTAAAGTTAGAACAAAAAAAAAATCATAAATTTTCATACTATAACCTCAAAACATTAAATTTAATATTTTTAAAAAATTAATTCCAAAACTTAAATTTATACCTCAAACACTATTTTCCAAACCATACACTATAACCCTAAACTTTATACCCAAATCATAAAATCCAAACACCAAAACTTAAACATAAACTACTAATCTAAAATTTTAAAACCTTATTCTCAAATTTACTCAAAACCTTAAACCTAACACTCCAGATTAACCTTATATCAAAAAATATTAACCTTGTATCATAACACAATACTAATTAAATAACTTTATAAATTATATTAAATCAAGTTGTGTTACCCTTAACCCAAACCTAACCCCAATTCTATTAGAACTTTTCAAGTTTAGATTTTCACTTTAGTCTTTTAAAATTTTAAACTCATGCAATAAATATATACCTCATTACCTATTTTCTTAACCCCAAACCTTTAATCATAAATATAAACTTTCAACTTTCAACTTTTAATTATCAAACCCAAATTCTAATATATCTAAGTTGCAATTCTATTGAAATCAAAACATAAACAACAAAAACATAAATATAATCCTAAACTATGGAATCTAATAATAAACTAGTAAAGAAATAGAGTGCTGATTTCTTATTGGTTCATTTTGGAATGGTGTGGATCACCATTTTCTGTTCCTAACCATTGATAATATTAGATCCAACGGATCAGATTGATTTGGTTTTGTTTTAACTTTTTCTTCCATTCTCCCCTCACAAGCTCCATCGTCTCATCTCCTCTTTCTTTGTTTTTGACTAAGATTATTCTTTCTTCTCCTCACGTACTCCATCTTCTGCTCCTCTTTTTCTCAATCTCAACTTATCTCCTTTGCTCAATCTCCATTCATCTCCATGTCTATCCCTACTCTACCTCCAATCACACCTGCCGTCGTTAGCATTAGTCGCCATTGTCGTAGAGACCAAGCCGATTTCATGACTCTGTGTTTCATCCTCTTTCTTCATCGTTTGTGAAGAAGCAAGGTGTCTCACTCCTCTTCTAATCTCTTTCTCTGCATCTCTTAAGCTATTTCTAATTGTTTTGTTTACAGATCTGAGAAGAAGCAGACACGTCGGAGGTGGTGGCGTGACGGAGGAAACGCGCTGGAGGTGGTATCGTGACGGAACAGACATGCCGGATCTGGTGGTGTGACGAATGAAACGCGACGGAGATGGTGGTGAAGCACGGAAGCTACGGCGGTGGAGGTGCTGAAGCTACGGCGGTGGAGGTGCTGAAGCCGACGGTGATATTCCTCTGTACCCGTATAGATGACGATGTATTTGTGTGTATATCTGTGTATTTTGTGTAATATATATAATAATAATAATTTTAAAAACAAAAATTAATTTTGTTTTTTCTGAATTTTTTTTTAATAATTTTTTTTGAAATATCCACGAATTTGCCATGTTCCGTTTCGTAGCAAGATTGGTACAGCTACAAAAAATTTCATGGTAAAATCGTGGCTTCTTTGCTATGATTTTGATACGGCCGGAATTTGCTACGATCGTATACCCACTTTTTTTGTTTTCGTAGCATTCTGTGGCTTATCGGTCATATAGCTACGAAATTTGGTTCATAGCCACGAAAAAAACCGTGGCTATAGAGTTTTTATTTACTAGTGAAACCTCAATTACAAAACAAAAAAGAGCATATAGGCCCGCCACTAGTGACATGTCGCACCTTAAATTATCGTTGGTTTCACTGTTGTGAAATTGTTCACAAATAGTAGTTATTAAGATCTGCGCCTTGCGCGGAATAAACATTATATATATATATATATATATATATATATTATTTTATGTATTATATGTTCTTACATATTGTGAAATAATAAATATATATTGAATAATTAAAAGTCAGTAACTATTACATATATAATTAAATTGGTGCGAACGTATAAATCAATTTTATTAATCCAAACATTTTAAAAAAAATTTTTGATAGGATATGTAATTAAATTTAAATGATATTAACATACATAGTATATTTTTAATATTAATGTCTTTTTTTTTAAATGATGCTTTCTACTCATATGTTTTTTTTATCATGTGTATTTTTAATAGCAAAAACTTTAAATTTCTGATAACAAAATTTTCATTGTGGAAATAATAATTTTAGTAGTTGATAATTTTAAAAAACATTATCAATGTTAGTTCAAAACTTTTATCAAAAAAAATTATTCAAAGTAAATTTTGAAACTAAAATATTTATTTATTCAATATGGTTTATAGTTTAATTTAGAATGATATATACATATATATTTTAAATCTTAATGATTAATTAAATTAGACTTTTACTTATATTATTTTGTAATCATTTGTATTTTGTCATAACAAAAAATTTAAACTATGGATCGCAAAATTTGAATGCGAGACTTTTAACAGTTTTAGTAATTTATAGTCATTTTTTAAAATTCAAAATATAAAATATACAGAAAAATCTAAATTTTTATAATATGGTTATTGTGTTTTAAAAAAAAATATTTTAATAGTTTTAAATTAAACAAATTTGATAGAAGATACATTTTTTTATCAAATCTTTATTATTCAAAATTATTAATTGTTATATATACTTTACCCACATTAGGCAATTCCGTAATTTTTATTTAAGGAAATAATAAATGACATTAATAATGAATTTATGGGTAGTTTAATAAAAAACTTATTATATAATTAGATGGACCAACCTATTTCTCTAATAATTCTAAGAATCATCCTAACGATGACATGTGGCTACAAAAAGAAGTTGTAATGTTTCACAAATAATATATAGGAGATTTCATATTGATGAAAACTTTTAGTTACCTTAAATTACAAAAAAAAATCTGGCAACAAATAAACGTATGAATCAAAAATTGAAAATCAATTGTTAGATTCGTGTTTATTATGGACTTTCAATTTAAAATCAATTGTAATTGTAATTGTTGGTAGTTGATTGGTTAAGGTTCCTTAAATTCCTATTCCTTTTATCGCTAAGAGTACTATTATTACCTCAGGATTAGATATACAGAGAACTCTTGAAAACTCGAGAAACTCGAAACCGGATCCTTATAGTTATCATCACCTAAGAACTCTCTCCCACGCCTTTCTAGCAAACCGCCAACGTTAGTTAAAGAAGCAACCTTCCTATAATACATACATACAAAAAGGGTGGAGGATTGCCCACACACTTATATATTGCCCAATGATCAATATCATTAACGATGCGGGACATTATCTAATAGACCATCCAATCCATCACCACCGATTAAATAACAAACGGAGTAACAGAGGAACAATCCATACGGGTCGGGTAACCAAGCGGGCGGGTCGGATCCGAAATCCTTGTAGCAGCCGTAATACATCATCTGGTGAAAAGAGAAAGGGCGATTGGGGTAAAGGATTTGCCGAGAAATCTCAATCCACCTCTCAGGCGGCGTGGCGGAGGAACCGTGGATAATATCTTGTAGATTTCTGAGAAGCTTGTAAGATACATCGTCGGAGATTCCTAGGGCTTTGATATCAGACCTCGTGATGGAATCTAGGGATTTGTATGCCATTTTTACTTTAGTTTTTTTCCTCTGAACTTGGAGAGAAGATCAAGAACCTAATGCAAAAGCATGTGAGTGATTTTGATATGAAAATAAATTTTGAAGAGGGTGACATTGGAGTGGGATAGCTCCACGTAATATAAAAAGAACAAAAATAGCACGTACTGCCACGTGTCGGTTTGGTCATGATCTCTTGCTTTTTTTTAATCGCTCTTTCCACGTCTTTCGATTTTATTTGATTAAGTTTTTGTTGAGAGATAATGGTAACCGATTTCTCTCAAAGTTGATGATAACCATAAAGGAAAAGTATAGCAAAACACTGTTTGACATTTGATAAAAGATTCCAACGATTTGATGTATCTTTCTATTGGTTTCAGTCTTTGTACATTCTGCAGTTGAATTCTCTTGACAACTTTTTTACTCCTTTCATCATTTTAGTACATATTCAACTTCCTTGTACATTTTAATTTCAGTCGAAACACATTATCAACTTCCTTGTACATTTTTTTTTAAAAAAACTTCCTTGTACATATAGTAGAGTCATGTTTAAGATATGAAATGATATATGCATAGTTTGATTAGTATATTAACATATTTGACTGTCTTATTTTTTGGTTGGACAGCAATTTTCTTTATACAAGTTTTTAAATAATCTGAAGACTGTTATAAGATAAGCATTGAAATGATCATCCACTTCTTTACCAAACTCAAGCACTATGATCATCCACCCCTTTACCAACTCAAGCACTATGATCATCTACTCATCAAACACTATGATCACCCATTCATTTACCAAATTAAGCATCATCTTTGTTATTTTATGTATTGTTGTTCACTATAAATACCATCACTCATCTCACTCTTTTGTACACCAAATACAAGAACAAGAGTTTATAATCAAAGAATCATTACATCTTCTTCTTCCTCCTTATAATAAACTCTCTCCATTATATTAGTGTTATTTACTTCCTACGGATATTAAATTCTACTCTTATTTAAATTTCTCGATACTATAAATTATAAGTTATTTCATAACACGTTATCAGCACGATCGTTCTGCAATTCGGTAAAATTTATTGTATCATATATACTCTGCTATAATGGTCGGTATACCGCCTATACTATTATTTATATTATGTTATAATGGCCGGAATACCGCCTATATTATTTATTAATATTTTAATTAATTTATTGGTCGGCCGAGCCGCCTTATATTCTATTTATTGTTAACTGGACGGTCGAGCCGCCTTTATTTTCTGTTTGTTGTTAACTGGACGGCCGAGCCGCCTTTATTTTCTGGATGTTGTTAACTGGTCGGTTGAGCCACCTTATATTTTGTTTATTGCTAATTGGTCGGCCGAGCCACCGTATAATTTATTTATTATTCTGCATTGACCGGCTGAGCCGTATAATTTATTTATTATTCTGCATTGACCGGCTGAGCCGTCGCATAATTTATTATCATAACAAAAAATATTTATTCACCATAATTTTTATTTTTATCAAAATTTTATGAAATTTAATAGATTTGATTGATCGTTTAATACGATATTTTCAGACTGATTTTTAGTGCACTCGATTTAACCCCAACAGTCACAAAGAAAAATTTTCAAAATTTTTCTCTTTTTCAAACGGCTATGAACAGTATTTTCATCTATAAATACAACTCATTCTTCACTTAATTCACTCATCCAAAACATTTCATCTCCTCTCAAAATTTTCAAATCGCCATATTTCAGTTTTTTTCAATCGCAATGGAGATGAGTCGCTTAGCTTTAATTTTATGTGCGATTTATATTTTTTCGGCTATGTATTTTATTTTTGTTGGAGGAACCACTGATGAATATTTTGGCATTAACATCGCCTTATGTTTGTTTACATTATATTTACTTGTTATTGCTTGTATGATTAATGTAAACGGTTTTTAAATCATGAAGTTCATAATAAATGGTTCATTTTAAAATTGCGAAATTCTAAAAAAAAAATATATATATATATATATATAGTCATTTTAGACGATGATATATATATATATATCAACGCTTGTCTATATGTAAGACTAATAGTTATTTGATGAATTAAATTTTGCTTATTATACTTTAATATGCTTCATGGTTTAATGGTATTAAGGAAACATACTTTATGATTCATGGTCTAACATCATAAAAGAAATTATTTGTAATCGGTTAGTTTTGTGGTCGATTAGTCTTTGGTCTAATATCATAAAAGAATTTGGATTATATGTTGATATTTACTAATGTAATGGCCATGTTTATATGAGCAAAATTTAAAGTTTTCATGATTGTGTATTCTCTCGGAAAGATATGTACAAGTTATCAACCAATTTAGAAACGTGAACAGCTGAAACTTTCATCACTGATATACTTCTGTTTATAAGATAAGTATTTTTATGCTTTATATACAAGTTTAACAAACTGGATTAGATAAATCAATTTGCATGAAGTTGGCAGTGATATAAATTTGTTCATTAAATTGATTGATAGGTTAAACTTTGTTAAAAAGCATGAGAGTAATAATATAGTCTATATAATAATTACTCTGAAAGTTTTATTTATTTTCTGATATAATAAGACACCTTTGTTAATACATATTTATATATATTTGAAATATTTTGATTTTATTACCATTTATATTGAGGATTTTAAGTTTAAAGCTTGACTCTAAAAGATCCATAAGTTTTGGAGAATAATATATATAAAAAAGGTATTATCACCTGAAGTGATTACCTAAAGCTCATTTTGTATTTTGCATTTAAAGATTACAAGACCTGAAGTCTGTAAATAAAGCCAACTATGTTGGATGTTAAGTTTAAAAGTAAAATTTCTTCAATAAATTTTTTATGATGCATATATATTGAAAAATATCTATTGATAAATCACGTCTAGTTGATTATGATTCATTCTCCTGAAGAGAATATGACATTTATACCCTTTTAGACGTGAACATTGGTCAAGAAAATGAACATAAAAGTGGTTTTAGACGTAAGCATAAATGAGGTCAAGGTCCAAAGAGTTTCTTTATAGAACTCATACTCTCACTTAAAGTTGAGAAAATAAACATGGTAATAAAGAAAAGAAATTATGAATTCATCTGAAGATGAAAGAAAATTTATTGTGTGTACAATACAAGGTAGTAAAAACTTATAGAATGCTTAAAAAGAGGATCTATATGATGCTCCAGAAGTGTACATAGTATTACTGCACATAAAAATTCAATTTAAAGTTCTTAAGAATGCAATTTAAAGTTCTTAAGGTATTGTATTTTTATAAGTATCAAAAGTTAAAAGGATCTACGAAAAATACATAACCCATGTAGGATATGGTGTTGATTAAGAAAATGAGATACATTCGAGATTGATAAACCTGTAGTATTATCATCTCGAGGGGAAGAGTTAAAGAATCTCACTTTTTATGATAAGTCAAACATCCAGAAGATTATGTTTACACTAAAACTAAGATTGATGAATTTTTCTCAAAGTAAATCCATGAGATTTTGAGACACTTATGTTGAGACAATAAGCAAACGAAATGATATATACATTTCAATCAGAAATAATTCTCAAAGCAGTATAAGTATTTTAGAGAAAATATCTACAGCCTCTTATATATTGTACTACACAAAGATTAGTATAATGAAGATAAATGTATAGTAAACTAGAAGTTTACATTTGACATGAATCAGTTAGACCATTTTGGTTCATTAATAATGCGAATATATACTTAAAGGTCATATGCATAGTCATATAAGAACCCGAAGATTCTTCCGAATGATTTGACATATGTTGCTTACCCATAAGATAAAAGGGTAATATGGTTTTCACCAGCCAAAATAAGATATTGGCATAAATAACGAAGATGTTAGTGGACTGATCACCCACTATGCATTTTTATAATATTGGTGAATTCACTTCTTAAAGTCTTTAACGACTATAGAACATTCACTGAGATAAGTGCTAAACATTTTGAGCAACACTGGTTCGCATCAAGCTAATAAATATTCACTAGTTCTCCCCATCATTGGTATAGGATCAGAAACCAATCATTTTCATCTAAGAATGTTGGATGTTGCTCCGCCACAGAGCTTCAAATGAAGATGTGTTTTCAAATGAGGTTGGAAATATATGTTGGATATAAATCTCTATTGACACTTAAGAATCCAGAGCCATCCCCGAAAAATATAAGTAAGGCTATACATGAATTCTAAAAGTGAGTTAGTACTTCCAACATAAGGGGGAGAAAATAAACAGCTAGAAAAGAAAATAAGTTGAAATGAATTATCATTGATCCTCGGGCTAAACACAATGTGAAATAGAAGTCCAAAAGATAATTCATTTCAAAACTTACTAAAGCAGTTGCCAGACACGACCCATATAAATATAGTGATCAAGTCACATATACCAGCTGTAAATGCTCCAATAAGAATAAATTTTCTACAAGAACAATATCAAACTGCTAGTCACGCCTGCAACGTGGTAGACAGATTGGTTCCAAAGATAAATCCTCGTAAATGAAAAAGGAGCATATATTGATAATGGTCAAAACGAGGCAATATAGTTTTGTATGATCTCCAGAAAAGAAATTAAACATGATTGAAGAAAATTCAGGTACCTGAGACAAATGAAGAGATCTCAATAAGTTATGTCATGTATGAAACAAAATGGAACCGATAAGAAAATTGACGTCGATGATATTATACAAGCAAAGTAGCAGTTGATATAATAAATGAGAAAGAGGATCATGAAAGAAAGTCTATTGAAAAGTGTACACAAAGAAATGATTGGCCAAATCAGAAAGATGCAATAACTTCTTGTGAAATAGAGAAGTATTTGGACCAGTAGTCCATACACTAAAAGGTGTAAAACAAGTGAGATGTAAATGAACCGTTGCACACAAAGAAGGATCAATATGAAATTAATTGTGAAGAGACATAATTTCATGTGGTAGATGCAACTAGTTTCAAGTTCCTTATAGTCTGGTAATAAAGGAAGAGCTTGAATAAAACAATCCACTTGAAAAATGTTAATCCCTGAAAGTATAATCCATGAAGGATTGATGATATCAAAATCATGTTCCCGGGAACTCTGCATATTCGATCGAATTGAAACAAACTATTTTATGGGATATATGAAATATTATAAGGTTAACAAATGTATCCATTTGTATTTATCAAGAGATTATAAATCAATAGAATCATGATTTGAATATAATCAAAACTCCTGAAGAGTTATAGAAAAATTATATTTTGGAAGAAAACTCTTGACAATACTATATTGTTTTATGTATTCTAAACTGGAGATCTAAAACTGAGATGTTATCATAAAGATCCTTAAAGTATTTTATTTAAGACGCTCGTATATGTTTGGTCCTGAAATACCATACGTAAGAGTGTTATTTAAGAAAATTATTAATCTTTTTCATTACTAAAAGATGTAATTTCCACTACAAGAAAACACATGCTTAACGACGAAAATTAACGAGGAAAAACAATCCTCGTAAATTTGCGTCGAGTTTACGACGAATTTACGTGAAAAACTAAAGTCATCGTTATTTCCTCGTAACGTAACGACAAAACTGTTTCGTCGTAAAGTGGATGTAATTTTACGAGTATTTTACGAGGAAAAACTATTTCCTCGTAAATACGACGTAAACTTTGCGTGGTATTTACGAGGGAATAGTTTACGTGTATTTAGCGAGGAAATTTTTGAATCCACCAACTTTATAGGTGTTACACGTTTTTTTTGCCCACCTAATTAATTTTCGTCGTAAATTCATAGCAAAATTACAACTACCAGATTCGAATTTTCCTATAAATATGGATGTTTGAACATCATTTTAAACACACCAACAACAAAAAACGTGAAAGAAAAAAAAATGGCTGGCTCCGGGACTATTTACGAGTTGCGGAAGTGGATGTATATGCATAGAGATGCTAACGGGAGAGTGACGAAAGAATACCTTGCGGGTCTGGAGACATTTATGCATCAAGCAGATTCAACACCGCTCGCCCAAGAAAGTGGTAAGATGTTCTGTCCTTGTCGGAAATGCAACAATTCGAAACTGGCAAATCGTGAAAATGTTTGGAAGCATTTAATAAATAGAGGTTTCACGGCAAATTACTATATCTGGTTTCAACATGGAGAAGGTTTTAATTATGATCAGAATGAAGCTAGTAGTAGTAATAGCAATTTTCAGGAAAAAGAACCGGTTGATCATCATTTGCATAATGAACATAGTTACCATCAGGAGGAGATGGTAGATTATGATAGGGTTCATGATATGGTAGCTGATGCATTCGTAGCTCATGATGAAGATGAAGAACCTAATATAGATGCAAAAAAGTTTTACGAAATGTTAAACGCGGCGAATCAACCACTTTACAGTGGTTGTAGAGAAGGTCTCTCTAAATTGTCGTTAGCTGCTAGAATGATGAATATTAAAACTGATCACAATCTACCTGAAAGTTGCATGAACGAATGGGCGGACTTGTTTAAAGAGTATTTGCCGGAAGACAATGTGTCTGCTGATTCTTATTATGAGATTCAGAAACTGGTTTATAGTCTTGGGTTGCCTTCGGAGATGATAGATGTTTGCATCGACAACTGCATGATCTATTGGGGAGATGATGAGAAGCTAGAAGAATGTCGATTCTGCAAGAAGCCACGATTCAAGCCGCAAGGACGGGGACGTAATAGGGTACCGTACCAAAGGATGTGGTACCTACCAATTACAGACAGATTGAAAAGATTGTATCAATCAGAGCAGACTGCTGGAAAGATGAGATGGCATGCCGAGCATACTCAGACGGATGGTGAGATGACTCATCCATCAGATGCAAGAGCCTGGAAACATTTCAACAAAGTACATCCAGATTTCGCTAGCAATATCCGGAATGTGTATCTCGGATTATGCACAGATGGATTTAGTCCGTTCGGAATGTCAGGGAGACAATATTCATTGTGGCCAGTCTTTCTTACTCCATACAACCTGCCACCGGAGATGTGCATGCAACGGGAGTTACTATTCTTGACCATATTAATACCTGGTCCGAACCATCCAAAAAGGTCCCTGGATGTTTTCCTACAACCACTGATAAAAGAGTTGAAGGATTTGTGGTCAACAGGGGTGAGGACGTATGACTGTTCAACGAAGACGAATTTTACGATGCGAGCGATGCTTTTGTGGACCATAAGTGATTTCTCTGCCTATGGGATGTTGTCTGGATGGACTACACATGGGAGATTAGCTTGTCCATATTGTAATGGAACGACAGATGCGTTTCAACTGAAGAATGGTAGGAAGACAAGTTGGTTTGATTGTCACCGTCGATTTCTTCCCATTGGCCATCCTTACCGAAGAAACAAGAATTTTTTTAGGCACAAAAGGGTTGTGAGAGACACTCCTCCTCCATATCTAACTGGAGAACAAATTGAAGCGCAAATCGACTACTACGGAGCTAACGAAACAGTTCGTTGGGGTGGTAATTGGCATGTCCCTCGTAATATGCCAGATTCTTACGGTGTTCATCACAACTGGCACAAGAAGAGTATATTTTGGGAGTTGCCATATTGGAAGGATCTTCTTCTGCGCCACAACCTCGATGTGATGCATATAGAGAAGAATTTCTTTGAGAACATCATGAATACAATATTGAATGTCCCAGGGAAGACAAAAGACAACATAAAATCGAGGTTGGACTTGCCGGATATTTGCTCAAGAAGCGAGTTACATATTAAAAGCAATGGACAAGTTCCCGTTCCGATATTCAGATTATCTTCAGAAAAAAAGTCGGTGTTGTTCAACTGGGTGGCATCAGAAGTGAAGTTCCCCGATGGGTATGTTTCGAATCTCTCTAGATGTGTTGAAAAGGGTCAAAAGTTCTCCGGGATGAAGAGTCATGATTGTCATGTATTTATGCAACGACTACTGCCCTTTGCATTTGCGGAGCTACTTCCAACAAACGTACATGAAGCACTTGCAGGTACGTAGTGTATTATATCACAATAATTTACAAAATAATATATGACTAACAATGTGTTTAATTTTTTTTTGAATATAAAAGGCATTGGAGCATTTTTCAGGGATCTGAGCACACGCACTCTTAAAGAAGAAGTTGTGGAACAGCTTCAGGAGAACATTCCCATCTTATTGTGCAACTTGGAGAAGATATTTCCTCCCGGATTTTTTGACGTCATGGAGCATCTAGCTGTCCACCTCCCATATGAGGCATTGCTTCGTGGACCTGTACATTACGGATGGATGTATCAGTATGAGCGAGCCATGAAATATTTGAAGGGAAAAGCAAAGAACCTCGCCAAAGTTGAAGGTTCTATAATTGCTGGAAGTTTGACGGAAGAAGTTTCTCACTTCACATCGTACTACTTTGCGTCAAAAGTACGTACACGGAGAAGAGCTCCAAGAAGATATGATGATGGTGGTGTTGCGCCAACATATGCAGTTGCTGGTGTTCCAGACATCTTTAGCCAGATTGGGCGACTCGGTGGGAAGTCTAAAGAGGTTTGGTGGTCGAGTGAAGAAGACGCTCATAGTGCACACACCTATATTCTACTCAATTGCGAAGATCCATTGATGCGTTATTTTGAAAGGTAACATATATTGACACTTCGAAACACATATAAGTATAATTAATTGTATAATTGCGAGAGATTCATTCCTATAAAATGTGATTTTACAGCCTATTTTTTTCTCAAGTCGAAGAAACATTTCCTGGTATATCCACAAGTGACGTAGACAAAAGGAAAGATCAACACTTCATTAAGTGGTTGCGGAATCAGGTATTAACTAAAACTTTTTTTTCATACATTATCTGTATTTCATTAACATTCTCTTTATTTTTGCAGGTTGATTATGACGACGACGATGCAGATTATCCTAAGTGGTTACACGAAGTAATTCAATCTCCACTTGTAAAGGTCACCACATCACAGATGTATTTCACACGAGGCTATACTTTTCATACATATGACTATGGTAGACAGCGGGCGACCAGTAACTATGGAATATGTGTGAAAGGGGAAACAGATTTCTACGGGATCTTGACGGAGATTATTGAAGTCGAATTTCCAGGGATACTGAAGCTGAAATGCGTCCTCTTCAAATGTGAATGGTTCGACCCCGTCGTCAACAGAGGTGTTCGGTCTAACAAATTCGGTGTAGTTGATGTCAACGGTGGACGAAGGTACAACAAATTCGAGCCTTTCATCTTAGCTTCACAAGCAGACCAAGTTAGCTTCCTTCCATACCCTCGGATGAGAGATTCAGGTATAAATTGGTTAGCAGTGATCAAAGTTACACCTCGAGGACGAATCATCAGTGGAGAAGAACCACCATTGCAAGAAGAACAGAAAAATGAAGTTGAGGAACCTGAACAAGAAATTGATGACATCCTTCTCATTGATCCGCATAATCACGAGTACGAAGATCTTACCGATGATGCCACAGACGAAGCTGTTGAAGACGAGTTTAATGAAAATGATGATGTTTCTAGTGATGACGAGAATGTCGATGTATCCGATTGATGTATTTGTTTTATGAATAAGATGAGGGAGTTTGTTTTATGAATAAGATAATGTGGGGTTTGTTTTATGAATAAGGTAATGCCGGGAGTTTGTTTTATGAATAAGCAAATGTGGGAATTGTGGTTTGGAATGGAAATAAAGATGGGGTTTGGAGTATATGAAGTAGAAAATAAGGAATATGGGGTTTGGGGTTTCGGATTCAAGGGATTTAAACATAACACTCGTTAATTCCACGTAACAAAAAATCGTCGTAAAGGACTCGTAGGTCAACGAGGAAATAACGACGAAATATAAAAATAAAGAACGCGGGACTCGTTAATTCCACGTAGGACAAAATCGTCGTAAATACCACGTAGGATGAATTCGTCGTAAAAACCACGTAGGATGAAATCGTCGTAAATACAACGTAAGACAACGAGGAAATAACGACGGAACCTAAAAATAAAGATGGGGTTTGGAATATATGAAGTAGAAAATAAGGAATATGGGGTTTGGGGTTTGGAGTTTCGGGTTTCGGGTTTCGGGTTTGGGGTTTGGGTTTCGGGTTTTGGTTTCGGGTTTCGGGTTTAGGGGTTCGGGGTTTGGGGTTTGGGGTTCGGGGTTTAGGGGTTCGGAGTTTGGGGTTTCGGGTTTAGGGGTTCGGGGTTTCGGGTTTCGGGTTTTGGATTTCGGGTTTGGGGTTTCGGGTTTTGGATTCTGGGTTTCGGGTTTGGGGTTTCGAGTTTGGGGTATCGGGTTTAGGGGTTCGGGGTTTCGGGTTTTGGATTTCGGGTTTCGGGTTTCGGGTTTCGGGTTTGGGGTTCTAGGGATTTAACCATAACACTCGTTAAAAATAACGACGAAACTTAAAATTAAATATGGGGTTTGGAATATATGAAGTAGAAAATTAAAGATGGGGGTTTGGGTTTCGGGTTTTGGGTTTGGGCTTTCGGGTTTCGGGTTTGGGGGTTGGGGTTTGGGGTTTCGGGTATGAGGTTTCGGGTTTCGGGTTTCGGGTTTCGGGGTTGGGGTTTCGGGTTTCGGGTTTCGGGTTTGGGCTTTCGGGTTTCGGGTTTGGGGGTTGGGGTTTAGGAATAACGACGAAACTTAAAATTAAATATGGGGTTTGGAATATATGAAGTAGAAAATTAAAGATGGGGGTTTGGGTTTCGGGTTTCGGGTTTGGGGGTTGGGGTTTGGGGTTTCGGGTATGGGGTTTCGGATTTCGGTTTTCGGATTCTAGGGATTTAAACATAACACTCGTTAATTCCACGTATGATGAAATCGTCGTAAATACCACGTAAGCATAAATCGTCGTAAAGACCACGTAACCAGAAATCGTCGTAAAGACCACGTAAGCAGAAATCGTCGTAAAGACCACGTAAAAAGATTTAAACATAAAACACGTTAATTCCACGTAAGCATAAATCGTCGTAAATACCTCGTAGTGTAAAAACTAGAAAAAAGGGAAAAGGATCAAAATACCAGAATAACATGTGGCAAGACTTCCAGCAATTATAATACGTAAGTCTCGCCCACATGAATTCTAATATCTTATCCTTTTTCTATTTTTTTCAAATATTTATAATTTGAATATGATTTTGCTGAGGAATGTGATTTCAGATAGGTGTGTGATTTGGGAGTTTATGTGTGGTTTGAGAATGAGAGTTGTGAGTATATTTATAGGAAAGCAAGCCTCGTTAATTCCACGTAGGCAAAATCGTCGTTAATACCTCGTAAACAAAAACACGGGCCTTTGTGATTCCTCGCAATTTCCTCGTAAAAAAAAACACGGGCCTTTGTAACTGCTCGCTATTTCGTCGTAAACTTACGACGAATTTGCGACGATATGTAATCTTATATATACACCCGAGCGCTCACTCTTTCTTTCCTCTCTACTTCCTCTCTACTTCCTCTCCATTTCGTAGCAATGGTAAGCCTCTCTGATTCCTCTCTAATTTGGTTAGTTTAGGATAGATTAGGTGGTTAGTATAGGGAATTTAGATAGGTTTGCGGATTTTATGTTATTTAGTGTTGATTAGGTGGATAATGTTGGGAAATATATTGTTGATGTTAATTTTAAAATTTTCATTTTTTTCCCAGGTTCGAAAAGGAAGACTTACTGCCCATTACAGAGAGATCTTCGGTGAGCCGGGTAGTCGTTTAGACCCGGCCTCTTCTTCCGCTCCCAGTTCTTCGGGCCAGGAGACTGTCCCCGAGACTCAGTACACTCAGAGAGTCTCTGGGTCTACTTCTTCTAGTGCACCATCGGCTCCTCATGTGCCTCCTCCGATGCCTCCTCCTGTGCCTCCTCCGATGGCACCTCCGATGGCCGCCGATATTCATCCTGATCTGATGGTGCCTCCGAGTGCTCCTTACTCGCAGTACACTGTAGAGGACATTCTCAGTCTGCCAGGCAGAGAAGGTTTACCAGTCATCGACCCAGACCGACCGGACGGAACGTTGTGGTATGTTGCATTAATTTTTTTTTAATTCGTTTAAATTTCTTTTATAACATTAAAAAATAATTTATATTTTAAATTTGTATTTTCCAGGTGGGGGGTTGACGGATGTCTTGCATCGGACGTAACCGACACGATCAAGGGTTACTTCTCCATGGCACATCCAAACTGGAGTAAGACGCCTCACTACGTCAGAAAGACGTGGTTCAAAATTTACGCTGTAAGTTTTATTAATTAATTATATATATTTTAATTTTTTCATGATTTATATATATACTTTCTAAAAAACTAATTGTTAATTTATTTTTTCCAACAGCAAAAATATAATTGGGCCTTGGGGATCACTGAGAGGGTGAGGAAGAAGTTTAACGCGAAAGCGAAAGTTCGCTTGTTGGACACGGTCTCCAACTGGAAGGGTGACTGGATCGTGAAGGGGTATGAGCGTGGCAAACCCGCTGAGCTCACCACGGATGTGTGGGATGGCCTCATCCGTTATTGGCGCCTTCCTGATTCCATTAGAATCGCCCAGGCTTGCTCTAACTCCCGTAACACGGTCGATGAGCACGGGAACGGGCCGATGCTTCACACTACGGGCCAAAAACCCCACGCCGGTGTCCGTTTGGAAATGGTAATTAAATATTTTATTAAATAATTTTTTTAATACATATATTAATTTATTCTAACTTTCTTAACTGTTTTTTAGGCCAAAGAGACGGGACATCTCCCGTCTCTTATGGAACTTTACGAGAGGACCCACAAGAACAAGGCGGGCGTATTTGTAGATGGCAAGTCCGAGCAAATCTACAACGACGTAGTTGCTCGGGTTGAAGACCGCCAGACTCAGCTGACCCAGCAGTCTACCGACGGATTACCCGTCACCTTATCCACACTTGAAGTGGATAAGATTTACGAGGAGGTAAATTTTCAAAAAAATTAATTTTTAATTATTCATTTAATTTAACTTTAAATTTTTACTTACAATATTTATTTTTTGTTTTTAAGGTTGTCCCTAAAAAAAAGGGACGGACGTTGGGTATTGGTTCTGTCAACGATGTTCCGAGAGCGACATCGTCTTATGGTCAGCGACGGGATGATGAAGTCACGGAGCTGCGTAGAGAGTCCGCTCAGCTGCGTAACGAGTTGACCGCGACAAAATCTCGTATGGGTGGAGTCGAGGGCTTCTTGGACGTTATTGCGGCCACAAATCCGGAATGGGAGTCCATGTTGAGGAACATGCGACAACAACATCCCATTCAAGGCGAGTCATCCGACGTACATAACGAGGCGGATGTTACGAGGAGGAGTGATGAATTCTACCGGGCGATGAACGACCCTTAGTTTTTTTTTTGGTTGTTGTATTATATAAATTCAAAACTTATTTATATATAAAATATTTTCATATTGATTTATTTTTATTTTGAATTTTAATTTATTATTAAATTAAATAATTTTAATTATTTTTTAATTATATTTTTAAATTCTGTAAAATAATAAAAACGAAGTAAATTCGTAGCCAATGTACGACCTCTTTACGTGGAAACCTTACGAGGAAATGACGAGAAACATTTAACGAGTATTTTACGAGGAACCATTTACGAGGAAATAACGAGGAAAAGTTTACGACCATTTTACGAGGAAATCATTTCGTGGTTGTTACGTGTATTTTGCGAGGAAACTCTTTCAAGGTATTTACGTGTAGATTACGAGGAACTATTTTCGAGGTATTTACGAGGAATTATAGCGACGTCCTTACGTGGAATATTGACGTGGTCTTTACGACGAATCGCCCTACTTCGTCTTTACGACGAAATATATTCCTCGCTAAGTTACGACGAATTAGCGAGGAAATATGTGTTACGACAGACGTGTAACGAGCAAACGCGTTTCCTCGGTAATTCGTCGTAAAGCCTCTTTTACGACGAAATAACGAGGAAAACCGCCCTCGTTAAGATTATGTTTTCTTGTAGTGTTCATATGAAAAGAAAGAAAATCATAATAGTAACTTCTATAGTTACAAATGAATAATTCGTATGTACGAGACGAATTTCTATACGATTATATGTAAGAAATTTGGTTTGAAATCCAAATAGACCAATAAACTATTGTCTAAGTCAAAAGAGAATTATGGACAAAAAGTCTAAAGGCCCTAGATATCATAATAGAAATGAATAGAGTTTATTCTCTTAAGCTTAATTCTCTGAAGAGAGTTGATTGGAATGCATATCCTGAAGATATTGTTTCCAGGGAAAGAAATATGATAGTAAGTGTGGTTGTACTCTTTTTCTTTATCATGGTTTTTTTTTTATCCCATTGGGTTTTTCCATGACAAGGTTTTAACGAGGCAACAAAGAACATACAAAAGATAGACACCCAAAGAGAATGTTACAATTTGAGAGATGAAAATCTATCATTGTTCTAAAGGTTCTATGACTACTCATTCGAGGGGGAGCTTACGTAGTTGTACTCTTTTTACTTTTACTACGGTTTTTCCCATTGGGTTTTCCATGACTAGGTTTTTAACGAGGCACCATGTAATACAAGATGGATGATCAAGGGGGGAGTGTTATAAGATAAGCATTGAAATGATCATCCACTTCTTTACCAAACTCAAGCACTATGATCATCCACCCCTTTACCAACTCAAGCACTATGATCATCTACTCATCAAACACTATGATCACCCACTCATTTACCAAATTAAGCACCATCTTTGTTATTTTATGTATTGTTGTTCACTATAAATATCATCACTCATCTCACTCTTTTGTACACCAAATACAAGAACAAGAGTTTATAATCAAAGAATCATTACATCTTCTTCTTCCTCCTTATAATAAACTCTTTCCCTTATATTAGTGTTATTTACTTCCTACGGGTATTAAATTCTACTCTTATTTAAATTTCTCGATACTATAAATTATAAGTTATTTCATAACAAAGACAGATTAATCAATTTGTTGCACAAGCTCTATAATTGTTTTGCAAAACTCTCTTGTCTTTTTCACAATATTGTAAGAACTAAAAACGACAGACAGACCTACCAGGCTACATATTCTAAACTAAATAAAGATAATTCGCCTCTATACCATAATTCCTTAGTAATTAGCAGTTTACCCTCCTCTTTCTTTTCACTGATTTCGTTCCGGTTTTGTCCCTATCACAATAGACTCAGCCTTCATATAGGGAGTCAGAGAGTCAGGGAGTCAGGTGTGTCAGTCAAGTTGCATGTGTACATGAAATAAAGCAGATTGTGTAAATTGATATCTATACTATTAAAGTACAAGCACATTTGGATTTTTTACTAAATCTGCCCTTTCTTTTTTAACGTTGACACTCATTACCAAAGCAAATCGAACACTTAATTAAGGGTACTCGTGTAATCTTATAACTCACGATATATGAGTCATATGTTGGGTTTTATGTACTCTCTTTTTTTGGTCCAGCCCACATCATAATCCACTAGGTGTTATTTATTTTGTTTTTTCTTTTCGGTAAAAGTCGACGGTCTTTAGCTTCAAAATTAAGATATAGCCCACTTTCCTAACTAAATAGCGTGAAAAAATGCAGTACTTAATAAAACTAAATAGTGCGGGTGTGATAGAACTTAATGCACCATATCTTACATTAGGGGTGGGCGTTCGGATACCCATTCGGGTTCGGTTCGGTTCTATTCGGGTTTTGGGTTTTTGGGTTCAAAGATTTTAGCCTCATTCGGATATTTCTAAATTTTGGTTCGGGTTCGTTTCGAATCTTTGCGGGTTCGGTTCGGGTTCGGATAACCCATTTAAATCATTTTTCAATTTTAAAATTCCTTATATATTTAAAATTTCACAAAATCTATAAAAATTATATATTACATATAAATATGAATAACATATATCAAAATACCTAAAATTAACATATAAATTGGTTTGATTTGAATATTTGGATTGAAGATCAATAGATATTTTAAGTATTTTTGGTGTGTTGAGTATACTTAAGCTATTTTAGACATGTATTTTTGACTATTTGTTTATATTTTTAAGTATTTTGGACAATTAAATAGTATTTATATATTTTTAATGTTTTTAATATACATTAAATCTAAAATAATTAATATATATATATATATGTATATAAATTTATTTCGGATATATTCGGGTACCCGAAATATTTCGGTTCGAGTCAGGTTCGGTTTCGGTTCTTTAAATACCAAAAATTTAAACCCATTCGGATATTTAATCAATTTTGGTTCGGATTTGGTACTAATTTTTTGGATCGGGTTCGGTTTGGTTCTTCGGATCCGAGTTTTTTGCCCAATCCTATTTTAAACCTTGACCATCAAGTATTTGAATCAACGAAAAATTTATATCTCTGTTATCATCATAGATATTATTAGATTCTTTATGGCAACAGAATTTTAAATATATTGATATATGTAAATATCTCGGTAACAATAAATGTTTTTGTTATTTTTTGGTTGATCACTACTCAATCGATTTCTTTAACTGAAACCAATCGATAATTTATTATGCAACTTTTAAGGACCATCGACTAACCTAATATCAGCCTAATACTATATATATATATATATGAAACGATACCCATCCAAGTTTACTCACATCTATTCCTAGCTACAAAATTTCGCAGAATCTAAAATGTCTTCACCAATGCAAGTGGCTCCTGTGAAACCCTTCAAGAGTGGTTGGAAAGTCTGATTTGGGAAAATCTACAAAGACATATGGATTATTTTCACCGAATCAGATAGTCTAGAGAATTCTCAGTCTGATCAAGATTTCGCTCTTACAAGTGAAGAAGAGATACGATTTTCAGTTATTTAACTATATATATTTGGCTGCATTTTTATTATTAATAATAAGTTTTTCTAAAGTTTCTGTTTTTAATTTTTGAAGAACTCTGTCAATCTCCTTGACAATCAAGAATACATTGAAGGAATATCCACACCATCCACAAAGAGAAATGAAGCATGGACTGACACAGCACCAGATATCACTTCGACTTCAAAGAATCTTTGCTCAAAATTTATCAAGGTGGAGAAGATGAGTGATTTGGAGTTTGGAGCAACTAAGAACACCTACATCTGCGAGCTTGAAGTTTCTATTTCTATTAATTGGTTTTATTTGTTTTCGTACTTTCTGAAGCAATTTGTGTTTTGGTTTTTAAATAATTTATCAATTTGAACGTTTTTTCTTTTCTTAAAATAATTTGAGCTTTCATAAAAATTTTAGATTTTTTTAATTAGAATATAAAAATCTTTATTAAAAATTAATATAATAATTTATTAACAATTAAAAATTGTACAAAATTTCTTAACAAAAAATAAATTTACAACAAAACAATTAGCACATAATAAAATTAAATTTTTAGAGTTATGTCAATCTAATTCATTAATAAAATTAAGTTTAATTTGTAAAGATAAATAGTCATTTAAACACGGTAAAGAAAGATAAAAAATTTAAGTCTTTTATAAAATAACACAAATATATGACAACCTTCTTAATTTACTAAATAATTGTAAATTTTAAAAAACAAATCTAGGAAAATAAATCCGCGGGTCAAAATCTAGTTTAACTTTTATTTCCTCTTCTTGTGTTTGCTGAGAATAATATTGTTTTTTAAAAGTTGAAGAAACAAATAGAAATTTTCTTTTATTCGTAACCCAAGTTGAATATTTCTTATTCAAGCAAGAAATTCAATGATTTAAAAATTTGAGAATTTCATTTTGAAGTTTCTACTCTTTTATTACACAACAAAATGTACTGCATATACAAATTAATTTTCTTCTATATGGATTTTAGATTTATGTCTTGTCTTTACAAATGGCGTTTGTAGATGGAGTTAGCCATGTTCCATCTTCTTACTAGACAGATTTATTCAAACTTTATTTTTATTCTTTTTTGCTTTGCGTTCTTTTTGCTTTGCAATATGAAGAAATGTGGGTGTTTGTGAGAATATTCACATCAAGGAAATAAGTCACTGAAGAACGAGTCAACTAGTACTCCAATTTCAAAAATTTCAAGTTTTTTTTTTGCACACATAAATCATATGATAAGCTTTTGTTAAGTTTTTTGATCACTCTGATTGAATATTGTAGTTACTTACTTTTCTCAGTTAACATATGTATTTACATGCTACTATTGTTATTAACATGTTAACTTGTTTTATAACATGCTAAGTTCCTTTTATTTTACTCGTTAAATTTAATATTAGCTAGTTAACTTTATATTTAGCAGTTAAATAATGTGTTAGACCGAAAATAACATTAAATTATATAGTATATTATTAAGTTACTGATTTGTTTAACGCACTATAAATTAACATAACTTGATAATAATATTTGTAACATGTTAAGAGTTTGTTAACTCACTAACAAATTTTGTAACATGTTAAACATTTGTTAACTCGCTAAAATTTTTTGTAAAATAATGATGGTCAAATTTATTCATGAATTTTAGTGTGGTTCTTTATAAAATAAAAAATAGTAGTTTATCATGTTTTCATTTTTTCATAACTTTACTACCATATGTTTAGCTTTTCATCAAATGCTACAAAGTTTAGGAAAGTTGTCAATTTTTTTCAAAAATCAAATCTCCATCTAAAACTAAAATTATATTATGAACAAAAGAAGAAAATACAGTGTTATACAGACAAAAATAATATAGGAAGAAAAAGAATGTAAAGAAAAAGAAGAAACAAGGATTTGATGAAAGAGAATGTCAGAACAAAGATAGAATGAAGAAGAAAAAGAGTGAGAAGAGATTGTCGGATGAGAGAGTTAATGACAGAGAAGAGATAAGAGGCATTTACAGCAATCCAGAGCATAAATGGTATCTCATTTTGTCTTTGTGTTAAATCATGTATAGATCCCTAATTTTGACACTGATTATGGGTATTGAGCAAATTCTCCCACTAAAATACTCTTACCACTTTTTATGAAATGGATACTCGGCAAAAAGATGGTGGCAAAAACCAATCTCTTAGATAATAAAGTTGAGCCACACGCAGCCATACCAGGTAACTGATTAGTTGTATCTATCTACAATTACAACCACAATCCTGAGTTATCATAAATTTACAATTATATCCCAAATTATTCCTACCTTCACTGTATGCCCAACCATCTCTGTTTATTTGATCATTTCTTCTTCTTCTTTCAAAGTTGGTTCCACTTCTGATCATCGATGTAAAAGACAAAATAATAATTCGAAAATCTTATCAAAAGATCTCTCAAAGTTGAGATATAAAAAGGAATATAAAACAACACTTGCTTTAGCTGATGATACATTCTCTTGTTTTTATTCAGTCGGACCTAGGAAGGAACTTGGTTCCTGATCTAGTAACAAACCTAGAAACTGCCGGGATAATCCTGGATGGAGACAACACCTGTGCGAACGAGAAGTTGTAAGAATCAGTGCCTAACCGGCTCTGCAACCATCCTCTCCCACCAGAGAATCCATCAGTAACGATCCATCAGTTTTTAAACCCGAGAACCTTTAACGTTTTCGCCACTATTTTAGCGGAGTCCTAGTACCTACGAAACCAATAAAAAGATCACATGAACCAAAAAAAAATCACAAATGTCTTGTAAAAAGAGCAAAATATAAATACACTCACGAGTCCATGATGATGATGTTGGAGCCTTTGTTGATTCTCTTGAGGTAAGATATCTTTAACGCTGCTATTTCTGCTTCGACACGTTTTGAGTTCCTCACGATTCCTTTAACTTTGTTCGGTAGCTCTTCTAATCTGATAATCATAAGAAGAAAAAAAGAGTTTTCTTATTTATTTTTTTTGGGCTGATTCTTGTAATGAAAACATATTTAAGAACATAACTTACACAAAAAAGACTTACGGAATGGCGATCATACTGTTCTTAGCATTTGAAGGGAGACGAGGAATCCCAGATTTTTCCTTTTCTTTCTCTGATCTTATATCCACCATTAAGTAGTTCTTGGAACAAAGAAGATCAAGTGTTTGAGCCGGTGTGAGGTCGCTTAAACCCATAAAACCACAACACACAGAGTTAAAACTCAGTCAGTTCTCAACCCTTTTTTTGGCTAGCTTGAAATAGACTCTTAGATACAAAACAGAGCACCAATAACCAAGTAACAAAAAAAGTCATCATATTCATTAGTAATCAGATTAGTTTTCATCACAAAATGATGCGATCAGATTTTAACCACTAAATAAATGTTGTAAGTGCACATCTTAGACTTTGAATGTTCATAAACCGCAATACATCAGAATTAACAGTAACAAAAATCTCTATATATATATATTTTGTTACTATTAGGATCATATCGCAATTTTTCTGCATGCTGTCATTCAGACCCTTAGCACTTATTGAATCCACAGAAACCAAAAGTTACACTAGAGAATAGTAGAATTAAGACAAAAAGAGTTTGTTTGTTTACTAAAACTAGCAGATGAGATGATAATGCATTGTATAATGCTTACCTGCACAAACTTGGCAAAAGCAGGACCAAGAGGTGAACCGTTGTATAACGCCATGCAAGCTCCATTTATCAAGGAAGCATAAACGAGCCACGGACCCATCATCCACCCAAGGTTGGTCGGCCAAGCAACAACATCTCCTTGATGAACATCCATATGGCACCAAGCATCAGCAGCAGATTTCAGAGGAGAATTGTTGGTCCATGGGATAGCCTGTGGCTCACCTACACCAGAAACGCAAAACATAGTATTTCAACATCCACATCTCGTCTTCATACCATGTTGCAGTTTTTTTTTCATTCGGCTTACCGGTGGTTCCTGATGAGAAAAGGATGTTCGTGCAAGCTCCTGCTGGTTTCTCTACAGCAATATTTTCCACGCCTCTGAAAGCACAGTAAAAATATATGTGTGAATTCGTTTTATGACACTAAACAAGTATCAGAACTTATCTATTGGCTATTATTATCAGGTGAAATGTAAGATTTTACCCAGATGACTATCTAAAACTCCTCCCCTTTCAAGAAAACGTTCAGGAAGAAGAGATAAGAGAACGATGATGAAACAGATAAACGCTACGACCCATGTGGGTCAGTGGGTGTATATTCAAGTGAATTCTCTTCTTCTGCCATTTTTTTCTGCATCTCGAGATGGAGACAACTCTTTGTTATTTATTATTATATATATAAAGCAGAGAATAAGAAAGGGAAGAAGTAGAGGGTAAAGAATAGAGGGAAAGAGCAATGTGTAGGTTACCTTGTATAGTAAAAAGGCACAAAAACTTTTCTTCAGTCTCACGCAATCACTTAAAAAAAATAAACAAAGAATATGTATTTAGAGACCAAACAAGACTTGAACTGCTTTATTCACTTAGGCAACAATATATGACTTATTACACTTTATTTTCAGTTTTTTTAAGTGTTTTTTTTTTCTTTTTGTCTCTCTGAGGTGTCCAAGGTGCTGGAGGAGGTGGTCTGGCTGGTGTTGTAGGAGGTACGGCAATAATAGTAGGGACAATAATAGTAAAAAAACAATAAGATCATGCTTTAATATTATATAATAGCTATAATATAGTCCTCATATAAAATATAAATGTTCTATGACATTTATATAACATATGTTTGACATGTTAATTCTCCGTTAATTAATACTCAACATTCAATATTCTGAAAAAAAAAAGATCGGTTTAAATTTGTGAGGTCAATAATATAGTTGGATAACCATAGAAAAAGAAAGATATTCTATTTTCACCATATAAATGTCAAAACCACAACACAAATTGTTTTTTTTAATATGTGAATTAGTAAATAATAGTACGAATTAACTGGTATCCATATAGTTTGTCATATGCTAGATACTTTCGCATTAATTTGCTAAGATTACTTCAACCAAAGTTAAAAAAATGTAAACCAAAAAGTATAATATTTAATAGAGATATTATTAAAATTTACATGTATTATTTATACCATGTATAAACAAAAAAATGTAAATAAGTAAATTTCAAAATATTGTCTCCATTGTAGAAGATTGGTGTTTTCAAGATATATACATATATATATATATATATTTAAAAAAAAAAAATGTTATCCATGCGAAGTGATTTGTACACATGTCGTAACTACAATCATTCCCGCTAAAAAAATGATGACATGCCACTAAAAAATATGACATGACACTAAAAAATGACATGGGTTTAAAAAATAGTAATATATCATCATATAAATGATGACATGCCACTAAAAAAATATGAAATGACAATAAAAGAATGACATGGCTTTAAAAAATAGTAATATAGCATCATATAAATTGTGATATGTAAAATTTCCTTATAAAAACTTATATTTTTCTGCAAAAATTTTAAATATGGTAATGACTAATAATTCATATATCATCATTAATGTTAATTTTACATATAAATATTTATTTTTGGTAAAATATTATAATATATTATTAATTCATATATCATTAATTAAATTATATATATATATATATATATCTCGCATTAATAAAAATAAGCTAAATATGATTACAAATATAAAATTTTACGTCAATTTATATATCATATTTGTATAAATATAATTGTAAATATGCATCAAAAATACAAAACCAAAGTAACTCTAATCCATAAAAAAATATTAATAGTTAAGTATTTAAAATTTATTTAAATTTATATGTTCATCTTTATTATATTAATTAACCAATTGATTTTCCAGTTTGACATATTTTAACTAAAACAAACAAAATATCTAATTTATTGGCATTTATATTTATTAAAAAAGTTATACCAAATCAAAAGAAATAAGATTACAAAAATATGTTTATGGTTTCTTTATGAATCTAAAAAAAATAAGATAACTAAAACAAACAAAATATCTAATTTATTGGCAAAACAGCTTTCTTTATGAATCTAAAAAAAAATGGGTTTTAAAGAAAAAAGAAAAGAGATGTTTTTTTTTTGCTGACAGGAACCACATAGGAAGAAGAAGACAAAGCGGTGAGTGTTTGGTTTCAAGCCATGGGATGTTCCTTCAAATCCAGGCTCGTCATAACCGGTGAAAGTTTGGATTTTGATTTGTTTTCCTGAGAAAATGAACAAAACCCAGAAAGCCCATGATCGATTCTAGTCCCGGAGTGTTGAGCACCGATTCCACACACAGCTCTGAGAGGTGAAATAGCATCCATGTCTGTCTACAGAAGGAAGAATCAGAAGTTGCAGAGAAGAAGATGAAGAGATTATTATTGAGATGAAGAATACGAAGAAGAAGAAGAGAGAAAAGTGGAGAGAGAGGGTTTTGATTGAATGAGAAAAAGCAACAAAAGTTGGTCACTTTATTGACCTCTCGAAATCAAAGAAGAAGAAGAACACCAATGAGTAGTAACAGTTTATGCAGAAACTTGTTGTTCTGTTCTAATGCTTTAGGTGGGGTCCTTCTATATCCAACTGGATTCATTATTATTATTGACTTTATCCAATCCATTTTACCCTTTAAATTCGTGATTCGCGCCAATAATTAATTTTTCACTTTACTGTAATTAACGCTTATTCGACCGGATTTTCAACTTAATTGTCCTGCTTAAAATTTTTGTTTGAAAAAATATTATTATTATGAATTTATCAGATAGTATTGGATGATACTATGAAAATAGAGTAATTTTCACTCATAGTCACTTTATAACTTTTTATTACACCACCAATCACTTATTGCTCTTACGATAGTTTTAAGCGACTTTTACTTATTTTTTCCTAACTAAGAGCATGTTCAATGGGGGAACCTCTAATTAGGTTCTTAGTGAATATTTAAATAATAAACTTAAGTTAAGAACTTTTGTTAAGAAACAATGATTTTGAGTGTTCCAATGGTAGAACCCAAATAAGGGTTTTTAAAAAAAAAGCATATACAGAGAGAGGACAATAGAAGTAACTCAAACGAGACTATAATAGACTCTCATCAAGGCGAAATATGTATACGTTATATTTGGTCAGAACAAAACAGCACGTTCCATTCAAGGTCCTCGAGGCTTTGCACCAATCAGAAGAGCCCAGTCCACATCTTGAAACACTTCATATGGATATGTTCCTATATCAACTTCTCTCAACAAAGGGAACAAGGAATCCTCCAGCTCCATTGCAACACCTTCGAGGGCTTGGATTGATCTCTCTGATCCAAGAAGTTTCAAAGCAATGGGCTGGTTTGGTCCTAACACTGAACCTGAAGCAAGCTACACAAGAAAAACAATAAGATAAGATCAAATGATTGGTAAGTAAAGTAATCAAATCTAAAGGAAGGACTTACTTTGAAGAGAAGGTTGTTTGAAATCATGCCTGCAGCACCTGAGACTGCGATATTGATCATCTTCTTCCATGATTAAGTCTCCTCCTCTTGTAAACACACACGTTTGGTAACTCAAAACCAAAAAACAAAGAGTTTTAAAGGTTGAAACTTTACAACTGAAACAAAGAGAAAGTAAAGATTACAGCTTTGAGGTCAGAGGTGAGGCAGAACACTCCATAACACTCTTTCTTCGTCTTCACCGACCCATTTTCTTGAACCGCGACAGGTGCTTGGCTACTTTTAACATAAATTCAAAACAAGCATATGATCAGATAAAGGTTGAAACTTTATTTGAAGAGTGTAAAGAGACTTACTTCTAAGAAAACAGAGCAAGAGATTTGGAGATGGAAGTTGTGTGGAGAGGTGGAGGAAGAAGAAGATAGCGAAACTGGTTTGAAAGATGCAACTTGGAGGAGATGCGAAGCTGAGACGAAGAGCGGAGGAAAGGCGACGTCGTTTTGGGGGTTGAAAGCTCAAACATGGCAATTATCGCACAGACACAAACTGTGAAAGTGAGAAGTTTTACGGAACTATGGAGAGACAGAGAGAGAGAGCGCGCCAAGACAGAGAGGATTAGAGAATCCATAACGGCTCTTTCCTCCTACCTCCTTCGAGGAGAGATCCAGGTCCATCATCTAACAATCAATCACACAATCAATAGACTAGATATGTTCAACGATTGTCGGTCAAACCTACGAGAGAGGTGACGACGCAGAGATCGCCGTGGAGACCACCGACGGCGAAGCGGCCGAAACCCTCGGCGCGGCCGGCTAAAGCTCTGAGGTTGCAATCGACGTCGGCGTATGGTAGTGTGGTCATCGTCGACTTCGGGGAAGAGAGAACACATCCTTTGTCGGGTTGAAGTTTTCTTCACCGACCAAAATCACATCTCCAATGCCCTATCAACACGCGTCCACTAAGAAGCGTGTCTTGAAACGCTTAATTAAGACCCGACTCCTAAATTAATTACCATTTTTCATTTATTTTATTTACTTATTAGCCTAGGAGCCATACTTAAGAACCCTGAATGAACATGCTCTAAGCCTAACTATAAAAGATTCTAGTTTCCTTTTGTTTTAATTATAATAAATATTAAAAGATTATTTGACTTTTTGCTATCCTTTTGTAGCCGTACGTTTCTTCTCCCACAAGACCAATGATGTGCTCCAATCTTCTTCTTATCTCCAGGCACCGTTGCCAAAAAAACCAGAAATCGATCGGGAAAGGTCTTCGTATTCTCAGTAAAATTTGATATAGCTCCGTCGCCGGCTCAATCCCCGGCTCTGTTTCTGAGATCTTTCTTTGCAGTAAGTCTTCAATCCATCGTCGTCACTGTGCGGTCACTCCATGCGCCGTCGCGTCTTCCTCCGCGTCTTCAAATCGGTGGCTCGTTAAGCTCTGTTGTGCCTACCTCTGCGATCTCTCCTCCTCTCCAACCGTCGATGAACCAAACGGGGGTCGATCCGAACTGTCGAACCTCTAATGGATCCATTCCAAACCAAGTTTCATATATTTGCACAACTAGTCCTTTAACTTTCAACTTTTTACAATTTAGCTATAAAGTTGCAGATTTGCACAGTTGCTTTTCAATATGGCTCAACACTTGTAATTATGCAATACAACCTTCTACTTTACGAAGATGCGATATAATCTTAAAATAAAAAGCCAAAACCATGAAATACATTATTATCACTTAAATATTAGCTATATGCATGACGATTCCTAATGTACATATGTACATGAACCAGTGTACAAATTTTTTTAATATATACGTACACCAATTAGATTGTGCAAGAATTCATATGTATACCTGATGAATTTGCTGTATATAGTTGCAATTTAAATATAAAATAGTCAAGTATACATATTTTTTACTCACATGTTTGATATATATTCTAATTACGTGTACACATGTACAATAGGTATAATGTACACAATGATCAGTAAAATTACATGTACACATGTACAATGCGGTAAATTTTTAAAGCAATTTAATAAGATTGGAAGTTTAAGGTATATTGTAAAAGAAGCAGAAAACTAGAGGACCAAAAGTGCAAAAAGATGATACTCCTCCACTGATGTTGCTTGAGCGATCTTCTTGCCTTTAACAGACGACGAAGGCGAGCCGGCTACGACGGAGCAGAGACACGACAGCGAGGCTTGATTCCAATGACACAGCGAGGCTTGATTCCAATGACGGCGAAGGCTGAGAGCATGACCCATAGGTGGAGAGGTCTTGGGCTTGATATGTGGAGAAGCTTATGTCGAGGAGACGCAACGAAAAGCAACGACCACAGGCGGATGAGACATCACAACGACGAGATATTTGAGGGAGGAGCTGAGCAGGGAGAGGAAGAGGCGAAGCTCTCCGACTGTACAGACGAAAGATAGAGAGATGGCATCAAGATTTTATATAGAGTGATTTACACTTAACAGCCTAGATGGAGAAAGAATCAATAAATAAGGTCAAAAATTCAAAATGTAAACTTTGAAATCTAGAATGGAAAACAATGAGATCTGTAAGATTTTGTTAGCAACTTTGTAGAAAAGCACACTTTTAATGAAAAATATTTATAGAGAGGATTATAATTAAATATGTGAAAAGAGATTGTACTTACAAAATTGATTGCAGCGGCGTTAGAAGATGCAGTAATGGTGGAGGAGTATAGTGATAATTCGAGAAGTTGTGATGAAGAGGCGAGGGTTGGATCTAGAGGAGAAAGAGAATTATTGATGTGGAGGATATTCATTATAAAATCAATGGTTTCACGGGCGAAATTTCAGAGGAGATCTAAAAAAGAAAAAGAAAAGAAACAAGATGTGAAGAAGAGGAGAATTGGGACCCACTAATTGCAATATAGTTACGTTTTGGTTAGTAAACCACAACGAAAACTGAACAAAAAGCCAGAGAAAGTGTGTGGGTAGAAGAAAGTGACCTATGGTGTTATTAATAAGTGTAAATGTGATCTATTATGTAATTTTTTCATGAAAATATTATGATTTTATGATTATCAATTAAACAAAACGTTATATGCATCACTGTCAGGGTCGCCGCATGAAACGTGTTGCTGACTGTGTTTGAGGCTTTTCCTCGTTGGATACGGTCCCACTTGCCTTATTCAAATAAGAATCATTTATTGCAATGCAATAGCTTAATTGGAAGATAAACCATATTCTAATCAAATTAATTAAAGAACTAATTATCATTTTCTATTTGGCCTAACAAAATCTGTTAATTTCCATTCTCTAAATGATTGATTTTCTTATTCTCTTTTTATACATTTTTAAAATAGGATGTGTATCTTGTTTGAAATATATAAGTATATTTTAAATTTTCATTTTCCGCACGTGGTCAAACATTTTTCCATTAGATTATCTTAAAACATAACAACGTTTCCAATCTCAGAGAGATTGTTTGTGAGCTGAAACAGAGAGCTCTTTGCCAACCTATATCATGGAGTACCCCTCGCAGTGCAATCACAGATTTGTTCCCTGTGTTTAAATCGATAAGACTTTTAGAGTCTGAGAAATAGACCACGTCTTTAATTCCAACGGACATAGCCTTCGAAAGGCCTGAACGCAGAGCCAAGGCTTCTGCTGCAAGAGCTGACACAATGTAGCGTCCATTGTCGGATCCTTCGAAACAGAGTGTGCCTCTCGAATCTGTACATACCCAGCCGAGTCCACCTGCAAGAGAAGAAGAATTCCAAGCCGCATCCGAGAACAACATAAAGGAATTTTCCGGGACCTTAGGAGTTGTGCTCGAAGCATGAAGATCTTTAGGTGAAACAGAGTTTTGTTTTCGTGGAGGAAGAGACTCCTGCCACTCTTTTGCCGCCTTCAAAGCTTCTGCAACTCACTAAAATTTGATTTATTTGCATTATCAATGATATGATTTTTTCCAGAATATATAAAAGTTAAAAAGTTGAAAAAGAGTAGCCCATAGTTTCATATAATCTTTTATTCATTCGGCCGAAATATAAGAGTCCAGGGAATCCAAGAGCAGCCCACAGCTTTTAATCCAAAACAACGTATAGAGACAGAACTTATATTGTGGCAAATTATATAAAATTATAAACCAAGAAAGTTACTAAACCAGTCTAATTTATTTTCTACTAGATATGGACCCGTGCGTTGCACGGGTTTTATTTGATGTTTTAGTTTCAGGAACACAAAAATAATAAAAAGAATTTCACATTAGTTTTTGTTTTTTCATTATATATTAGTGACTTATTTTAATAATAATAATTTATTTTCTTCGATAAATTTTGATTAGTATTTTTGTTTCAATAATCACAATGTTTTAAATAGTGTATTAATTTTTATAATAAATACCTCACTTTTATTTTTTAAAAATAATATTAATTGTAGTTAATTAAAACATATAAAACCGTGAAATCTCTATATTTTTTATTCCTTAAGAAAAATTAAAAATAGCAAAATCCAAATTTTAATGTTACAGAACACCAATCAATATGTATTTTTGATAGTCATCTAAATATAAAATATATTTCTAGATAAAACATTCGAGGTTGATTAATTTAGCATCCATAGTGTGATTTTAACCTCTTTTTCTATATATATATATATCATATATCATTAAAAAATTCTTGATATATAATATTTTGTAGAAAACCATTGTCGTTATGTTTTAAAAATCTAAAACTTTGTAGTTATAGTAATTTATTATAAGGCGGCGTATAATTGTAAAACTGGACTTGACAAATATAGACAAACTTTTTTAAGTTTTGACCTTAACTCTTGTTGAGAATCATTTGATAGCAAATCATATAGGGAATAGATCTTTTCAGTTTGAAATGTCATCTTGCATATGTTTGTCTATGAATAAAAATTCATTTTCCCACATAACTTTGATTAGGATTTCTGCTTCAATAATCATGTCGCCTAGTTCTTTTCTTTGATTTAAATTCTTTAGTAGCATGACTTAAAATAGCATAACCAATTTTCTTAGTAGCATAAAGAAATTTGTTTTTTCACGTAACGTTCGGTTAGTATTTCTGCATCAATAATTAGTAATTTTGTTCCATTGCAAAGTCTCTTTCTTTGATTTAGATTTCTTAGTTGCATGACCTATAATAGCATAACCAACTTCATATGTTGATAAGAACAAACACACATGAACATAATTATACATAAGCATAATAGTCACATTAGCTTTCATCATTAAATTACGTACATCCGCATATCATTAATATGTGCAAACGCCTAAAAAATAATATGCGAAGATGAGAAAGAACATGCAGAAATATTCACCTAATATTTTCTAGTATCACTTATTATGTTTGATATCAAAATATTAGAAGTGATAAAATATGAGAAAGCTTAATCATATAAATAGATGTGAATAGTTGTAGTTTCTTTTGGTTTATGATTTTTAAAAAGGAAATTAACTATTTAAATAAGAAAGTTGATTATTTATAAAAAAACTATTTGAAATAATTATTCTATAAATATTTTTTTAATAGGATTTGAAGAAAGGAAAACTACTATTAAACACTATTTTACAATTTCTACTGTTCAAGATTATAGAGAAGAACAATTACTATCAAATGTTTGTTTTTACAATTATAATTCTTTATAAATTAAGAAAAAAGTTATTTTAAATAAATTTTTTGACAATTTTTTTGTTTAAAATTTTAAAAATAAAAAGCGGTAAAATGCTATTAAATAGTGTTAAAATTACTTTTAAAAAATCATCTCTTATTAAATACAATTTTTTCCTTATTAAACTTATTTGGTAATTTTTCTTTTTAAAAGAATCTGGTGATAAACATGATATTATAAATAATTTAATTAACATATACAAACTTTTCCTTATTTTTTGTCAGCTATTTTCCTTATTTGTTTTTTGTTGATAATGGACATGATATTATAACTTATTTAATTAAAAAGATGTCAATAAAAATAAATTTAACAAAAAAAAATTTATTATAATTATATAAAATAAATGATGCCATAGTACTTTTCTCTTTTTTATAATAAAAAGGAAAACATATTTGTAAAAACTAAAATAAATGATTCCATAGTACTTTTTTTATAATGTAACCAAAACATATTTGTAAAAATTAAAATAAATGATTCCATAGTAATTTTCCTTTTTATATTATAACCAAAATAATTATATAAAAAACTATATGGTAATTTTCGTTTTCCAATTTCTTTTTATTATCTAAGTATATATATTTTAGTAATTATATATTTAAACACATGTAAAATTATTTGAAGAAAAAATTACTATCAAGTAATCTTTTGTTTAGGAATTTAAAAATTGAAAAATTACTTTTAATTATAGAAAAAGTATATGATAATTTTTCGTTTTTCAAATTACTTTTAATATAAAAGTTACTGTTTTTTAATCTTTACAAAAAAATTTAAGAAGATTATCTTTTCTTTATTATGAAAGTAGGAAAATAGGAAAATCAATGTTAAATATCGCACAAATTTATTTTGGTATATAAGTTTTGTAAAAAAAAAGATAATTACTATTTTAAAAAAAAATTTTAATTAATTTAGCTTCGTTACACATGTCGCAATCTAAAATATATAACTGATATGTGTCGCGATCGTGTTAATTAGTAACTTTGGAAATTAAGCTTAGTTCATTCCTTGCAGTTTTGTCTAATGTATTATAATGTGCAGCTTCTCATCATTCAGGAAGACTTCAAGTCCAAAAACTACTGGAGACAAAATAGAAAAAAAATTATGTGGTTTCTGCCGTTTCTACCAATATCGTTGATTTACTTATAATTTTGGTAGATCATTTACCTCTTTTAATCATTTAATTATTAAATTTATTATCTTTGAAAGCCTATGAACTACAGTTGATACGATTGGTAGAAAACTCAAAGCTTTTTTTTTTTTTTTTTTTTTTTTTTTTTGGTAATTCTGGTATCTGGGCAGCCACTTTCCCAACTATCTCCCCGTAGAGGGTCCAGTACCCCAACGGAAGGGATGTTAAATCCGCTGTGGCCGGGCCTCGAACTCGTGATGGCGGGCACCTCAGCCGAGGTTCCTATACCACCAGACCACGAGGTCCGGTTAACTCCAAGCTTTTGCTAATGCTCAAACATTATTTTGGTCATATCAATGGATCTCGTGTTAGATGTTTTTGGTACTTTCATGGCTTTGCATTTATCTTTCCATAGAAAATAATATTTATTTTTATAAGAATAAAACAATACTTTTGAAGAAAAATGAAGCGTCTTCTATAGACCAACTAACTCCAGCAGATGACTTCAAAATACTTTGTCATTTATAAACAACTATGTACAATTAATCATTGCTTGGTTTCTTAGCATTGTATACTTTTTCGAGTACATGATCAAAAAATTATCATTATGTTCTTCAAAACAAAAATGCACGTCGAATATTCTCAAAATCATTGTGCGTACGCGGGCTAGACACCAAGTTTATATATTTAATCAACAAAAGGTCAATTGATGAGTGGAGAATAACAGATGACAGTCGGGGACTTCCGAATAAGAAGTGCACACCATCTGAACTACTACCACCAATTGACAGTCATATGGATGGGTTTACACCTTTATATATTTCATCACATTTTTGATAATTACCGATGTGGGAATCTTTTAGTTATCATATCATATTTTGGCCCAAAAGGCATCGTTTGACTTGTGATGGGCTTCTAACCACACCACCACTTTGATATGAATTTATTTTTTTAATTAGGATTTGAAGAAAGGAAAACTACTATTAAACACTATTTTACAATTTCTACTTTCAAGATTATAGAGAAGAACAATTACTATCAAATGTTTTTTTTACAATTATATTTTCTTTAGAAATTAAGAAAAAAATATTATTTTAAATAAATTATTTGACAATTTTTTGTTTAAAATTTTAAAAATAAAAAGCGGTAAAATGCTATTAAATAGTGTTAAAATTACTTTTAAAAAATCCTCTCTTATTAAATACAATTTTTTCCTTATTAAACTTATTTGGTAATTTTTCTTTTTAAAAGAATCTGGTGATAAACATGATATTATAAATAATTTAATTAACCATACAAACTTTTCCTTATTTTTTGTCAGCTATTTTCCTTATTTGTTTTTTGTTGATAATGGACATGATATTACAACTTATTTAATTAAAAAGATGCCAATAAAAAAAATATTAACAAAAATATATTTATTATAATTATATAAAATAAATGATGCCATAGTACTTTTCTTTTTTTTATAATAAAAAGGAAAACATATTTGTAAAAACTAAAATAAATGATTCCATAGTACTTTTTTTATAATGTAACCAAAACATATTTGTAAAAATTAAAATAAATGATTCCATAGTAATTTTCCTTTTTATATTATAACCAAAATAATTATATAAAAAACTATATGGTAATTTTCGTTTTTCAATTTCTTTTTATTATCTAAGTATATATATTTTAGTAATTATATATTTAAACACATGTAAAATTATTTGAAGAAAAAATTACTATCAAGTAATCTTTTGTTTAGAAATTTAAAAATTGAAAAACTACTTTTAATTATAGAAAACGTATATGATAATTTTTCGTTTTTCAAATTACTTTTAAAACAAAAGCTACTGTTTTTTAATCTTTACAAAAAAAATTTAAGAAGATTATCTTTTCTTTATTATGAAAGTAGGAAAATAGGAAAATCAATGTTAAATATCGCACAAATTTATTTTGGTATATAAGTTTTGTAAAAAAAGGATAATTACTATTTTAAAAAAATCTTTTTAATTAATTTAGCTTCGTTACACATGTCGCAATCTAAAATATATAACTGTCATGTGTCGCAATCGTGTTAATTAATAATTTTGAAAACTAAGCTTTATATCCCTTATATACTGAAGCACAAGTCACTCAACCAATCAAATTTTGCCATATGAAAATTACATTTTTCAAAAAAAAAATTAGACAAAACAATTGATTTCATCTCTATTCTCAACGTAAACAAAGAACAGTTTTTTAATTGTTTGCCACGATCTCCACCATCCTACATTAAAATCAGTTATGCAGCAAATTTGCTTATAAAATGGTTTCGAACTGTTAATTTCTCCCATGAAGTAACTAATGCTTTCATCTCTCTCAGAATTTAATTTTGATATCGGCAAGATCCTATCTTCTTTGTTTTTCTTCTCTGGATGAATCTTCAGTCTAACGGTGGTGTATAGTTTCGTAAATGAATAAGTGATAAAATATTTTAAGTCGTAGCAATTAACTATGTTCTGTTGTGCAGTTTGAATTCCTTTTGTTTTAATTCTTTCTTTTTTTTTGCAGAGGAATCATCAGTGTTCCCACATATTACACGAAGTTGACAGCAACTTACATGAAGACTCTCCCCGTTCATGTTTTGATTAATAGGTCAGATGCAAAACCTTTCAACTTTTTTGTTTGAACATTACCTTTCCACTATTGAAAGAAGAAATAGAACATTACCTTTATCTCTCAAGCATTTTTCTATATTTCATTTTCTTTAAAGCAATCAACACGTCAGTAGGAGAAAGATATCAAACTATTGTTTCTGGTTTTGAGTAGAAGCTAATCAAAGAGTGGCTGAAGAGCCTGATAAAAAAATTGTCAAAAAATAACCCACTAATAAATTCAGTAATAATTGCAAAGAAATTCTTATTAAAAACTGAGTATGAGTATCTATTTACATTTCATTTCATCTGAAAATAAAAATAAACAAATGCATATGATTGTAACTGGTTCTGTCACGCTGTGATCTTTTTAATAACAAATATAATCATATATAAACTTAAGAAAAATACAAATTTATGTCTTCTTTAAATAAGTTTTTTGAAAAAGAAAAAAAAACTGATTAATTAACTAATATTATTATTTAAAGAAAAAAATACAAATTTATGTCTTCTTTAAATAATATTGTTTGTCATTGTTTATGGATTTATATTTTAGTTACTTAATAAATATGTTGGCTTTGTTTTTCGTGGTCTATTACAAGTTGTGCATTAACATAATTTATTTATTCAAAATTTGTTATTTTCACAGTTTCATTTGTAACCATTCATTCTATCAATGTTTTGTTCATAACTAATAATACAATAGTCAATATTTGATTCAGATACAAACATCTGTGTTCAGTTAAAATTTAGATTGGAAAATGTTAAGGATTATAACTATGCCCATGCATAGCATGGGCCAAAATACTAGTAATAAGATAAATAGGAACTTTGTATTATGTTTTTGACTCATGCTATATAGGCTATGTACCATATTTAACATCTATGATTGTTCCAAAGCCCACAATTGGGAGAATAGAAGGATCTTAAGAGGTATGAAAAAAATTAGAAACCCGAAACCCGAACTGAACCCGAATCCGACCTGAGATATAAAAATACCCGAATGGATCTTGTAGGATGATATAAAAAAATCTGAACCCGAAGTGTTATTAACCGAACCCGAACGGGTAACCCGAAAAATCCGAAATTAATAGTCAATATAAATATTTTGAAATATATATATAAGTATTTCAACTATTAAATTCAATATTTGTGGTAATATGAGATATAATAATAAATATTAAAATTTTAATAAATTCTTTAAGTACACAATTATTTATAAATAATTATTTTATAATTTGCTAATTAAAATAAAAAGTCTACTCTCTATACGACAATACATATTGTTTACAAATGATGTTCGTTTTCATGATTGATTTAACATTGTATTGCTATTTTATCGATTTTAAGTGTAATAGATTAATTTTTATTTAATTTAGATGTTTTTCTTTATGTTTTGTTTCAAAAAATTTGTTTTTTACTTCGGTTATATCCGAACCGAACCGATATAATCCGAACCCGTACGATATATGATTACTTTATGGGTTTTAGGATGCAATACAATTTTGAACCGAACCCGAAGTGTTATTATCCGAACCCGACCCGTACTAATAAATTTTTAGTATGGGACCTAGGAGCGTAAACCTGAAAATCCGAAAACTCGAAAAACTCGACCCAAATGCCAACGGATACCCGAACGCCGATGCCTAGGTACGATTAACAGTGTTATGCTTTTATATAATTTCAAAATCTGTCATTTTATCATAAGCCCACAACTTGGAGCCCAGTTTTGAAAACCGGTGAGTAGGCCTGGGCATTTTAACCTGGACCCGAAGACTCGACCCGGAACCGGTCCAAAAATATCCGATCCGGACCCGACCCGAAAGTTTACAAGTACCTTTTGGATCTCAATTTTTTATATCCGAATAGACCCGGACCCAAAGAAAACCAACCCGAACAGACCCGGACTCGAAAAAAACCAACCCGAACAGACCCGGATTCGAAAAAAACCGACCCGAATAGACCCGACCCGATAAGAACCGATTTGTACCCGACTTAAAAACGTGTATATTCAAGAATCAAAACTATGATTTTGTTGTGTTCTGTTTTGTATATATATATATATTATTTTTGTTTAATTGAAATATTTTTTGTTAACAATATTTATTATTACTTTGTAACATTTTTAAGTAATATGAAGTCTTAAAATATAAAATTTAGAGTTTAAAAATGTTTTATGTTAATTATTAATAGTTTAATTTAAGTTATTTTGTAAATATTTAGATATATGTATATATATATATGACAAATATTGATTAATTTGAGTGAGTTTGAGTATGTCATGTATTTTTCAGAGTCTGAACCCGATCCGGACCCGACAAGATCCGACCTGGAACCGAAAAATTATGGTTATTTTACAGGTTTTAAAATTATAGATCCGAACCGACCCGGATCCGACAAGACCCGACCTGGAACTGACCCAAAAAATTATAAGCACCTATATGGGTCTAAACTTTCAGGACCCAAGGACCCGGGCCCGATAAGACCCGAACCCGAACCCGACCCGAGGACCTGGATGCCCAGGCCTACCGGTGAGACTTGCCTATCATCGTCTCAACAAGCTTCATTACTGTATATTGTTTTTTTTTATAACCGTGGGATCTCAAAGGCTTTCTAGGTCCAAAGACTAATCCCACGAAACCCACGGCACTCCACATTTTCTTGCGGTTTAATGTTAGTCTGGGTGGTCAATGCTACTCGAATCAAGGGCGGAAGCTTCAGCTGGAGCCCCTTTACCACTAGGCCAAGGCAACGAAGAAAAAAAAACATATATGCCGCAAACTATAGATATGCAAAGTAGCTCTGGGCACGGATCAGATATTCGGGTTTTTGAAGGTATTTGTGATTTGCTTCATATGTTACAGATAACTAATTTTCCGATTTGCTTTACTTCGGAAAAATATAAATACTAAGAAAAACGTATCCGGAAAATAAATAAATATTTACGAATATTTACAAATACTTACAGATATTTCATATATTTTGATTAGAACAAATAATCTTAAAAATCCGTTACAAAATTTTATTATAAAATGTATGTTTACATGATATATAAGATAAAAACTAAAAGAAGTAGCGAATTTACATATTTCATATATAATTTTTACATATAAAATTTTAAATATAGTCAAAATATACATGTATTTATATATTGACGAATCGAATCGAATATCCGCTTTTAAAATTTTTAATATTTGTGATTTTCTTCGATTTTAACGGATATTGATTTTTAGTATTTGTGCTTCGATAGTTTACGAATATCCAAAGTTTTCGGATCAAATCAAAACGAATAATGAATTGAATCAAATTTAACGGATAAAATGCACAGTGTTGCAAGTGGCTTGGTCAACTTACCCATTGGTTTAATATTGATATACCATGATTTTGACCCACTTTTACCCATGGTATTTCTATGATTTTACTATATATATCTATGTTTTGGAGTCTTTTAGGTATGTTTTCAGGTTCAAGGGCATTTTGGAGTAAAGTGACGTTTTAGGTGCCATTATGGAGCTTAAAGGAGAGTTTTCCCGAGATGACTATAAAATCAGACGTTAAGGTCGACATCCAGAGATACATATCGATCGATACACATCCTGTATAATCGACCGACGACGCATCCGAAGAAACGATGACGAGATACCCCATCGATCGATGTACGCCTAGTACTATCGATCGATATCGAGCGTGCAGAAGAAGAATAAATATTCTCAATCGACTTGAAGCCCAAGATTTCCCATTATTACAATAATGCCCCTGACGAGTTTTTAACCTAATTGAACTCAATATTTATACCTTTGCCTATGTGTTTTGGCAAAGTATGCTTTTTACGCTTCTTATTCTTTTACTTGCTTTGTTCTAAGTACATTTCATTAATCAATCTAAAGTATTCTTTTCATCTCATTCTATATTCATCAAAGGTTATAGAATCCTAAGATCTAGAAGAAGATACAAAGAGATTTGTTATCTAGAGAAACTTAATTGTTTAATCTTCTATCTTATGAATCTCTATTATTACCTTGATGCTATGAATCACTTAGCCATGTCTGAGTAGATTCCTTTGTTAGATTTAGGGTTCAAATAGTTATGAGGGATTAGCCCCAACTATAGATTGTTGAGTTGTATACTCATTATCCTGATGAACCCTAATGCTTATTCTAGAGTAGCTAACTAGAATATGATCTTGGAAGTGATTTAATTCATAAATCATTCTCCTGACATCATCTTGTATAAGCTGAGATCCTCTAGGGTTAAGCGAGAGCCGGTCTATGATCTTGGTGAACATATATTCAATTCGATTTGAAGCTATATCGATCGATACTCAAATAGAGTAATCGATCGACGACAAACATATCGATCGATACAATCTGTCAAAACATCGATCGATATTGTCGGCAGTCAGATCAATAGACGAGTCTAATAAACGATAGATATTAGACAAATCTAAGATTACACTAGACAGATACATAGCACACATTACACAAACCTACACGACGACAACAAGTAAGATTTTAATACATCAAAAAGAGACATAGAATTAAGAAACTAGAAGAGTTGGGCCAACAGCTTGTTCTTAACAGTTTCTTCACTCTCACTTAGTGGATCCTTCTTAGCTAGTAGAGTATCCAATATCGCCAGCTTCGACAGTTTCTCCTTCTTGTCGAGTTCTTCCATCTTCCCCTCCATAATGGTCTTATAGTCCTCAATATCTTTTCCTTTTCTATTGTTCCTGCTTGCTTTCGCAGCCTTGATACCTTCAGGACGCTTTGGAGTTTCGGAGCTGTCCTCAACGACATGTGCGCTTTCAGTTTGGGAACTGGTCTCACCACTCTTTCTCTTTGAACCGGCCGGCATAGGTGTGTTCAGGCTTATCCACTTTTGTTCATAGCGCAGGACACACCACGCGTGCTCGAGGGTGAACTTCTGTCCCTGATCAGAGTAGAAGATTTCATGAGCACGCTTTAACATGTCTCTGTCACACTGACCGCTGGTTGCTTGTCTCTCTGCAGCAGCGAATGCAGCACAAAACTTGTTCGTCTGATCATTTATTCGGTTCCACCTCTGCTTACAATGAACATTCTCTATCTTCTCATTCATCATTGCTGCAAAGAACTCATCGACGCGTTTCCAGAAGGTCCGTAGCTTCATAGAATTGCTGACAATAGGGTCCTTTGAAGTGTTAAGCCATGCACTTATCACAACTTCATCATCACGCGGCGTCCATTTCCTTCTCACCATACGCTCCGCAGGTGTGTCCTGAGGTTGGGATGGAGCTCAAACTGTTGGGAACTGAAAGGAGGGATTTCGGAGGTTCCTATGTCCACACTGGAAGGAAAACTTTCATAAGGAAAGTTTTCCTGAACATTATTATTTTGTACGTTCTGAAGAAGGCCCATATAACTCGAATTCTGGCTACATGGATACACTGGATCCATTGGAAGAAGACCAGAAGAGATACAATAGAACGGGGATATTTTAGGGTTTAGGAAAAGAGAAGAGAAAGACGAGTTGGCTTTACTAAAGCTGAAGTGTTGTGTAGGGGATTTAATAGGAGAAATTTTAACAAGTAATAACTACATAACCACCTAACCATTATCTACCTATGTCTAATCAGAAGTTATTAGTAAACAACAATATCAGCTAGAGTTTAATGAATCATTTAATTTATGTACAAACTATCAGCTCTAGTTATTAATAACATACAACTACAAAATCTATTAACATGGAAATCTCGTTAAAGTATGTTCAAAACATAACTATACAAAGGGAAATCTGGTTCCAATCTAACCGAGAAAAATGCAAGTCAAATAACTATATTCTTTTATTTGGACTTCAAGCATTCAAGCAAATAAGTTTTGTTCCTTCTAAAAATAACTAAAAGATTACAAGTTTCCTTCAGAATAATCAAAAACAACAGCCATTCGACACAATACAAATCTATGAAGTTGAGAAAGAAGTTTTCATATTATTCATAGTTCGTTACATAACAGCACCCAAAACAACAAGTTTCATCATCAGTAAGAAAGAAATATTTCATCTATACATATCGAGAAACAATACTTGTAAGAAAGAAATATTCTCCTCTAACAATAACAAAAGAACCATCACGATCATCATCATCAGTAAAGATAATAAATTTCATCTATACATATTGAGAAACAATACTTAATCAACCAAACAAGCCAAAGTATCACCAAACAAGCCGAAGGAACAAGCCAACGGAGAACAAAAAAATCTAAATTTCTCAATAACAAACGAACCATCACCGATCATCATCATCAGTAAAGAAACTTAATTTCATCAATACATATTGACATCCGACTCGGAGGAACTAGATCGACAAACACAAACTAATCTACCCAACAAATCATCACAACATAAAATCTACAAAACCAAAATGCAGAGGAAACCAACATGCAGAAGAACTATATCGACAACGACATCCAAACGATTAGAAAGCGAAAGAGAGAACATTTAGATTGAAATCGGCGGAGAATGAGGTTGGAGATGCGGGAGAGAGCCGCCAGGAGCTACCAGAGGGGAATCTATTGAGAATCTGGTGACGGATTCGGGAAAGATGCGGGAGAGAGTCGGCGTGAGGGATTGGGGATGAAATCGTGAGGGATTGAGGATGAAATCGGCGGACTATGAGGTTGGAGATCCACGAAGAGCTACGGGAGTGGAATCTCGTGAGGGATTCGGGAGAAAATCGTCGGCGTCCTTTATCGCCAGTTGCGTCGCCGTCGAGAGAAACAATGAAGACTTCGAGATCGATCTGGAAACCGAAACTCGTGTTTCCCCAACTTCGTTTCGTCTCCACGCGACAGGTGGTAAGGAAGGACCCGTTTACATCGACCTTACTTAAAGCCCGTCCCACTCTATTTTTCCCATTTTTGATTTATTTTTGGGCCGAAATATTTGAAGGACCAACACAGAGGACCGCGATAAACATAGCCTTAACATATTAACTTTCTGTTTCCAAAGAAAACCTTTCAGTGCAGAAAGAAAAATAAAAAAAAATCAAAGAAAATAAATAGGGATTCATGCCTTTTGGTTGGTAAAAGACACAGAGGTTAATATTCTCGTTTGTTTGACCAGTGGCAGTGGAGCACATTCGGAGGAATAGGTCGAACATGCACCGTTAACCGTTTAATTATGTAGCAAAACAGAAGTTCACACACTAGTTCCCAAAATAAAATAAAAGTAATACATTGGGAAACCACATAATTTTCGAGACCATTGTCGTTTAGGTTGTTGCCCAATTACATTGCGAAACATAATTTTTTAAAACCTAAAACATAATTAATTGATCCTGTGAGATAATCTCATTCCTTTTTCTTGTCAACCACATAATAAAGGAAAGTTAATATTGTCGGCAACCACATAATTCTCGAGACCATTGGCGGTTACGTTACCCAATTACACTGGTCACTGGGAAACATTTTTTCTTTAAACTAAAACATACTACAATTTATTGATTCTGTGAGATAACCGCATTCCTTTTTCTTGTCAGCGAAATTTTCATTTCTTATAAGTGAGGCAGAATGGTAGACATCTTCGCAAATACTTCAGTATTTATATAATGGGTTTTCTGTAAAAAAACCCTCAATGTGGTTTTTTTTTGCAAATTAATCCGCGAACTCAAAAACCCACGGGTCAACCCTCCAAGTGCCAGTCAAACCGCAATATAACCCTCGGCCATATTTATGTGTATTTGACTGTGTATAATTTTAACATTTTTTCAATAGTAGGTCATTTTGGCGCTAATTTTTTAATGAAAAAGATTTGTTGAACCCCACCTTCATTGTGCATTTACGCAAGCTCCCATGTCCGAGAAAAACAAGGTCATTTCGTTTTAGAAATCTATATAATTGCGTTTGTTAAGTAAACAAATATATTTGTTGGCCGAGATGGTTATATAGCATGCACATGGTATTTAAGGTTCAAATTTCAAACCACGAGTTTAACAATTTTTTTTCATTAAAAAATTAGCGCCAAAACGACCTAGTATTGAAAAAATGTTAAAATTATACACAGTTAAATACACATAAATACGGCCGAGGGTTATATTGCGGTTTGACTGGCACTTGGAGGGTTGACCCGTGGGTTTTTGAGTTCGCGGATTAATTTGCAAAAAAAAAACCACATTGAGGGTTTTTTTTGTAGAAAACCCTTATATAATCTTTATAATAGCAATAATTTCAATCAGTGGCGGAGCCAGATCAATTTACATTGGGGTCAAAATAATTTTATGGGGTCAAAATTTATTATTAAATGGGGTCAAAATAATTTTTCTTTAACAAAAACAAAAAAAAATTAAAAAATAGTGAGGTCAGCTGACCCCACTCCCCATACACTTCCTCCGCCCCTGATTTCAATCAACTACTATAGTACAAATGAGTTGCTTGTATAGTAAACAATATATAACACACAAAATGCAATATATAACGAGAATTCGGCCAAAAAAAACCTCAACTTTGCACGAATTGCAAAAAAAAACATAAATTTTTAGGCCGACCAAAAAAACACCAAACTTTCATTGACTTTAGAATTAATTAACAATGTTTTCGCTGACTTGCCAATTTAGCACGCCGTCAACAAATTTAACAGAAATATTTGACGTCGTTTATTGTTGGCGTTAAGTGAAACAATGTCGTTTTTAAATGTTAGTAAAACGACGTCGTTTTACATGATTTGAAATTAAAAATATGTAAACCCCTGGATTCGAACCCAGGTTGGTTGGTCAAATGGCAAAGTATTTTACCACTGGGCTACTAGCTCTTTCAATGTATTTACCAACATGTTTACTTTTATTTGGTACATATTAAATATAAAAAATTCTCTAAAAACTTAATAAGATCTTTAAAATTCCAAAAAAAATTAAAAAAATAAAGAAATTTTTTATAAAATTAATTTAGAAATTAAAATTAAAAATAAATTTTATTTTTCTTTTTAAAAAATAAAAACTCTTCCAAAATTTTCTAAAAACTTAAAAAGATCTTTAAAATTCCAAAAAATTGAAAAAAATAAAGAAATTTTTTATAAAATTAATTTTGAAATTAAAATAGAATTTTTTTATAAAATTAATTTTGAAATTAAAATAGAAAATAAAATTTTATTTTTTCTTTTCAAAAAAATACGAACTTTTCACGAATTGAAAAGAAAAAATAAAAACTCTTCCAAAATTTTCTAAAAACTTAAAAAGATCTTTAAAATTCCAAAAAATTGAAAAAAGAAAGAAATTTTTTATAAAATTAATTTTGAAATTAAAATAGAATTTTTTTATAAAATTAGTTTTGAAATTAAAATAGAAAATAAAATTTTATTTTTTCTTTTCAAAAAAACACGAACTTTTCACAAATTGAAAAGAAAAAATTTCTTTATTTTTTCAATTTTTTGGAATTTTAAAGATCTTTTTAAGTTTTTAGAAAATTTTGGAAGAGTTTTTATTTTTTAAAAAGAAAAATAAAATTTTATTTTTAATTTTAATTTCTAAATTAAGTTTATTAAAATCTTCTTTATTTTTTTTTATTTTTTTGGAATTTTAAAGATCTTATTAAGTTTTTAGAGAATTTTTTTTTTATATATTTAAAATGTATCAAATAAAAGTAAACATGTTAGTAAGTACATTGAAAGTGCTTGTAGCCCAGTGGTCAAATATCTTGCCATTTGACCAATCAACCTGGGTTCGAATCCAGAGGTCTACATATTTTTAATTTCAAATCATGTAAAACGACGTCGTTTTACATCATTTGAAAACGACGTCGTTTCACTTAACGCCAACAATAAACGACGTGAAATATTTCTGTTAAATTTGTTGACGGCGTGCTAAATTGGCAAGTCAGCGAAAACATTGTTAATTAATTCTAAAATCAATGAAAGTTTGGTGTTTTTTTGGTCAGCCCAAAAATTCATGTTTCTTTTAGCAATTCGTGTAAAGTTGAGGTTTTTTTTGGCCGAATTCTCAATATATAACACATAAGTCTATTAGAGCTCCTAAATTATTGTAAAAGATAATGTCGTATTTAGTAACTGATTAGTGTATATAATTTAATTCAGATCAAGGCAATACGCTTTAAAGGCGTAATAAATGTATAAATATATCTGATGCCGATGATAAATAGTACTTTTTTGGTATAAGATGATATAAATACTTTAAAGGCGTAATAAATGTATAAATATTTTCCAAATCTTGGCCTTATCCCGGTAGTTTTGGAGGAAGTTAGGATATGCAGCATGCGCCAGAGCTTCGTGTGGTGTATCTGAGCGAGAGATCAATAACCTTTTATCCACAGTAATCTGATTCCCTTCCTCATGTTTTGGTTTATTGGACGCCAAGGCGTCAGCTTCCCCATCACCGACTTGTAGAATCCATTTTGCGAAGTCCTTGTCTTCTTGCCGCAGCCGCATGTTGATGGATAAGGTGAATACTTGGGCCATTTTCCATAGATATGATTTGCTGATGGATGCGAGAACGGTGTCTGGCCTTTTTCCGTGTGGAATAACTGGCAAAATCTGCCGGAAATCCCCGCCGAGAAGCACCGTCTTGCCACCAAAGGGCTGTGTGCTAGCTTCTGGAGACTCATGCGATAACAAATCTCTGAAGGAACGATCTAAGGTTTCAAAAGCGTGTCGGTGTGCCATCGGAGCTTCATCCCATATTATCAGGTCTGCCTTAGATATCAATGCAGCTAAACTTGACCCCTTGTGAATTTCACACATTGAACGATCATCTAGATTCAGAGGTAATTTGAACCGTGAGTGTGCTGTCCTTCCTCCCGGGAGCAGCAATGCTGCGATGCCAGCTGTAGCTACCGGTATAACTACTTTGCCAACTGACCTAAGCCTCGCTATAATAGTTCTGTATAGGTATGTCTTTCCTGTGCCTCCTGCACCTGAGACAAAAATTAACTGGCCCGACTGCTCGTCAACTGACTTCAGAACAGCAGCATATACTTTCTCCTGATCCGTATTCATCGCCGAGAACAATACTCTATGCGTCTCCTTCTCCTTTTCGAATTTATACATCAGTTCCTGCCGCAAAACTTGGCTGTTTATCTCTGATAGTATTGAAGTATCTGGCTGAGGCAACTCATCATAGTCTGCTAGTGACTGGTTATGCTCTTTTAAGTGTTTGTCAACCTCGAGCAGTGTATACTGCTTTAACTGCTCATCTTGTAAGTCGAGACCTGGAAATCGAAACTCCTTTCGTTTCATGTACAGTATGTCCTCTGCCAAAAACATCCAAGTATGCTCCCAAAGCTTGAGTGGGTCTACGACTTGACAATAAACCAAGATAAGCACAAACAGTCTTCTCAGCTGCCGTCCGGTTGCCCATGAAGATGGCTCCTCTATTGCCTCATGCCACTCTTTATCATCATCAAGTAGTCCTCGTGCATAACACGCTTCTTTGAATTTCTTATATACCACATCCCCTACCGTGTATAACACGTCATAGCCTCTAGGACCTCTAACAACATTCAGCAACATCCTTAAGAAGTATCTATCACCAGACGCTGGGCTGACATACACGACCCTCCCTATAGCTTCCCCTTGCAGTCTTGGCGTCCATATCCTATCGTTTGAATGGTAGACAAACCTCGAAGGGAATTCAACGTAGGTCAGCTCCATAGCTTCCTCATACGTGTCGCATGCCTCAAAGAACGCTGTTAACATTGACCTATCAATATTTTCTCGGTATACCACCTTTGATAAGTCAGCAGATTCGTCAAATACCATCACATGGTCACCTGGTAGATGTACGGGGAGCTTCACAACATTGGGCTGGTTATAGTGTATAGGAAAAGCAAACAATCTCCATGAACCTTCGCAAGCTGATATATACCGGCACTCCAGGAAATTGTTGATCTCATTACTCGTGTCTGGCTCATTCCTATGTATAAGGACAGTTGCTCTATCAACGCCTTTCGTTATGTATTTGAAAAGATATTTGATTGCGCTGGTTCTGCAACACCATTCAACGTTGATGTGGGCTTGATATTTTTTCAGAAGACCAAGATTATGAGGCACAACAAAACGATTATCCAGCTCGATCTCTCCCTTGACTACAAAATCTCCAGTACCAGCTCTCTTTCTATAAACAACAAATCCAGATTTGTCTATTCTTGTCTGATCTGAAGAAGGTTTAGGAAAATTCTTAGTACACTCTCCTTTCTCCATACATGGTGAGTTGGGGCGCATTTTACCACACGGACCATGCATCATATGCCGCTCAACCAGCTCAAACCCCTCTCTATCAACTTCTTTATCGGGAAACTCAGCTGAGATGTATTCATCAATAACCGAAGCTGTTACTTCCTTCTTTATACCTTTCAACCATAGTAAAATATGGGCATGGGGCAGACCTCGTTTCTGAAACTCAATGGTGTAGACAGCTACAATAATAAGTAAAGAGATACATTAGATGATAACATAGAACGAAAACCATTCCGATAACATTAACAATTACTAAAAAAAAAACTCATGGGATACTATATGCATCTAATTATCCTCTTAATGGAATATAATTAGTATCTTAAAGCTAACCATCCAATGATATTATCAATTATGATAGATGAGTTATTTTGGGATGTTTGTCTCAGCATCACAAAGAAGTTTGAAATATCTAAAATGTGCCATTTTATATACATATTTATAATATATTATTGTATACGTTACATCGGAATCATGTTTCGGTTGATTCAAATTTTCCACATAATCATATTTATTTAGTTTAACATTTAATGTTTTATATGTTTGTTACTTTTGAATTTTCTGTTATAAAATATGGGAAATTGTAGTATTTTGACTATTATTTTCTCTTAATGTGCTAATTCAAATTGTTTAAATATATTTACTAAAATATTTTTAATATGTGAATGTTTTCTTTTATATATATATCTGATGTTTGATTTAATGCTTTTGAAAACATAAATATTAAGCTATCATACTAATTTTTGAATTAATAAAATATAAACTAATATATATTTGTTACTCTTAATGAAAAAATAAAAAGTTATTTTAGTAATTAACTATGTATAATTGATTCCACGTTACACAGTATTTTGATAGTGTACAAATGAATTTCAAAAATTTCTAATACATAAGAATGTTCAATGAAACATAAATAAAAATTTTATATTGACAACTAAACTCTCCCGTTAAAAACTATCACGGTTAATATCGTGTATATCCTTATTGAATAAATTAAATAAAATACGAAGTTAGTGTTTATTTGTTTAGGTGAGTGTTTACAATTAATAAAAACAAAAATTATCCATAATTTAAAAATATATTTAAAATAAAAAGATAATTCATACATATATTGGGTTGTTATCCCTTTTTGGAACAATATCGTGTTGATATGCAAAAATATATATATTTTAATAAAATTGTTAAGTTTAAAAACAGAAAGATTTAAAACTATATTATATTAAAATTAAAATATTTGTTAATAAAATTGTATATAATTAAAAGTGAATATCAAGTGATCTCTAAGATCTATATATTATTTGTTAATAATGAATATAGTGTACAAATGGATTTTTAAAATTTCTAATTCATATGAATTTTCAATGAAAACATACATAATAATTGTAAATTATAATTTTTAATTAATAATACATGTATTAATAAGTAGTTATAAAAAAATTAAATATATTGTTCTACTAAATTGTATTAGTTTAAAATTACTTTAAATAATACAATTGCGATGGATTTGATCATTAATAAATAATATTCTATTTATAGTTTTCTTACCTGCGTCCAGCGTAGGGAAGAACTCTCCCTTTTTGAAATCTGCCATCATCTCATCAAGCTTGATTTTGAAGATCCGACATTCTAGGTCAGGTCGGCTATTAGCAGAATCACCTCCATATGCATCCAGATGGTTACTGAGTTCCACCCAATTAGGATTAGCAGTGACAGTGATAAAGAGATGAGGATTCCCATACCAACGGCATATAGCCATTGCGTCCTGGTACTTTTCAGACATGTACCGGGGTCCAGCAGTGAAGGACGAAGGGAGGATGATCTTCTTACCAACTTGAGTAGCATCTGCATCGCCAGTTTCAACGGCGTCACATACGTTGTTATACAGGTCTGCTCGGAGTTTTTTCTGATTTAGACTCAAAAATCGCAGTCGCTCCGTCTCTACAGCTACATAGGCGTCAACAATGTACTGGTGCAGCAATCTTCTACCTTTAATGATTGTCATTCCTTCCGATGGCCTAGTTTGTAGCTGGTAAGCATAGAACTCTCGCATCGTCATGTATGTTCTTCTCACAGTGGATGCTTCAGGCCCCTCATATGGCAATCGCTCATGGTAACCTGTTTCTCCGTAAGGAAACAATAATGGATACTGAAGGCTCATCAGTAATGGGTGTAGATCACCTATTCTTTGCAGTGCAGATGATTTGAGCTCAACCACAATATCTCTTCCTACTGAGGTTGCAGACAAATCACCAATTATTAGTCCACCGATCTCACTCGCCGTAGGAAGATCATATTGACGACCTCTGCTTGGTTGGCTGACCAATGTGATGCTGAATTCAATTTTCCCGGTTGTTCGAAAACGGTCGCGCGCATGCCTGAAGGTTTTGGCTAGGTGATTATTAATATCTAGCATCTCAATCAACTGGAGGATAACAGTATCATCCACGGCCAGCTGAGATGAGCCTTTTGTAAAAGACCTCTTTCGGTTTTCCAGCTCATTATCAGTGTCGAAAATATAAAGCTGCAAATACTCTGGATCGTTACCATCGTCAGGTAGCATAGAACCAATTCTATGAATGATTTGGCCATGAACCCGAAATGTAAAAGGTCCAGGGGTCCCAGTAACGCTATGATCAATCTGTGCACCCATGGATGTGAAAGCGAGCAAACTGTTTGCAACTCTGATGTGAGATCTGAATTTAGGCGTCTCTAGGAGCTCTAGCAATGGAGAGGGTGGTTCTCGGACAGGTGGAAGCCTCACTCTACCTCTCTGGCAACATAGACTAAACTGTTTGGCATCTCTGTTCGGCTGGACACCAGTTGCTTCTGCATTCCATAGTAATGCTTTACACGATGGACATGAGACTATATCCCATTTGTCACATGGCTTGCGGATTTTTGTACCTGAATCAGAAGGAAACATAGTCAAGTTATGTCTATGGGATGGGACAATATTATCCAACGATTCCAGGGTTTAGTTTTTGGACCGTCTGAGGTAGGCGCCGTGCGTAAGACGCTGTAAGACGGTGGCAGCGTAAGAATGTATGTAGATATTTTTGGTTTAACTTGATAGTAGCTAGGCATGTCCAAATTATTACCAGATGTGGACGCAGGCGCAGTCAACCTAGCTGTTTTAGTCTGTCTACGTATTGATAGCCGAAGCTGTCTGGCGATCCGAGATGATACTGCGTAAGGAGTGTCGGGGGGATGAGCGTTGGTTGAATCAGATGCTGTTGGTGGAGAAGCTGTTCGTGTTGAGTAAACTTGTTAGAAATATCTTTATGTATAAAAGAAGCATTGTATCTTTATATTCTTCATTATATAAGAACGCTATTGTTCCTTATCTGTACCCGAGATAATCCTTGGTCTGCCAACTCCGCGTTTCTTCATGGGATGCGTGTTAGCTACGTAAAGTCCGTTCTATAAGTTAATGCAGGTGAATGATGATAACATAATCTACTGCTAGACACACGAAAATAGCTACTAACCAACTGAAGGCGATTGGGTTTGTTTAGATGACCAAATAGCCATTCGTGCACGTCGGGATAATCGCGATTCGATTGCTTTTTGATCACCTGATAAAGAGTATACGGTGGGATGGTTATAGATCGCGACAACACGTTCAAAATTTCATTGGTTAGAACTGTAAGTTCGTTGTGTTTACCAGTAGTTGAGTCTCCCGTGTTTACGCGGTCGCATGATGATTCTCCGGACGCACCCAATCTTCTTCCATTGTCACTCCTTGGCTCACTTGCACCAGGATGTAAATCTCTTTTACGTGTTATCTTCACCATTATTTTGATAACTCCACACAGGTTCTATGGTAATCGGATTCTGGCTAAAATGGTTCTGAATACTATTGTTCCTCCATATGTATCTTAACGTCCGTTACCATATAGGTCAGTCATAAATATGTGTACTTAATCAGTTTCCATATTTGGCTGCGTGACTAAATGCGATGGCAACCATTAGTCTATTACAACAAATCTCATAATTTTTTTTTTTTTTTTTTTTTTAAATATGGAAATATCATTTAAAAAAGAGATAATTTTTTGAATAGTTTGTATGGTTATCTAAAAAATCTTTCAGTAAAAAGTCAAAAACATAAACTATATAACTAAATGTTAATCAAATAATTTTATTTAGTTATATAATTAAAAATATAATATTGAGTTTTTGTTTCATTTTTTTAGTACCAATTTTTTCTTTTTATTTTCAATCAAATTTAGGTTAAACCAAAAAATAATAGAAAACGACAACTATTTGATGTATTGGTAGGTTTTAAGATTATTTATAGAGAATTTTATGTATTGTTAATTTTTATTCAGATGTCATACGAACTTTGGTTTTTTTATTTTTTTTTGCTTGATAATATCATAATGCTGAATTCAGTTGGATCAATGGAATGACATGGGAAAATGTATATGAGTGTGTCGGTGTTTGATTAGAGCCGTAGTCGCAATTGCATTGCATGTTAACTTGTAGCGTGTAGGGAATGATATTATATTTTTGCGTGGGTCTGACGTAGCGGAAGTTATGTACATGCAGTTGCAAAGTTTAGATCTGAATAATTATAGATTTGTATGTTAATTATAGATTGGTTTATCAAAATATTTCAGATACCGGAGCAGGCCCGGCCCTGAAAATCTAAAATAAAACAAAGGCTGGAAGCTCAATAAAAAATAAAGGCTGCCAACTAGAGTTGAACCTATTACCTATGAGAGAAACTATTCCTACTTTAACCAATTGAGCTAGTGATAACTTTTGAAAAATGGCCGAAAACTATGTTTTATATTAATGGCCGGAAGCAGATGCTTCCACTGCTTCTGCCCAGGGTCGCTACCGTACCGGAGTTAGATGAGTTTTGTTTGTTTCTTAATTGGGAAATTAAATACTTTTCTTAGTGATGGGCCGAACCAAACTTTTTTTTTTTTTTAAATTATAGATTCGTATGTTCATACGTTTTTTTCATATCTAAATTTATTTGTCTCTAAAAAATTTTCAGATACCAGAGTTAGATGAGTTTTGTTGTTTACTTAATTGGGAAATTAACATTTTTTTTTCTGGGTTTTTTTTATTAATTATGAAATAAAACATAAATCTTAAAGTACTGAGCCTAAACTCAACATGACATGGAATATTGAAAATACCAAAGCATATAACTGAAATTATTGAGCATAAACTCAACACGACAGAGAATATATTAAAAAAAAAAACTCATGGAATAAATTCCATATAATAGATTAGATAGAAATTTTGAAAAGAACACGAAAACACGAATCCGGTTCAACCACCTTCATCGCGTACCGATAATCTCCTCAAGCAGCTGCAGGAGCTGGGTTGAGCCCTAAGGCCATCTCAAAAAACTCTGTCATGAGATATGCGTGGTAACATTTGTAGCAGACCGTGTTGACACCCGGTGGATGGCAGTTGAGTTCTGGTTCCATGCTTATGAGTGAGTCCACGTACACTTCCTTCATTTCCACGGTAAGATGACTCAGAGATGCCTGGACGTTGTCCCAGCTTGTCTCAACGGACTCAAGACCAATATCTTCAGTCAACTTGGAAAGTATCTTCTTCCCCTTACTGATCATACCCGTGGCCATGAGAAGAACACCGTAAAGGTACTTGGCCTCTTTGTGGGCCCCCTTAGAAGCAATACGAAGGTGGTAGAGTCCCAAAACAGGATTACCAAGATCGAAGTACTCACACATACCTTTAACATAATGAGCATCAAGATTGTTGGATGCCAAAAGACTTTCCATCATTCTCCCATACCCGTAAGAGATATTGGGTCTCTCCACCATGGGGGTGATGTTGAGTGTTTTGGCAAATTAATGGATCGTCTAGGCCGAAATTGAGACTCTTGCATGCCATCATTGTGTTACAGTAGTCAGCGGAGGAGGAAGCACCAACCTTGGAGACTATGAGCCGCAGCATGTCGTCAGGCATGGACTCGAGACGTGAGAGGGAACGTTTGGATGGCTCCATTGATATTTTTAGAAAGTTATACTGAATATGAGTCTTTGCTCTTGTTTTCCTTAGTGAAGACTTGCAATGATTTGTTCTGCTTAAATAGAAGTTATAATCTCAACGCCTTATAAATTTATTACGCATTTGAAGAGATCCAATAAATTGTAATAAAGCATTATTACTAACGTATTCCGTATGAGGTGAATCGTCAAGGCCCTGGGTTGCTTAATATGCGTATGTGTATGATTAGTGTGTAAAATAATATAGATGTCCTCGCCCAATCGTATACATAATACTGGATGCTGCATAACGGTGTTTACGTTACAATAGCTTAAATAAATTGGAGTAATTACAATTAATATCAATGAACGACTATTTAATGTATAGGTTTTATAAGGAAGTAGCTGAAATATCCAAAAGTTGTAAATAAAAAATAAAAGAAAAATGGATATATACAATTAAATAATCTTTTTATTTCTTATATTAGACTTGGAGAAAAAATTACTTGATGTTTATGCATCCTGCATAAGTGTCATGGTGAAATTAATTAAGCAAATTAATCTAAACATACATAATCGGTGATCATTGCACACTCTAACATGCTTGAAACCATAATACAATTCTTCTGCAAAACTTATATAAAATCACGTAAAGAAAATCGATCTGTTTGTGGATTTTAAATATAACGATTAGGAATACCACAACTGAATAACAATGGAAAAGAACCCAAAATATAAACCGGAATGATGAACACGACAATATTAGTTTTATACCGGACTAACTAAAACAGAAACATCCAAATTTGTGAAATCAAATTTAAATATTAGTTTTGATTGACTCGACATTATAAAGACATGTCCGCGCATGAGAAACACAAAAGCTTACTATATAGATACGTAACTAACAATAGAAAATCCTATATATATTATTTTAAACACATACAATGTAACATAAAAATCTAATATAAATTATTATAGACTAACCGTAAGATTAACATAAATAATAATAGACTAACCGGAAGGTTAACACCTCGTAATAAAAACCGAACAGGAATTCATGCAGTTAAAATTAAAGGGCCCATATAACGGGGAATATCCAAAACAGAAACATCCAAATTTGCAAAATCAAATAAACATGCATAAACATTACGTAAACGATAGTCTGAACATTATTAATTGTTGATATATATCAACCAGCACGTACCTTCTTCACCACCTTTGACGCCCCTGCGCCAGTCTTCTTACGCGCCTTACTGGTTCCACCTTGATCACCTGCAGCAGTTGATGGCTCGATGGTCTGACTGGCATCATCATCATCGTCGTCGTCATCATCTCCCTGTACAATATGCAAAAACGCATATGCAATTAGCAAGGAGCTACTTGAACATCCCGATACTCACGTAACTTACATTATTCACGACGTCATCTGCTGGCAGACGTCCATGATCCTCAGCAATACGTGTTATGGTGAATGTCTTGTGATGCTCGGTAAAGTTAAACGCAGTGACCCTCACTTGGAAAGTGTACGTTTTTCCTTCCATGTCTGCAATGAACGGGGGTAACCTAGTGTCCTCAGGGTTCACACCGTCTTCAGCCTTGAAAAAAAAAAGAAAAAATGAGAAATAAGATTTCGTTCAGCGTTTGACATCACGAATGTAAACATTTATGAGTCATACCAGCATTTGTGCAGCCTCGCTTGCTCGGATACTATGCAGCTTCGTTAATACACCATCGAACCATACGAATATTCCTTCCGCAGTATCATCAGATATTGCCATCTCCACACGATAGCTATATGAAGATGGTAAAGGTGAGTTTAGATCACCAGCAGGCATGTAAATCCTCATGTAGAAGACGCGATACTTACCGTAGGGCTCCAACAGCTTGTGGATTGTTGCATACTCCACACGTGAATGCAGACTCAGTCCGCTGCAATTTTTTACTGCATTTCGAGCAAGCAACATAACACCACCCCTTATCTGTGTCAATCCGGACAACCCTCCCAGTGCACAGAAAATCAATCTCCTGCAACATATAATCAAGACTCACATGGAAAGCGAACACTGACAATACAAATATAATATTACAAATCAAAACAAACAGATATTATACCTGAGATGCAGCAGAAACGATGAAACTGCTGAGGTCAGCGATGGTCATAGTTTCCACCTTCGCATATGACTTTAGCAGTGGAGCGGCCGACGGCAGACCAGTATCTCTGGCGACCAGCCTACACAGAGCATAATGATTACGCAAGAAACAACCGAACACACAAACACACGGTAAATTTACGACAATCATACCTGTAGAATAGAGCAGCTCCTGCTTCAGTCTTCTTATCAAAATACACGTGTGTTCCAGACGTAGCGTTAAGAAACAGACGACCTACGTAGATTAATAAACTTGTCAGGACTAAAGTGCTATGACATTAAATGATAATACACAATCCAATACCTCCGACAATCTTGGGATTTATGCTAGTGACAACCATGACCTTTGGATCAACCCTCATAGCCTCAAGCTGTATATGGAAAGCAACAGCCTGAGAGTCAAAGAAGCTTAAAGTGACAGTCTCATCACTGCACACATCAGAGAAGACACAATGACAATTAATATCAGAAAAGACATAATGACAATGACAATTAATATATAGAAAAGACACAATGACAATTACCTATCCAGCTTCAGAGTCACCATAACACGATTCTTCTCCTCCGGAGGATCGCAAACCGTGCTCTTCACACTCAATATCTCACCTATGATGTCTACATCAAATTCAAAGCCGGTATCATTCTCTTACAAAGTCAGACTGATCATAAATCTATGTACTCAGAGTATCAACAACATATAAGGACGTTTCAGCTGTGATCAACATACCTGGTAGCTGAGTGTTCGTATTGACGAGACCAATCAGCTCCGAGTGGTTACGGAACCGGAATGCTTCCTCTGGCAAGGGGGAGTCAGGTTCGGTCAACTCTTGGAATGAGGTAGACTCATTGAACCGAATCATCAAAGACGAATCAGTGAGTCGGAAATTCTGCGCGCATCTGGAGACATCAAAACCGGACACGGAAAACATTGTCCCGGCATGTAGCTTTTCCCGGAACTGTGGGAGACGGCCTGCACTGATCGTGACTTGCATCACAGTCGACTGAAACACATTAAAGATTATATCAGTGCTACATCAGTATAAAATCAAACGGATCATCAGTACTATAAATTACAGGAACCAAAACCTAGATAATAAACAGCATGATCAATGACAAACCAAAACAATAATTTTTGTATATATAAAAGGCTTTGTATTTCTATAATATAATATTAGATCAGATCAGCAACACTCGTATCAACATTTCTATAAAATAATAGTCAACCGCATAATCACGTTACGGATATATAATTTCCAGATCAGATCAGCAAGTTTCGAAGTTTTCTATAACAAAGGACATACGGGAAAATAAACAGTTCTAAAAAAATATTACACAAATGCGTTCCGATCTAATCAGGATGGGGAACTTACGTTGACATCAACCATGAGCACATCCATCCACATCAGCTCTCCACCACGCTTAACGTTCCTAGCCTCCCAGAATCGAAGCAGTCTCGCCTCCACAACGGATGAGCACCGCCCAGACTTGAGATCGGAAAAGAAAACCTTCGCCATAGCCATCGAGAAAGATGAGGGGTCAGATCTGAGAATGAGCAAAGCGTGAGATTAAGAGAGCGTGGAGAGTGCACCTGTGAATTCTCAGCATATTTATACTCGATCTAGCAGACGAACGGCGCAAGAGGTTGATTCGTAGTGGGATATGAATTAAAGACGATTTAAGGTGATTGAAAGCAAAACCGTTACAGGTTTCAGACAGCCGCTGCGGCAATAGGCGACAAACGAAGAACAGAAAGGGAGCTTGTGTTTAGGGTTCCCCGTAGAAGACGTATGCGGACGGGCCTCGCTACGAAAATAATTTGATAAGCCCGTGACGAAGCCCACGTGAAGTCCGGACAGAGCAACGCTTTAGTGAAACGGTGCGGATCCGACATGTCAACGCTATAGACTCCCTATTTCTGACGTGGAATCTGAGCTGTCACCCCCAGGAGAGATACAAAGTGTCTTTTATATATAAAGATTTCATATAAATATATCCGATGCGGATGATAGGAAATATCCTCAAATTGCATTGACTGAAGGATTTTATTAGCAGCAACAATTGAAAAAGGTACGCTTCTTTGTTTTCTTATACCTTTTTGTATTCTGATACCAACCCTAACGCATAAATCTATATTTATTTTAATTTTCGATTTATTTATTTTTTGCAGTGAAAGGTTTTCTAAAGGTGTCAGACATGATAGAGCAGCTGCCTGAAGCTTTGATTCTGAAAATATTGTCGTCACTTCCAACAAAAACTGTTTTATCCACAAGTTCTTTGTCTAAAGAATGGCAGTCACGTTGGAAGTCAGTGCCAAAGTTTGAGTTCAATTCTGAGGATTACGAGAGTGAACACCAAACCTTTCCAGAGGTTGTCAGCAAGTCTTTCTTTTCATCTGAAGCTGCGGTTCTAGACTGCTTTCATCTCACTTGTGGATCAGATCAAGTTGATCCAGTAGATGTTGTACATTGGATTGACACTGCGTTTGCACGACAGTTGCGTCCATTGGTACTCGATTTTATCAGCGATGACGACGAGTACTTCGTATTTACGAGTAGGTTGTGTAATTGTGATACACTTGAGACTTTGAAACTCGGGAGTATGATTATTGTAGACGTCTCTTCACCCGGCTCGATGAAATCTCTAAAAACGCTACATACATATGCGTGGTACCAAAACGATGAATCTATCCTTAACCTTTTATCAAGCTGTCGTATCCTTGAAGAATTGGTCGTGGGACGATCTGCCGAGCATACTGTTTCTTTTTTCACTATTGAAGTCCCTTCTTTGAAGAGATTAGTGATTTATGATGACAACTCTTGCACAGAGTTTTTTGGATATACGATAGTTGCTCCTTCTTTGAAATACTTAAAAATTGAAGAGTTAAGATGTCCACAGTTTTCTCTGAATGCACCGGACCTGGTGGAGGCAAATATTGCTGGAGTTTCATCTGGAATCAATGAATCTCTCGCTTCAGTCAGACGTCTTTTCCTGGATTTATCACCCTCGGAGGTAACATTGTTTATATTTCCACTTGATTTTTTTGTTTTGTTATCTCAATGTTTTGTATGTATTGTTAATAATTTGATCTCATGTATAGACTCCTAGTGGATGTATCTTCTATCAGTTAGTATATCTACAGATCTATACACATGAACCAGACTGGTATGATCTACTTACTTGGATGCTCGAACGTTCTCCTAAACTACAAGTTCTGAAACTCGTTGACGTAAGACATTTTATTGATTTTTATTCAGGTAGCTATTTTAATGGTCTAGTTAAGGTATACATTAAATTCTCCTCTCTGTTTCGTTTGTCTCAGGAATATACTAAACATCGTGTGTCCGGGTGGGAATGGAATAAACCAAAGGACATCCCTGAATGTTTGTTGTTACATCTAGAGACACTTGTGTGGACAAGATATGATTGGAGAAAAGAAAATGAAGAAGAAGTGGCTACATACATTTTAAAGAACGCAAGAGGCTTGAAAAATGCAACTTTCTCTACAGATCTGATGTAGCATATCTTTGCTTGGAGCACAAGTTACTTTTTTTGTCGGTGATTTTATTTACTTTTATTGCTATCGAAAGGTTTGGAGTAATGTTCCAATTCTTTCACGTCTTTTATTTTAGATAAGTCCTTTTTTCTTTTTGGTGTTATCTTTAGACTAATATATATAGAGAACGTTTGTGTTCTTCTATATTCGGTTTTTGATTAAAAAAGTTATTGAGACTTTCTTCTCAAGCAAATCGCCTCACGTTCCATTCTTTGAGAAAGATTGAAACAGAGTCGTCGAAGAAACACTCTCGTGTTGACTGCTTTCTTTGTATTGTCCATTACGCTGCTGCAACAGTTGGTATCAGAACCAAAGAATCCTTTATCATGCCGCCTAAGAGGGATGTTCAGAAGCAACTTGATGATCAAGCAGAAGCTTTTCGTGATGCTACGGCTGATCTTCGCCATGAATTCCGAGAAACCTTACAGGTTTTGATTGAAGCAGCAATGCGCACGGTGCGGGAAGCACAGCCCCAAGCCCCACAACGTCAACGTCGCCAGGAACAAGACCTTGCAGAGGAGGAAGATGACGATCTTGCCGATGAGAACCCTTTTGCGGGACTGCAAGAGCAGAAAATCCTACCACAAAATCGTGATGTGATGGCAGCCCCTCGGGGTAAAAATCGCAACTGGGAATCTGGGTTTCGACTGGAGTTGCCTGAATTTACTGGTAGTCTAAAGCCAGATGAGCTCCTTGACTGGATCAGCTCGTTGGAAGAACTCCTTACGTTCAAACAGGTGCCTGATGTGATGCGTGTACCGTTAGTGGCTACTCGCTTCAAGGGAAGGGCGTCAGCCTGGTGGCAACAGGTCAAAGAACAGAGAGCCCGAGCAGGCAAAGAGCGTTTGAATTCATGGGAGAAACTCAAACGGATGCTTCGCAAGTCGTTCCTCCCTTATAATTACACACGTACGGTGTATAACCAATTACAGAATTTGAGACAAGGAAGTAAAACCGTGGATGATTATGCGTCGGAATTTTTCACCCTTCTCTCACGTAATACACTTCTGGAAACACATGACCAACTGGTCTCACGCTTCATTGGCGGATTACGGCAACAAATACAGAACAATCTCTTGTTGTTCAATCCAAATAGTGTGTCGGAAGCTCATCAACGGGCCATATTGATCGAACAAAACATCCGTTCTCAAGCTACTTGGCAATCCACCGGCGGACGAGCTCGTACAAATTCAACGGCAGAATCCGCAACAACTACTCTTGACCCGCTGACCAAAGAAAAGCCTGCTCCCGTGCCAGACCAGGCTCAAAGAACGGCGCGACCCGCTACCTTTAAGTGCTTTAATTGTGGAGAGATTGGTCATCGCCAAAACTCGTGTCCCAAGCGTGCCTTGATCACTAATGATGAACCTATTTATGATGAGGAAGAGGTGTTGGAAGACGAAACAAAACAAGAGGAACTTGTCAATGGGGATATCGGCCAGCTGCTAGTACTTCGTCGCAATCTGTTGAGCCCCCAAGGGATACAAGAATCGTGGCTCTGCACAAATATTTTTCACTCATCTTGCACAATACGCGGAAAGGTTTGTAGGTTCATGATAGACTCTGGGAGTTGCACCAATGTTATTTCAGAGGAAGCAGTAGCCAAGCTAGCATTGTTCGCGGAACCGCACCCCAACCCTTATAAGCTAGTATGGCTCAACAAGCAAACAGATATTCGTATTTCTCGACAGTGCAAAGTTCCTTTCTCAGTAGGAGCAACTTACAACGATCTGCCGACCTGTGACGCTGTCCCCATGGACGCATGCCACATGTTACTCGGTAGACCATGGCAGTATGACCGTCACACTACACATGATGGACGTGCAAATACTTACTCATTCTCTTTCGAGAATAGGCGCATCATCTTGGTACCATCACGTGATTCTGTTCCTACTACTGCAACACCAGCCATCACGCCGACGCCTTCACCACCAACTCCTCCAACTCGTTCAGTATTCCTGCTTTCGAAGTCAGAGTTCACAGAAGAATTGCGAACATCTGAGATGGTATTGGTTCTCGTTGCTCCCACTCCGACGTCACCTATATTTTTTCCAGTCCCTATTGAGTTTCAGTCACTGGTTCAAGAATTTATAGACGTGTTTCCGGATGAACTCCCGGCGGGTTTGCCGCCGCTCCGCGATATACAACATCGCATTGATCTCGCTCCTCAGTCTCCGCTCCCTAATCGCCCTCACTACAGGATGAGCCCACAGGAGCATGACGAATTGCGGCGACAGGTTGAGGACCTGCTGGCTAAAGGCTATGTTCGTGAAAGTTTAAGCCCATGCGCGGTCCCAGCCTTATTGATTCCAAAGAAAGACGGTTCGTGGCGTATGTGTGTGGATAGCAGAGCGATCAATAAGATAACGGTGCGTTATCGTTTTCCTATTCCACGCCTGGACGACCTTCTTGATCAAATCGGATCAGCGACTATATTTACAAAGTTGGATCTCAAGAGCGGTTACCACCAGATTCGTATCCGGCCAGGAGATGAATGGAAAACAGCTTTTAAGACGCGTGAAGGTCTCTTTGAGTGGATGGTCATGCCTTTTGGCTTGTCTAATGCCCCTAGCACGTTCATGCGTGTAATGAATCAAGCCTTGAGGCCCTTTATTGGACGATTTGTGGTTGTCTATTTTGACGACACTCTGATTTTCAGCTCCTCTCTGGCTGATCACTTGGGTCATCTTTGTGATGTGTTGCTGGTTCTTCGATGAGAGAAATTATTTGCCGCAACCAAAAAGTGCTCCTTTGGTGTAGCAGAAGTACTTTTCTTGGGTTACATCATCTCTGGTCGTGGCTTGAAGGTTGATAACTCTAAGGTCGAAGCAATACGAAATTGGCCGACGCCTAAGTCAGTTACTGATGTTCGAAGCTTTCATGGGTTGGCCTCATTTTATAGACGTTTTGTGGCACACTTCAGCAGCATAATGTCACCTATAACCAATTGTATCAAGCTGAGTCAGTTTTTGTGGTCACCTGCGGCAGAAGAGGCGTTCCAGAAAATAAAGAACAAACTCACTACAGCTCCCGTCCTGGCCTTACCCAACTTTGCCATTCCATTTGAGCTCCATTCAGATGCCTCCAAAACTGGCATTGGGGCTGTTTTAAGCCAACATGGCAAGCCTAATGCGTTCTTCAGTGAGAAGATTGCGGGATCTCGAGGGCGCTATAGTACTTATGATGTTGAGCTATATGCTGTGGTTCAAGCCGTCAAACATTGGCGTCACTACCTTTTTCATCGTGAGTTTGTTTTGTTTACAGATCATGATGCCTTGAAACATATGGGATCGCAGGAAAAGGTTTCAGCTCGCCATGCGTCTTGGTTTGCGTATGTCGAGCAATTTACGTTTGTAATCAAGCATAAGGCGGGGGTTCTAAATAAGGTTGCAGACGCTCTGAGTCGACGTCAAACACTTCTTACGACATTGCACACTTCTGTTCCCGGTTTTCATGTCTTGCCGGAGCTTTATCCTACCGACGTTGTTTTTGGTAAGGTGTGGTCGGATGCTTCTGAGGGGCGTTGTCCTGATTATTTTGTACTCGATGGTTTCCTCTTTCGTGGTACACGTCTGTGCATTCCAGAGTGCAGCCTTCGGTTGCAGATAATTAAAGAGTTACATGAAGAAGGGCACGTTGGAAGAGATCGGACACTCCACTTGGTTTCATCATCTTATTACTGGTCGTCTTTGCGTCGCGACGTCGAACGCTATGTCCAGCGCTGTGTTGTTTGTCAGGCCTCCAAGGGACATGCCACCAACGCCGGTCTCTATTTGCCACTTCCTATTCCATCACAGCCGTGGTCTGACATCAGTGTTGACTTCGTTCTGGGTCTGCCTCGAACGCAACGGGGGCATGATTCTATCATGGTCGTGGTCGATCGATTTTGTAAGATGGCTCGGTTTGTTCCTTGTAAAAAGTCTACTGATGCGACTCAGGTGGCTGGGCTCTTCTTTCGCGAAATTTATAAACTCCACGGTTTGCCACAGTCTATTGTGTCAGATCGTGATTCACGGTTCTTGAGTCACTTCTGGAGATCTCTTTGGAAACTTCTGCGCACTAGTTTGGACATGAGTTCTGCATACCATCCTCAAACAGATGGCCAGACCGAGGTCACTAATCGAGCATTGGGTGATTTATTGCGTTGCCTTGTTGGTGATAATATAAAGTCTTGGGATTCTGTTTTATGTCAAGCTGAATTTGCTCACAATCATGCAACTAATCGCAGTACTGGTTTCAGTCCATTTCACGTTGTCTTTGGATTGGTTCCTCGTGGGCCTTTGGACCTTTCTCTTGCACCGGACAGGTCTCGCTTCTATGGTCGTGCCTGTGATCTCGTCGATGCTTTCGTGGAACTTCACAGGTCAGTTCGTGATAATTTGGAGGCAGCAACAGCAAAGTACAAGACTGCAGTGGATTCTCATCGTCGCGAGCTTCAGTTCAATGTTGGCGACAAGGTGTGGGCAGTGTTGACAAAGGATAGGTTCCCTCCTGGAACTTACAACAAGTTGAAACCTCGTAAAATTGGGCCTTTGACAATTCTGGAAAAGATCAACCGACTTCAACTTCCTGCTACTATGAACACTGCAGACGTTTTCAATGTGAAGCATCTTACTCCATTTCATGCAGCTGACGATGTGGAAAATTCAGGGACAATTTTTTTCTTAGCTGGGGGAACCTGATGTAGCATATCTTTGCTTGGAGAACAAGTTACTTTTTTGTCGGTGATTTTATTTACTTTTATTGCTATCGAAAGGTTTGGAGTAATGTTCCAATTCTTTCACGTCTTTTATTTTAGATAAGTCCTTTTTCCTTTTTGGTGTTATCTTTAGACTAATATATATAGAGAACGTTTGTGTTCTTCTATATTCGGTTTTTGATTAAAAAAGTTATTGAGACTTTCTTCTCAAGCAAATCGCCTCACGTTTCATTCTTTGAAAAAGATTGAAACAGAGTCGTCGAAGAAACACTCTCGTGTTGACTGCTTTCTTCGAATTGTCCATTACGCTGCTGCAACAAGATCCCATTGAACCAGGCCAGCTTGACAAATTGAAACAAAGACGTAAGACGTGCAAAAAATTGGATCATGTGCTCAGTGCTTCTGATACATGCCACCCTGTGTTCAAATTTGAATGATTCCAATTATGTATTAAACTCTACTTTACTTGCAATAGAGAGTGATAAGTATAGTAGAGTGAAAAGATATGGTGGTAATTATTTTTATCGTTTGGATCTGGTTTAATTTTTTCTGATTTTCTATTGTTATGATGATTCTTGTTGTCACTGATTTTTTTTAGGAATCTTACTTATTCTAGACGACCTTTTGTGATTTTATGGAATATAGATTGGTATTGAGAAATTATAAGAGATTAAGAGAGATTAAGAGAGATTATAAAGATTGAGGATGAGATTATAAGAGACTAGAATGCCTGTCTTTAATTAATGAGAGTGATTACAATATATATAGGTAGAGACATTAGGGTTTTCAAAGTCAAAGAGTAGACTAAGCCAGCTCATGACAGGCTGTCAAACTTGCTCTCCTTCTTCCTCACGTCTGGTGCTTTGCTCTTCAAGTCTGGTACCTAATTTTCCAAGTCTGGTATCTAACTTCCCAAGTCATCACCTCATCTCAACACCCCCCCTCAAGCTTGACCATGTGAAACAAGTCAAGCTTAGAAAGTCATGAGATCTTCCTCATTAAAAACCTCACCAAAGAAAACCCATTAGGACAAAACCTTGATAAGGGAAAAAAAAGTAAAGACCTCATGACTAAGGGGATCAGCTCCAGCTAGGAGTGAGATTAATGAGCCCAAGTCGAATGTGTATGGACTCCATTGTCTTCTTCCTAGCTGCCTTGGTGAATACATTAGCCAACTGGTCCTCACTCCTCGTGTAACATGGCAAGATCACTCCCAAGACAATCATTTGCCTCACCTTATGGCAGTCCACCTCAATGTGCTTTGTCCTCTCATGAAACACAGAGTTTGTAGCAATGTGTATAGCCGCCTGGTTATCACAATGCATTGTCATGGGTGTAGCTTGCTCAACCTCCAAATGCTTTAAGATCCCTTTGATCCACACAAGCTCATTAGTAAGCTTGAGCATAGCTCTATACTCTGCCTCCGCACTAGAACATGAGACTATTTTCTGCTTCTTGCTCTTCCATGTCACCAAGTTGCCTTCAATGAATGTACAATAGCCAGTTGTAGACCTTCTATCAGCTCTATCTCCAGCCCAATCCGCATCATAGTAGCCTACCACTTCAGTGTTTGCATTGCTCCCCATCCATACACCAAGACCACTTGAACCATTCAAGTAATGAAGAACTCTTTCCACCATGCGCCAATGATGTTCCTTTGGTGCTTGCATGTGCTGACTTACTTGATTCACAGAAAAGAATATGTATGGCCTTGTGATAGTCAAGTAAATCCGCTTCCCCACCATCTTCCTATACAACTTTGGATCATGGAAAGCCTTGCTTTCTTCTATCTCCCCCTCACGTGGAACCTTGTTTCCATCCTCCATGGGCATCTTGGTTGTCTTGCCTCCATCAACACATGCATCTTTCAAAAGATCAAGTGTATATTTCCTTTGAGAAATGAACAAACCTTCCTTGGATCTACACAACTCAATTCCAAGAAAGTATTTCATTTCTCCCAAGTCTTTAATCTCAAACACAGATTTTAAGAAATTTTTGGTTGCTTTGATACCATCTTTATCACTTCCAGTGATGATGATATCATCCACATACACAAGGATAACAATGATGCCTGAGCTTGTAGTGAGAGTGAAGAGAGTATGATCCAGCTCGCACTTTCTAAAACCTCTTCCATTCAATGTAGTGCTTAGCTTGTGGTACCAAGCTCTAGGAGATTGTTTTAGACCATAGGTTGCTTTCTTGAGTCTCCAAACATTTCATTTCTTCACCAAATGCTCAAGACCAGGAGGAGGAAGCATATAGACCTCATCTCCTAGCTCACCTTGAAGAAATGCATTCTTCACATCCATTTGCCATAGCTCCCATTCAAGATTCACAACAAGTGACAACACAATTCTGATTGTATGGAGTTTTGCAACTGGTGCAAAGGTATCTACATAATCTTCTCCCCAAGTTTGAGTGAATCCTCTAGCCACCAATCTGGTCTTGCGCCTATCTATCTCTCCATTTGGAAGGTATTTGATGGTAAAGATCCATCTGCTAGTGACTGCTTTCTTTCCTTTAGGCAGCTCACTTTCATACCAGGTATCATTCTTTATCATAGCATTGGCTTCAGCAGCCACAGAGTCTCTCCATTCTTGCACCAACATAGCTTCCTCATAACTTCTTGGTACATAGCTTTGATCTAGACTGATCATGAAGCACTGGTGCTCTTCTGGAAACTCAGCAAAAGAACACACAGCTTGGGTAGGATGCTCCACAGCCTGGGCATTGTAGTATACTTTCGTGTTTACCCAGTTGGAAGGATACCTTTGTCTTGTGCTCCTCCTTAAGACTGGCGCTTGAACCTCTTGAGCTGGTTCTGGTTGCACCTCCTCTTGTTCTTCTTCTCCTTGAGTCTGACCTTCTCCTTCAGGTTCATGACTCTCTTCTCCTACTCCATCTTGATCATGCACACCTGATCCTTGATCTCCTTGACCTCCAGCTTCAGGTTCAGGTTCATGACTCTCTTCTCCTACTCCATCTTGATCATGCACACCTGATCCTTGATCTCCTTGACCTACAGCTTCAGGTTCAGGTTCATTACCCCCCTCATGATCAAGATGAGTTGGTTCTTCAGCTCCATGTGTAGGTGTAGGATTTGGGGACATGTTGAGACCAAGTCCCTCCATTACTCTCCTTAAGCTAGTAGCTCTATCAGATGGTCTAGCCAAATCTTCAAGCTCTGCCCAATTTTTCCCTTCATAGTACCCTTTCTCTTCTATAAACTTGACATCTCTTGATACAAGTACCCTTCTTGCATCTGGATCAAAGCACTTGTACCCCTTTTGTTCAGTAGAATATCCAATGAACATAGCTTTAGTACTTCTTGCTTCAAGCTTGTTTCTCATCTCCCTTGGCACCATAACATAGCACACGCAACCAAACACTCTCAAGTGATCTAGGATAGGTTTAACCTTGTTGAGAACCTCAAATGGTGATTGATCTTTAAGAATCTTGGTTGGTGTCCTGTTGATTAGATAGCAAGCCGCCAATACAGCATCACCCCAATATCTCTTTGGTACACTTGTTTGGAACATGAGAGCTCTTGCTACCTCCATAAGATGTCTGTTCTTCCTCTCTGCCACTCCATTTTGTTGAGGTGTGTAAGGACAACTGGTCTGATGCACTATCCCATGTTTAGCCAAGTGATTCTTGAAGGTATGACTGGTATATTCTCCTCCATTATCAGACCGTAGTACCTTCACAGTAGCATTGTAATGGTTAGTCACATATGCTTGGAAGTTTACAAAAGCATCAAACACTTTATCCTTAGAAGGAAGCAAAGTGATCCATGTATACTTGGACTTTTTATCTATGAATGTCACATAGTACTTCATGTTTTCTCTAGAAACACATGGAGAAGTCCACACATCTGAGTGCACCAAATCAAAGTAATTTTCATAAACAGTCTCAGATGTTGGGAAGACAGTTCTACAATGCTTTCCTAATATGCAAGCTTCACATTCCAAGTGATTAAATGACATATTAGGCATGATCAATGATGTCCTAATCTAGCATGCCAAGTAATACTATCACATTTATCAGCAGTACTAGTCAAGCACATAGAATCAAAGGGTTTAGGATTCTTAGCCATTTGAAGATGGTATAGCTGATGATTGCTGTCTCCTCGACCAATAACTCTACCAGTCTTCAGATCTTGAAACTCAACTTCATTGGGTCTAAATACTACTTGACAATCAAGGTCAATAGTGGCTTTCTTCACAGATAACAAATTTGAAGTGAACTGAAGCATGTAGAAGGCAGTTGAATCCTTCTCAAACAGCTTGAGCTTTCCCACTCCTTCTATTGGGATTTTATCACCATTAGCTATCATGACACTCCCTGTTGCTGCCTTGACCTCACTTATCAGATTCCTATCACTGATCATATGATGGCTTGCACCAGAATCAATGATGATGGGTTTGGTTGTGGATGCTAAGGCATGAGCTCCTTGAATTCGGGTTGTAGCCCAAGCATACACATACTTAACAAACTCATCCCATTCCTTCTTTGTGATAGGATCATCTGGTATCATAGGGGGAAGTTCATCTGCTCTTTTGGTCTCTTGCTTCCTTACCACCATACTTTCCTCACATGAGCTCCCGATGTAGGCAGAGTAAGAACACTCTCCCCTCACCACCTTTTGCGCAGCTTCCTTGATCATTTTCAAGCTCATCTTATCACTTAGATGACCTAACTCCTTGTCTCTTCTCCAAGTTTTTCTCATCATGAACCATCCCTTGGAGAGCTTTCTTAATCTTCTTCTTCTAAAACTAGTACCACCCCTCACTTGAGTTGATACCTTCCTTTTCTCATACACATCACAAGTGTATTGAACAAACTCACATATCTTAGCCACTAGAAAGTTAAAGACACCATATTGTTCTCCTTTCTTGAATAGTTTCTGACCTTGCCATAAGCTCCAGCCACACTTCTCTCAGCTTTCCCACAAGCTGAAAAATCTCATCCTTCCCTTGTTTATAGTTGTGGATCAACTCTTTGACCTCACACATCTTCACAAGTTTGGATTTTTCTTCATGAGCTGCTTCAATCCCACTCTTTATAGTGTTTTCTTGAGCAGCCTCATCTCCATCTTTCAGACTTCTTGTCTGGCCTTCTTTCATGATCATTTCCATTAAAGATTCCTCCTTTACATAGCCACACCACAACCCATAACTCTCAAGAGTTGTTCTTGCCCATTTGGACCAACTCTCATCAATCTCTTCTTCATGCCTTGTTGTTGTACCAGATCTTAGCACCATCTTTGTATTGAATAGTAGTCACCAGATCTGACCTCCAAAACCTCCAAGAAAGCAACCACCTTTAGCTTAGATCTGCCTCCAATGGCACATATCTAGCTTCTCACAAAGCTAGACCACCCATCTGAGTTTGTCAAACAACTAAAGGAACTCTCTTGAAGCTGGATCTCCAAAATAAACACCAACAGAAACAATCTTGAGTTTTTCAAAGATCTAGCTCTTGAAAAACCTCAAGAACACTCAAGAACACTCAGATTTTATGAAAACAAACGAAATCACACTCTCCCCTTTTTAGAGAACCAGGCTCTGATACCATGTGATTTTAAGGAATATAGATTGGTATTGAGAGATTATAAGAGATTAAGAGAGATTATAAAGATTGAGGATGAGATTATAAGAGAGTAGAATGCTTGTCTTTAATTAATGAGAATGATTACAATATATATAGGTAGAGACATTAGGGTTTTCAAAGTCAAAGAGTAGACTAAGCCAGCTCATGACAGGCTGTCAACCTTGCTCTCCTTCTTTCTCAAGTCTGGTGCTTTGCTCTTCAAGTCTGGTACCTAACTTCCCAAGTCATCACCTCATCACAACACCTTTTATCAAGTTAGGCTCCAGTGAGAGACGAAAATTCAATATTGAAGACCAAAAGTTTAAATTGTTCATTGTCCGCTAAATTGTTCATTGCCGGCTCGCATTATGCACTTAAAAATAATGGGTACACCGTACCCGACTAGTTTTTTCATGTGAGGTTACGAAAAACAATAGACATAAATGCATTTAAAAGCACATTTAGGCAAGAGATCAGAGCCCGAGAGAATCAACTATTCAACTGGCAAGCTTAAAACCATGGATACACTCAAGTCTACCACGACCTCGAAGGCTCGAACTATTACTAGCTTCCACTTCCCAGCCTATACCTTGCATGTTAATCTTATTTCCCAATTCTTCTAAAATAATTAAATAATTTGTTATATAATAGATCATAGGTACAAACATCCAAATCAGAAATTGCATTGTTAGAGAAGCAAGTTCTTCAGCAGCATGTAGCCTTCTTTGACCCGGATGGTGATGGTATCATCTACCCATCGGCCGGAGACATTCAGAGGTATTGTTAGAAAACAATGAAAAACCAAAAAAAAACAACAATTATATCATTAATCATTGCTTTGCGTTGCTTCAGGGTTTAAAGCACTTGGTTTTAACGTGATCTTCAGTTTCTTTCTGACATTCATCGTGCATCTTACCATGAGTTACTGATGCAGCGTGGATATATATCTTCCTTGTTTTCCTTAGGCTTTGGATTTACAAGCAGCACTACAAACGTCGGTAACTAACACATTAACCACAGTTCTACAAGAGAAACACATTCAACGTGAAGCTCCTGGAGATATACACCAACGACTTTCTGCTACACCTCAAGCGGATAACGTGTTCTTCAGCGATGAGGTTGACGAAGGGGTTAATGCTCTCAAAGAGATCATCGTAGATCCAATATTTGATGTTTATGATTATGAAGTTCTGATTCAAATTGAAGACGTACATGTGCAGCTTGAGGAACATGTGCAACAGAGCGTTTATGAAATTGGTCTTCACGTGGTGGAAGATGTGCAGCTTGAGGCAACAAAGGACGTTCACATCATCTCTTGGAGGCACTCGAGACAGAATCTTGCGAGAAAATTAATAAAATTGACATGATGGACGATATGAGGAACCCATTGACTTCTAGTAATCTTGCAAGTTGGCGCCAGTTGATCAATAGTGACCCTCCAGATCGAGGCCGTGCCAAATTTTTCTTTACAAACCATCATCGAGAAGCCAATGTGGAGCCACTCCACCATGTGGTATCGACGATGATCCTGAACGTGATGACCGTCGAGATTTTTAAAGATGAGATCTATATTTCTCTTTATTATTTCTCGAGTTCGGTCACCTACGATCAATGTGAACAGCTAGGTTGTGGTTGTCACAGTAATCTTTTTCTTCGAGTTCTTTGTCCATATGGAAGAGCTCAAAAGGAGTGTGAGGAACCACCAGCATGCAAAACGTGTTTATAAAAGCTCAGTGTTTGACAGAGATGAGGAATCAATCTTTGAGCAAGACCGAAGTTGCAAGGGCACGCCAAGATCAGTTCCGTATGTTGGGGATAGAATACACAATGTCAAGAGAATTAATCTTACTTGTGCTCATGGAGGAATGATGATGTTGCAGGACTTTGTGATACCGCTTTCACCATCGATATTGATCAGTGTGAATCTGTATCAGAAGATTGTAAACAGAAGGTCAAGATACTCATTACTGTTACATTGTTGGTCAAGCGTCTATCATGATTTTTTCTGTGTACTGATTAAGGACAATATTGATTGTCGAAACATACGACGAGGGCATAATGCGAACTGGCTTCTTCCATGGCTGAGAACGTGTCTTCTAATTCCTTGACAAGGTGAGAAAGACATAATTAACAGTAATGAGAATATCTAAAAAGCGCGGGAATGTCTATATTTTTAAATATTTTCATTTTATAACATAAAATTTGTACTTAAAATATAGACGAGGGCATAATGCGAACTGGCTTCTTCCATGGCTTAGATTCTGAGAACGTGTCTTCTAATTCCTTGACAAGGTGAGAAAGACATAATTAACAGTAATTAATGTATAACTTAATTAAATTCGCAATATAAGTGAATCAACTAATCTAATTTATATCTAAAATCATAACTTTAAATGCAATAAGAATATATAATTTCATAAATATAAATTTTAGGATGAATCAAAAAATATTAATAAATGAAAACAAAATATTAACCAACTGTTACTGTTTAGTTCTTTTGTAAAATATATATTCATGCATGAGACTTCATAATAGTATTGTTATATTATGTAATTTGGAATCTGATACATTGTTGATCAAAAAAAAAAAGGAATCTGATACATTATTTCATCTTCTCTATTTCATTCTAAGAGCAACATGTCTTAAGTTATAAATTATCTTTCTAAATTTTATGGAAATACATGCACATTTAACAGATCAATAAAAACTAATTTGATCTGACTTAATTATAATAAAAATAATTGTACTTCAGTATAAATTAGAAAGAATGTATACCATAATTAAATTCGCAATATAAGTGAATCAACTAATCCAACTTATATCTAAAATCATAACTTTAAATAAAATAGTATTGTTATATTATGTAATTTAGAATCTGATACATTATTTCATCTTCTCTATTTCATTCTAAGAACAACATGTCTTAAGTTATAAATTATCTTTCTAAAGTATATATACATATCTAAAACAACAACCAACCTAAATACAAATAAGACATTTAAAAAAAAATTAGAATAAAAATATTATAGTTGAATGCAAAGAAAATATGCAATCTTATATATCCAACTGATAATTAAATCGACTGTCAAAGCAACAAAACCGATTAGATATAATATGTCTAAAATCATATATCAAATTAAAGTAATATATTATTATTAATTCAAATTATATATACAAAATATAAATTAATTTAAAATTAAAACTAAATAGCAATTAATTATTGTAGTATATTTTTTTATAAATATTTATATCTGTGCTTGAGCACGAGAAATTACCTAGTATAAACATATAAACCAAATAATATAATAAAACAATATGAAAGTCAAATTTCTAAAATTTTATGAATGTATATACTATAAAATTAAAAATATATATATATATATATATATATTGTTTAAACAAACATATTCAAAAATAGAAAATCTAAAAAAGAAAAGTTTTCGTAAATTAATATCTCTATAAATTAATCCCCTATATATTAATCCTGAAACATTAGAACATATTTTGCAGCTACGTGTCATCATCACTTGCAGTTGGTCCATATAAATATATATTATATTTTTTCTTAAATTAATTATCACATTGATTAGTAGTCTTAAATTCTTTCCTAAAATAAAAGTTACATAAGTTTATTTCCTTAAATAAAAGCTACGAAATTACCTAATATGATTAACATATATATGACAATTAATGATTATAAATCATACATATTTGATAATAAAATTTGTATCCTCTACATTTTTTTAATTTATATTATTAAAAAAGTTAAAAATCACATTAAGCATATTTAAAAAATTAGATTTTTAATATATGTTATATTTTGAATTTTTTAAAATATCTACAAATTACGAAAAAATGGTAGGATGCTATTAAGATGTTATTAAGATGTTATTTTTTTAGAACGGAATCCGATCTGAAACGAAATATTTCGGATATCGAATATATCCAAACCAGATTTATATATTTAAATATATTAATTATTTTTAGAATAATATCTAAAAGAATATACAAAATATATAAGATGTTATTAAGTTGTCCAAAATACTTGAAAATATATAAAAATAGTTAAAAATAGTTAAATGATACTCAAAATACCAATACTTCAAATATCTATTAATTTTTTATCCGAATATTGAAACTAAATTCGAAGTCAATGATCAGATTGGGTTTGTATTACCAAGCACTGGTTCGGTTTAGCTATTTAATCCTACTCTTTCGGTTCGGTTGGTGGACACTGAAATATATGAACAACAATAAAGTGAATTACCTGGGAAAGAATTATTGGACCTCCTTGAGAAGCATATAAGCCCTCCGATTTCATCAAATTCACGATCTTACAAGTGAATCTTTGCATGTGGAACTTGAATGGCTCGTTGTCGGTAGGGTATACCATACCGGGTACATCCCGTAACCAGAATGGCAATCCCCTGGTTAACCGTTGTCAAAATTATTAAACAGAATTTCCAATGTTAAATAAAAAAAGTATTTTGAGTTTATGAGTAAAATATAACTACTATTTTAACTCCATATTTACTTCGGTTCAGTTTCGATTTGTTTTTTTGGTATTTCAGTATTTCGGTTCGTAAAATATAACTATCATTCTAACGTCATATTTACTTCGGTTCGTTTGGTTAATAAACCTAAGGTTTTCGGTTTATTCTGTTTTATAGGAAAAACATAATTATTTAGTTTGAAGTCATATTATATGAATTTCAAAGTCACGTTGTCGATGAAGTCATTTACTTCAAAAAATAAATTATATATCAAATAAATGAACAAAAAGGTAAAAACTCTTCTACCATGAAATAAAATAATCAAATCTAGAATTAAAATCAAAGCTCGAAATTTTGAAAATAAAAATAAGAAACAAAACAGAAGCATGGAAGAAAAGTTTTTCCACTCTTTCATCTTTAGTGTTCATCAAAGTCATGCTTCTTCGATTGAACACGAAACTATGTTCGTTTATAGATAAGAAAAAAATTGTGAAGTATTTTCACTAATTGTTATCCATCAAACTTATAATCTTCACTTCAATTTAGTCAATGGTCAAATAAAGCAAAAAGATTAAAAAAGAAGACTAAAAAAATAAGAAGTTTTGGTTGTGATGTATTGTTATTTAATTATAGTTCAAAGTGTTTTACAAATTAGGATTTCTTTATTACTATAAAAAAATATGGTAATGGTTATTAACAAAAAAAACTTATATAACAAAAAGATTTTCATGTGTCGTTATAAAATAGATACATATTTACATGTTTCTACTTTTGATCAGTTTTGTTCGGTTTAATCGGTTATAAACCAAACTATATCTAAATCCTATGTTTTTTTATAAAATTATATGCATCCGGTTTATATGGTATATATCAAAACCAAACTATATTGTCTATTTCAGTTTGGTTCGGTACGGTTCGGTTTGGTTACAGAAGATTTGTTCTGTAGTTGGGGAGGAACATTTTTTAAAACGTAGCAATGCACTGTGTGCGGAAGCCCACGGCACTTACGGCTTTAGGTTAGCCCCAATAGCACGCATGTATATATTAAGAAAAAGAGAAAACCCTAGGACAAGGTGTGGTGGTAACTGGAAAGAGGAGATCTGTGTCTGAGATTTGTTAAAAGGTTGAGAGAGAGACAGGATGAGTTGGTGCGATTCGGCGGCGAAGACAGGGAAAAATATAGCGGTGTGGTGGGACATGAAGGACTGTCCGGTTCCAGAGGGTATTGATGCTCATCGTGTCCGTCCGAGTATAGAAGGTGCCTTAAAGGAACAAGGCTACTCTGGTCCTGTCTCCATCACAGCCTATGGAGACCAAAAACAAACCCCTGACCGCCTGCTACGAGCTCTCTCTTCCACTGGAGTCGCGGTGGTACATATCAGATCTGGTTAGTCCAATTATATATATATAAAGACTTTATAGTTAGATCTTGGGGTATGTAATTGAATATGCCTTTCCTTTGTAATGAAACAGAAAGCACGTGCGCAGTCATGTACAAGGATATGGTGAAATGGCGAGAGGATAATCCTCCTCCGGCTACAATGATGATCATAACCAATCAGATGCTAGATGTCTTCCATTGGGATCTGGCCCGGCTTCAACAACGCACGAGTTACGACCTTTTTCTGGCTTATTCAGTCGAACCTCTCGCCCGATTGTTCGTGTACACTCGCAAAAATTGGCTCTGGAAAAATATATTACTTGGGACGACTGCGTCCGTGACAAGCAGCAGCAGCGATGCCGTGTTTTATTGCAAATAGTGCTCTTTGGAATGCCTAAGCCTGAAGAGTTTCAAAAAGCATCTCTCCACTGAAGAGCATGCAATACAAGTAACAATCCTTTCTCTCTGTCTGCTTATATCAATTTCATTGTCTAACTATTTGACCAGAACGCGAAAATATTCAATATATTATGCAGTCGAATGGGTCTTCAAACTGCCAAAAAAAGTTTTTATTAAGATTATATGTTTATCATCCTCCTAAAAGTGTTTAACCTACAAATCCTTTTTTTTTGGGGGTCAAAACAGGAGGTTTTACACCCTCAGCCTAAACAACTCATATCTGTAACGAGCAAGTGGGGGAAGAACTACGCTGCTACGCCTGAATATGCGACAGCTAAAATCCATGTGTAGTGGGACATGTTTGATTGTCCTATTCCCGATGGTTATGACGCTCATCGAGTCCGTCCCAGTTTGGAAGGAGCTTTCAAGGAACTAGGCTACTCTGGTCCTGTCTCCATCACTGCCTTTGGTGACTATAAAAAAACCCCTAAAAGCCACCTTCATGCCCTCTCTTCCACTGGAATCGATGTTGCACATGTCATTCCGGGTTAGTACATTTTACTCACGCGTGCTTACCCTTTGTTTTAGCAACTATCCCTTGCTTGCAGGCTTATACACCCTTTGTTTTGTTGAAACAAACAGAAGTCATATACTCTCGCATGCGTAATGACATTTTTAAATGGCAAGAGGATAATCCTACTCCGGCTACAATGATGATCATTTTCGATGAGGCTAAATATGTCTTTGGAACTTCTCTTGCCCTCCGGGCTCAACAAGATAATAAGTACAACCTGTTTTGGGCTTATTCTTTTAGGCCTCGGGAAATGTCAGTCATGGTCACTTCTGCCGAGTGGCTCTGGGATAGCTTACTTGCAGGTGTTTTGTTTTTTACCTCTCTTCTATCCACTTCCACATATATATATATATATATATAGATATGTATATAACCACCAAACTAATCTCTTAAAGCTATTAGTTTCAGAGACAAAAAGACATGTTCTTCGCAAGTGCAGTGGAAGTAGTGAAAGGGTGGTTGAATCTACCGGAATCTTTTATTGCAAACTGTGCGTCCCGGAGCGCACACTCTGCTTCTATAAGCACAAACTGTTGGATGAATTCATCAAACATCTCTCGAGTAAAAAACATCTCTCTAAAGTACGCACCCTCCCTCTCTCTTTTTGTTGTCAATACACTTTTCTAACCATTTTAGGAAAAAGCAGGAAAAGGGTATTACTGATCGTCGTCAACGTAACATGAACCTGGGACTGTTCTGGCTAGAGGCAAGTTTTTTTTCTTAATGATAAGTTTCTAACAGATTTTAAAACAGTGACACAACACTGTTTTTTTCATTTTGTAGAAAGAACATTTCCCAGAGAGCAAGCGGTTGAAGAAATCTGCCTAGGAGAGGTTGTGACTGAAGAAGTGATATCAGAGTGTAATACTATGGACCTATCTTTATTTTACTTGTTCTAGTCTTGTGTTTCTGCTTTTCTGAAGTATTTTATTTACTTTTCGGACCTATTTATTTTTCTCGCTTGTTTAATTCACCAAACAATATCGCTGTATATATATATATTTCTAAGTTTAATCGTGTTACTAGCTGTTTAGTATACTGTATTTGCAATGGGCCTAACGGTTATTATTTGAGTGTTTCTTTATGATGCTATATATTGATCCTAGTTGTGTACTGAAACCTTCATTCTTTTTGCGTTGCCATCTTTCTACACATTCGTAACACTTCTCGCTTCTACCAATGCAATAAGCTGAAGAAGAAACTAACAAAAAATTGTAGCATATAATCAGGAGTATGTATTTGACTATTAAATTTTTATCATAAGTTTGTAACATATGCTTTGGTATATACACTAGTGGTGAGACAATTTGGTAGTACTTCTGCCTCTTGAACAGTATCAGCAAGAACTGATTCTTTTCGGGTTCACTTACAGCAATTGGTTGGACCATCTAAGGGGCAGCTCCATCTAAATGCAGAAAAGTAATTCCAGTTACTTAACTCAATGATCATCTATCAGTGGGAAGACAAAGTGCTCTCTCTCTTTCTCAGGTCTCCACGTCGCCATAGAAGGGTGGTACGTTTTTTGACACCTGACAGTTCCAAAATAATTTCGTTGGAGCGGATCTGATGGCTTGCATTAGGCTTTTTACTACGTTTTTGTTTAAACCCAAATTTGTGACCATCTTAACTAAACCATGTCATCATCAAACAACACCAACACAGAATTACCCGACTAATATCTCAAAAAATCAATCAGATCTAGACGTTTGTTTCTCCACAAAAGTTTACCTTTACAGCTTCCTTACTTTATAGCATCCGTTTCCGTCAGAGCATCTCCAACCCACCTCTATTTTCACCTCTATAATAACATTTAGAGGTAAAATCACTTCATCTCCTCTCTATTTTTACCTATATAATAGAAATCACTTCATCTCATCTCTATATTTTCTTCTATATTTGGAGATATCTATTTTTGAGAAATACATCTCTACATCTCTGTTATAAACTTCTTCATCTATTTTACAGGTAAAAATAAAGAAATACATTAGAGATGGTTTTAGATGCTCTTATCATAACAGTTTCAATCTACAAACCTTCAATCATCTTTTTCATCTGATTCATCTCAACATCTCAGAGAACCCATCACCTCGATCATCTTTGAAAGATCTTTCAGTCAAAGACATCTTCAGCTTCTCGAAATTACGAGCAACGCACGGGATGTGGTGGAGTGATGTTTCTTGCGCAATAAGCAACCCATCTTATTCTTGCTCTCTGTTCTTTATTTTAGTTATGAAGAAGGCATTCCTGTTTGCCTGGCCAAACAAGATCGACATCGTCTTTGTTTGCTTACGATAATGAGTTCCTTCGATATGATATTCATTGTTGATGCCAAGGCACATTTATACATCTGCAAATACTTCTTCTATTCCGTTGCTACAGTTTCTTATGGTATACTTCATATGAAAGATCTTTCAGAGAATCAAAGACATCTTCAGCTTCTCGGTATTACGAGCAACGCGCAGGATGTTAAGTATTTTCTTAGCCAACTGAAATTAGGTAAGAGTTCGTGTCTAAATATATTTAAATGAGGGTCATAATCTTTATAATGAATTTACGTATATGTATCAGAAGATTTAGGGGTGGGCGTTCGGGTATCCATTCGGGCTCGGTTCGGATCATCTCCATTCGGGTATTTCTAAATTTCGGTTCGGGTTCGGTTCAGATTCTTGCGGGTTCGGTTTGGGTTTGGATAACCCATTTAAATTATCTTTTAAATTTTAAAATTCATTATATACTTTCAACTTCACAAAATCTATAAATAATATAATATATTACATATAAATTTGAATAGCATATGTCAAAATACCTAAACTTAACATAAAAGTTGGTTTGATTTGAATATTTGGATAGAAAATCAATAAATATTTTAATTATTTTAGTGTTGTGAGCAGAATTCAACTATTTAAACATTTACTTTTGACACATGTGCCATTATCAGTGAGGTTCTCAGTACTGATTAATGTCTCCCCTGAAGGTTACATTACTCCAGAAAGAGGATTATGGCAAGGAGATCCACTGTCTCCATACTTATTTATTCTATGTGCAGAGGTTCTGTCACATTTGATGCAACAAGCTATGAGAGACAGATCATTAATGGGAATCAAGATTTCAAACAATGCACCAGCAGTGAACCATTTGCTCTTTGCAGATGATTCTCTATTTTTCTCTCTGGCCAATTTGAAAGCTGCGAGGAAACTTAAAAACATTTTCACTACCTATGAGGCTGTGTCAGGGCAAGCTATCAACCTTAGTAAGTCTGCAATAACCTTTGGAGCTAAAGTAAACCCACAGGTTAAAACTCGAATGAGAAACACTTTAGGCATTCACAACAATGGAGGGATCGGGAAGTATTTAGGATTGCCGGAGCAGTTTGGAAGAAAGAAGAGTGAGATGTTTGAATATATAGTGGAAAAGGTGAGAGCTATAACACAAAGTTGGAAGCAGCAGCACCTATCGCATGGAGGTAAAGAGGTACTACTCAAATCAGTGGCTTTAGCGATGCATATCTTCTCGATGAATATATTTAGACCCCCTAAAGAAATCTGTGAAGAAATTAATTCCATACTAGCTAGATTTTGGTGGGGATCGGGTGAGAATAAAGGATTACATTGGTACGCTTGGCAAAGAGTTAGTGTCCCTAAGAGAGAGAAGGACTTGGATTTAGAGACCTGGAGATATTCAATCAAGCGCTACTCAGTAAGCAAGTCTGGAGGATTATGCAGAATCCCAATTGTCTCATGGCTCGCATACTGAGGGTAAGATACTTCTCTGATGGAGATATTTTTAAAGAGAAATTGCGAAAGAAAGCTTCATATGCTTGGAAATCGATTCTTCATGGGAGAGATCTTTTAACCAGAGGACTGAGATATATAATTGGAGATGGATCACAAGTAGATATGTGGACTAATCCATGGATACCGGATCATCCACCGAGACCACCACGATCACTAGGGGAGATACAACAAGGAAGGAAGGTTCAGGAATTCATTGATGTAACCACAAGACAATGAAATGAACAGAAACTCCGACAACATGTAGAAGCAGAGGATGTAGAGAAGATTCTGGCATTAAAAATAAGTCCAACAGCTCAGCAAGACCTCTTGGGATGGCATTATAATGAGGATGGACTTTATACAATAAGATCAGGTTACTGGTTGGGTTCTCATTTACCAAATCATAATGGCGTCTTACCAACTTACGGTAACGTGGATCTTAAGCATCAGATATGGAAGACTAAAGCTCCAATGGAAATGAAACATTTCCTGTGGAGACTATTATCTCGAAGCCTAGCTACCGGAACTAATCTGAAAAGAAGACATGTCATCAATGATGCTCAATGTAGACGTTATTGTGGTGCAGAAGAAACAGAGGATCACTTATTTTTTGAATGTCCACATGCAAAGAAAATCTGGCGATCCTCAGAAATATCTAATAGAATAATTAATACTTCTTCAGCATCTCTTGAAAAAAAAGTAGGAGAGTGTCTGAGAAGCTGTCTCTCGAGACAACTTCGGCATTTTCAAGATCTACTGTTATGGATACTTTGGAAGAGTAGAAATACACTTACCTTCCAAGCTAAAGAAACACGCGGGGGGGGGGGGGGGGGGGGGGGGTTCTCTCTTACGCTATGCAAAAAATGATGCCTTAGAATGGAAACAGATCGATCAGCCTGACCAGATGCAAATGAATATACAATCCACTCATAGAAGAACAACAGAGAGTCAACGATGGAAGCGACCACAAGACGGCTGGATTAAATGCAATACAGATGGATCATTTATCAATACTGTCCTACCAAGCTCTGCAGGATGGATCTTCCAAGACAGCATTGGAGTTTATAGAGGGTCAGTACAAGCGACAGGAAGAAGAACATGTAATGCGCTGGAAAGTGAACTTCAGGCAATATTAATGGCGTTGCAACATAGCTGGAGTCTAGGTATACGTTATATTATCAATTATCATTGAAAGTGACTGTCAGAAAGCAGTGCATATAATTAACAACAAAAGACTCCACTTTGAGAACTACAATTGGATCAGAGAAATCAGATCATGGATGGAGAAATTTCAAGGATGTATCTGCCAATGGATTGGAAGAGAGGCAAATAAAGTAGCTGATAATCTCGCAAAAGATAGAAGAGATGGAGTACGGTTTATATTTCATTATTGTTTCGAATCAAATTTGTCATTTGCTTCATGTAGACCTATTACAATCATCCTGAGGGTAAGATACTTCTCTGATGGAGATATTTTTAAAGAGAAATTGCGAAAGAAAGCTTCATATGCTTGGAAATCGATTCTTCATGGGAGAGATCTTTTAACCAGAGGACTGAGATATATAATTGGAGATGGATCACATGTAGATATGTGGACTAATCCATGGATACCGGATCATCCACCGAGACCACCACGATCACTAGGGGAGATACAACAAGGAAGGAATGTTCAGGAATTCATTGATGTAACCACAAGACAATGAAATGAACAGAAACTCCGACAACATGTAGAAGCAGAGGATGTAGAGAAGATTCTGGCACTAAAAATAAGTCCAACAGCTCAGCAAGACCTCTTGGGATGGCATTATAATGAGGATGGACTTTATACAATAAGATCAGGTTACTGGTTGGGTTCTCATTTACCAAATCATAATGGCGTCTTACCAACGTACAGTAACGTGGATCTTAAGCATCAGATATGGAAGACTAAAGCTCCAATGGAAATGAAACATTTCCTGTGGAGACTATTATCTCGAAGCCTAGCTACCGGAACTAATCTGAAAAGAAGACATGTCATCAATGATGCTCAATGTAGACGTTATTGTGGTGCAGAAGAAACAGAGGATCACTTATTTTTTGAATGTCCACATGCAAAGAAAATCTGGCGAGCCTCAGGAATATCTAATAGAATAATTAATACTTCTTCAGCATCTCTTGAAAAAAAAGTAGGAGAGTGTCTGAGAAGCTGGGGGGGGGGGGGGGGGGGGGGGGGGGGTTCTCTCTTACGCTATGCAAAAAATGATGCCTTAGAATGGAAACAGATCGATCAGCCTGACCAGATGCAAAGGAATATACAATCCACTCATAGAAGAACAACGGAGAGTCAACGATGGAAGCGACCACAAGACGGCTGGATTAAATGCAATACAGATGGATCATTTATCAATACTGTCCTACCAAGCTCTGCAGGATGGATCTTCCAAGACAGCATTGGAGTTTATAGAGGGTCAGTACAAGCGACAGGAAGAAGAACATGTAATGCGCTGGAAAGTGAACTTCAGGCAATATTAATGGCGTTGCAACATAGCTGGAGTCTAGGTATACGTTATATTATCAATTATCATTGAAAGTGACTGTCAGAAAGCAGTGCATATAATTAACAACAAAAGACTCCACTTTGAGAACTACAATTGGATCAGAGAAATCAGATCATGGATGGAGAAATTTCAAGGATGTATCTGCCAATGGATTGGAAGAGAGGCAAATAAAGTAGCTGATAATCTCGCAAAAGATAGAAGAGATGGAGTACGGTTTATATTTCATTATTGTTCCGAATCAAATTTGTCATTTGCTTCATGTAGACCTATTACAATCATCCTAATATAATAAAAGTGCTGTTACAAAAAAAACATTTATTTTTGATTATTTCTATATATTTTCAAGTATTTTGAACAACTTAAAAGTGTCATATATATTTGAATGTTTTTAATTATACATTAAAACTAAAAATAATTAATATATATAACTATATTAATCTATATCGGATATATTTGGATTCCCGAAATATTTCGGTTCGGATTGGGTTCAGTTTCGATTTTTTAAATACCAAAAATTTGAATCCGTTCGGATTTTTAATCAATTTCGGTTCGGGTTTGGTATTACTTTTTTGGATCGGGTTTGGTTCGGTTCGAACAAGCGCTGGGTATCTGATACTCATAACTACGAGGATAAATTCTCCACGTTGAAAATCTCTATAACCTTCTCTTTTCCTGATTCCGTTTCGAAAGCTTCACTCACAAAACTGAAACGTTGGAAAAGGACAATGATGATCACAGTCAGTTGATTGGATCGAAGGAAAAATCATCTTTCTCTCTTCTAATCGAAATTAGGTTAGATTTCGATTTTATTGAATGTTGTTTCTTTGTGCTTACTGATAAGATCGAGTTTGGCTCATGAAACATGTGCTTCTGTTTCTTATTACGGAAATTCTTCAGAACGTGATGTTAGATGACTTCAAAGCTTGATTTTCTGTCTTCACTCTATATTAAAACTAGGGTCGGCCCGCCATGTAAATTAAATATTAATTAAATCGATATAACATATATTTAATATATATTTGTATTATATAAAATTATACATATTAGTTACACTTTTACATGTTTTGGTAACAACAGACTAATAAAATTATACAGTTTTATATACAATATATATATATATATATATATATATATATATATTATTCATGTTTGCTTATACTTATGTATTTATTGACTATTAAAGTGTCGTAGGAAGAAAATGTTAATGGGTTTGTAACTAATTTTTGAATTTTCCCGTATATATTATATATGAAATTTAATAATGATTACGGATTAATATACATGTCTTACATCAGACTATGCGATGTATACTTTTTACACATCACAATATGCGATGTATATTTTTTCACCTAGCAGTATTATGCGAGTACAATCTATTACTATTATTTTTATGTATTTCTACATATGTTAGTATAATTTATAGTATATCGATTAAATATTTTGGAGCTATGTCAAATAAATGAATAATTTTATGAGGTTACAACTTAAAACTAATGATGTTTTTAAGTTGCTGTATGAATAAGGTAGTAGGATATATCTCGTGGATATAAGATTGTCTCTAAAACATAGCAAATAGTTAAAGAAGCTACTAATGTATCTTTTGATGTTTTTAGAATCATGTGGGCTGCATATATTGAAAAAAAAAGACAACAACGATGTGGTTACATAAAAAGTACTAACGTCGATATTGCATACTCCACCTTGGCGGGCATTCTTGGTCAACTTGGTAGATGCTGAGGCCAGAGTTTTTTTTTTAATGAGACCACTTGAAGTTGCTTCAGGTTACTAGCAAGAGATTATCTTTCTCATTTTTACTAAGCTGCAGAATCTTATACACGATGAGGGATGAATATACATTAGGCATACTACTTAGAGCTTCAGGGATTTGTCCACAATTCCACCAACTCAATCTCTTGACAGATATTTGGAATATTTCTTCTTCTGTAGAACGTGGATGGCACTGCAACATTACGTCTCTCTGACACAATAGCTAACAGTGGCTCCATCGAGTAATGGTTCAGAGTTGTCGGGAGCCAAACCCTGAGGATTCGGAACAATATTATTCATATGACAGAACAAAATGCCATGTGAAACAGCAGAGTTGCAGGAGAGTAAGTGATAATACCTTGAGATGAGTGTACATACATGCCCGAGCAAGAGATTATTGGAAGGACGCAATAGTTTGATTTGGATGATGCGGAGAGAGCCGCCTTGAGGTACGAAGGAGGAGACGTGGGAGCTTCTGGCCAGGATGAGACTAAAAACCTCACTGGCGCTTACTTCACAGTAAAATCTATGCGACTTACTGTCTGGTCGTTCTAACACCATCGTTTCCGTCACCACCTATTGACCGTACATACCCCCATTTCACAGTGAAGAAAAGTAGGAGATAAAGGAGTGAGATTAAGCTAAACTGAAGCTACTGATCCAAAAAAACAAACGAAGCTATTGGGAGACAATCAAGACATGAAAAAAGTGAAACAGAATCAACAAACTGAACAATAATAATCTCCCGAATATTTAAAGATCTAAAGCCAGAGTTACCTTTGGGTCAAGGAGGAGCATGTCAGCCCCATAAGCTCGCCTTTGTGCTTCACATTCCTTGCTTCCCAGAAGCTTAGGATACGGACCTCGACGTAGTTATGACAGCCAGCCTTCAAATAGGTGAGAAGTACCAAGGAGTTGACATTGACGGTTGGCTTGCATAAATATTGACTGAAACACATGTGTTAAAATACCAAATCAACAAACGGGTTCAAGATTTATAATTCAAAGTAGTTTCCATAAATATCTAAATACATAGTCTTGAATAATTATAAGTTAAACGCCAGAAATAGTTTTAAAATAAGATGTTAATGAGATTCAAGAACGAACACCTTAGCATCGACGCAGATCAGAAGGTATATATATATATATATATATCAAGATTCAGAATGATTATCCGAAAAATGCAAAGATACAAAGATCAAGATTTTCACCTCTTACCATCGACCTTGAGATGACATGGAAAAGAGGTTAAACAATTTCCAGATGCATTCGCTGTTCCAAAGAAACATAGAAGTAATTAGAGATCAAAGAAAAAAAGGTTCATGTTCTTGCATATAAGAAAGAGCTTAGAAACTGAGATATTACCGCTGTTGCGTACTAAAGCTGCCAAAGATAAAACAGTGTGAATAGGTATTATTGAGATTGAAGCAGCCATATACTTTGAACCAACTGAAGAGACCCCAACTACTCATCTAAAACACAGACTCGAATTTCTCAATCTAGCGGAAAATGCAGTCTAATCGAAACAAAATCTCAGTATATATCAAGTATGATATATATTGTGCTCCACTAAGAGAAGAAGAGAACTAACCGGTCAGAGGAGCGGCGATGATTGACGGTGAAGGCGAAGAAGGAAAACAGCGACTATCAATGTGCCTGCAAACGTAAAAAAAAACAGAAACAAAACAAACTGTCAGCGAAATCATCTCCCAAATAGGTGAAACAAAATAATTGATTAAAAATTCACCAAGATCATCTCTTAGAAAAAGTTTCTTTCGTTGTTTGAACATATTGATAAGAAGATGATTTCTCGAGAGGAAGAATGATTACCTTTTTATACTTGCCGATACACCGCCTAGCTAAAGAAAATAGCGCATTCAAAGCTATATCGTGGTTGATAGGATCAATAAGGGATTTAACATGGAGAATTCGTAACAGCAACCGTTTCAGGGATGGAGATGGAGATCAGACGTCGCTCGCAATAAAACGAATAGAGAAGATGAAAAGTTCGAGGAGACGGCCAAAAGAGAAGATTAGGGTCGACCCCTATCGGGCTGTCTAGATGTCTCTTCATCCAAACATGAGACCCACGATAATAACAAAGCCCGCACAAACAATTCGCAAAATAAATGAAACGGTGCGTATTGCCGAATTGGACACGTGTCACACGCTCGACGTACGACTTTCTGACGTGTCTGCCTATGCCTATGTGGAGATAAATAGATAAATATAGGGAAATTTACTAAAATTAGTCAAATTAGTTCAGTAATTACTAGAATAATGCACAAAAGTTTGAAATTACTAAACTATTTTTATGGTCGAAAATGCCTTTTCTAACAGCTGTTATGAAAAATGTATATTACAAAAAAGCCATTAAATTTTTTGGCAAATTTCCGACGACAGATTTATTTAACAAATAAACAAATCTATCATGGTATAAATCTAGTAATTAAATCTGTTGTCGAATTTATATCCGACGTGTATTTGGTAGCAGACTTTTGAATCACAGCACATTTGTTTGAACCGGTATATTTTTCTGTCCGATTTAATGTCGTCAACAGATTTATTTGTCATAGTCTGTCGAATGAAGCGGTCGATTTACAATTACGTACAACTAAAATTATGTAGTTTCTAAAGTAGTGCCAAATGAATGTTTACTATAATAAGGGTTTGTCGTTCTTCTATTATTCTTTGAAGTTAGTATTCTTCTTCAAATCTTGTGATTGGTATACAACATAGACTTACGTCCACATGTAAGCTACATTAAATCTTTGCAGGAGATTTTCTTGAAAGTCGTAGGATTAAATCTTCTTTTATTGAGTTTATACACATAACTCAACAGTAACATTTACTTCTGAGTTCTGATACCATTATCAACCTACTATCATTCAGTTAATTAAATTGAGATGATAAAAGATTTAATACATTTTGACGATTAAACGTAGAGAAAAGACAATACTGCATGTGTGACTATTTAGAACCTCTGTTCTAAAACGCGGGTGCCTAGCCGCTTAATCGGTCGCGTACTCGCTAAACGTAGGTTCACCGTGGCGAGTTGAACCAATACAGTTGCATTCTACATTAGACCGAGTTATGCCCGCCTAGTCCGTATTTTAACATTATACGTACGGACGTAGAATAAGTAAAACGTTTGGGCTAAAAAAATTACCATATTATTTTTGTACACAATTTTGGTCCATTAAAAAGTTTTTAATAATAAAAAGGGTAAACTAAGGTACCAAGAACGTCATATTTGTTATCTTTGTTTATCTTGTGAATTTTCTACTGTGAATAACTAATGACTTGCAATTGTTTCTTTTTTTTGTAATTAGTTTTGGTGGGTTTGTGAAGTTATAGTTACCTCTTTACTTCCTTATAAGTTTATAACATGATTTAACTTTTCTTTGTCTCTTTCATTTCAGGTTTCCAAATACCAAGCTTTAACTTAAAGCACATCCACAACACCACCACAAGATTGAGATTATATATTTTGCTGATCATTGAGGAAGAATAGGATTAGAAGATACAATCCTTAATATTTTTTTTTTCTTCTCATGATCAAAACTATACTTTTTGGTGATTTTTGTGAGTGGATTATCTCTTCTTTTTGTATTAGATGTGTGCTTTAAGAAACAACAATTATGATATATATAATCTAACTTGGTATTTAATATGTCTTTTGTATATTTAAAATGAAAACTTCGTTAAAAATTACGTCCCGCGTATACCCTGAGTTTATCCCGATTTTTTAACAACTCACTAGGTCCGGGGTTGCCGCACGGATAGCGCGTAGCGCGATTTCGAACAGGGTTTAGAACTATAGCCTCATTTCAAAGTAGATATGTGAAAACAGGTCCGGCTCTGGGTTAAAGCCCGTAAAGCTTGGGCTTTAGGCGCCAAATAATATATAAATTTTAGAGGCACCACTAATTAGTAAGAAAATTCTATCGGGCTAGTGGCTTATGTTCTGCAGTACATCAGTCAGTGGTGAGTGGTTCGAAACATTGGAGAAGAGTAACCTTGCCATTATAAGTTATTTACAAAATTACCAGCTGACGTGTCACTCTGTGAGGCTTTCTCAGCTCATTTATGAATTACCCTTTAATCACTAGACTATTTACAACTGATGCCACCGAAATATATTGGTCCACCTTAAATTAATGTCGTTATAATGCATGCTTATAGAACATGCTCTTTGTGATGGATCACGAGACCCTTTCTTCTTTGCTTTGTCATTACATTTTCCTGTTAAAATTTTTTACAGAAAAATTAGACGACACCTCTCCGATAAAGCACAAGCATAATCAAACGATTTAGATAATTAAAAATGTTTTTTTAGTCCAAGACAAGGCAGTTTTAGGGCTGTATCTAAAATCTAAACGAACATTAGCAGCCACACCGTGTATAAAAACAGAGGAATTTATTCTTTTATCTATGTTCATTCTATAGACTTTAAACACATCCTTTCTTATAAAAAAGACTCACTATGAGATGAAAAACGGTTTTCAGACGAGATGTTGTACTTTCTACTTGGAAGGTCAGCTCAATTCTGTAAACTACCCAATAGCAAACTCTATGAAGTCACAATTGGTCAGTTTATTCCAGATATCTATCAAAAACTTCACTTAATCAGGGACTGCTCAAGCTGTGATTGTATAATCATCTCTCATTTTAATAATTTTAATTTTTGTGATCAAGAACGTCTCTTGATTGATAACCACACCCAAAACTCATTTGTACCATCTGTACTGTCTTTAGTAAAGGAGTTACACGCCGTGTTGTTATGATTTAATTTTCTGTGCCATTTTCGTGAATGCAACACTACAAGATTTTCGTGGCATGGACTTGCTTAACCTTAAACTAAGTAAATTCATGGCTATATTATTGTTATTAGTATAAAGTTACTGGAATCTTTTTTGTTAGATAGACACGCGAATTATGAAAAAATATGTTACAGATCTTCTATTATTAGACTTTATTTTCAAACTAAAGTTTCCTTTTCTTTCTATTGTCACTACAAGAAAACACAAATTTAACGACGGCCAAAATCGTCGTTATTTCCTCGGAAAAGAAGAGTTACGAGGAAATGGCGATGAAAGGCGTTTCGTCGTTATATGATTGTCGTAAGAGAAGATTCGTCGCCATTTCGTCGTTAATTAGCGAGGTTAAATTTTCCTCGTAAAGAAGAATTAAGATTTCATCGTAAAGACCACGTTGGGTTTCCACGTAACGCGGTCGTTGTTTTTCCTCGTAAAAAACTCGTAAAGGATTCGTCGTAAAAGACTCGAAAAAACCTCTAAACAAATTCGTCGTAATAAAAACGTAAGGAACACGAAAAGAATTCGTCGTAATAGAATCGTAACGGAATCCACGTAAAATCCTCGTTAATTAATCCTCGATATTTCGTCGTTAATTTTCCTCGTTAATACATCGGGAATTAGCGACAAAATTACTTTGTTTTCTATTTACTGAATTTATAAATAAAAATTATATTTATTTAATTTATTAATAAAATTTTAATTGAAATTAAATCGAATAGAAAATTTTTTTTTGGCCGAATCAAAATGAAATTATATAATATATAAATAAGTTTTGAATTTTAAAATACAATAACAAAAAAAAAACTAATGCTGCATTGCCGCGTCGTAGAATTCCTCGCTCCTTCTCGAGAGATCTTCCTCGTTGACTTGCACGGATGTCTCGCCTGGAATGGGGTTTTGTTGTCTCATGGTCCTGAACATGGCCTCCCATTCCGGATTTGTGGCCGCTATGAGGTCCAAGAAGTTCTCGAGACCAGTCATACGAGCTGTGAACGATGATTTTGTCGAGGCCAACTCGTTTTGTGTCGACGACAGCTGATGTTGTGTCGTCTCCAACACGTCGCGCAGCTGAGAGACTTCATCATCCCGTCTCTGGCCATAAGAGGAAGTCGCTCTCGGAACATCGTTGACGGAACCAATCCCCAACACACGTCCTTTTTTCTTAGGAGCGACCTTAAAAAACAATAAAATATATATTAAAATTTAAATTTTAAAGTAAAATGAAATTAATAAAAAATTTATATAAAATTTACCTCCTCGTAAATTCTATCCACTTCTATTGTGGATAAGACGACGGGTGATCCGTCGGCGGACTCCTGCGCCAGCTGGGTCTCACGCTCGTCAATACGAGCTGCCACATCATTGTAGATCTTCTCAGACCTCTCATCTACAAATGCGCCCGCCTTGTTCTTGTGGGTCCGATCGAAAAGTTCCATAAGAGTCGGTAAACGTCCCAAATCCTTGGCCTAAAAACAGTTAAGAAAGTTTTTATTATATATATATATATATATATATATATATTAAAAATCAAAAAGTTAAATATTTAAATTACGTACCATTTCCAAACGGACGCGGGCGTGTGGCTTTTGGCCCGTACTATGTTGCATCGCCCTGTGGCCGTGCTCATCTACCGAGTTACGGGAGGCGGAGCAAGACTGGGCGACTCTCATGGCATCAGGATCCCTCCAGTAACGGATGAGGCCATCCCACACGTCCGTGGTGATGGTTGAAGGTTTGCCCCGCTCATAGCCCTTCACGATCCAGTCACCCTTCCAGTTGGAGACCGTGTCCAACAAACGTTTCTTCGCCTTGTCGATAAACTCTTTCCGCACCTTCTCAGTGACCCCGATGGACCAATTAAATTTTTGCTGCAAAAAAAAAATTATTAATAATTAGTTTAGAAAAATAAAATTTAAAAAAATATAAATCAGGAATAAATTGTAAAAACTTACAGCGTAAATCTTGAACCACGTCCTTCTGATGTAGATCGGAGTGGATTTCCAGTTGGGATGTGCCATGGAGAAGTAACCTTTAATCGTCTCGGTTACTTCTGTTGCAAGGCAGTTATCAACCCCAAACCTGGAAAAAAAAAACAAATTTAAAGTTTTAAATATTTATTAAAATCACAAATGAATTTTAAAAAATAAATGTAACATACATACCAAAGAGTTCCTTCAGGTCGGTCGGGGTCTATGATCGGTAAGCCTTCTCTGCCTGGGAAACCGAGAATGTCCTCAACAGTGTACTGAGAGTAAGGACAACTCGCTGGCACCATCAAATCAGCATGAACCTGATGGGCGGGCATCTGAGGAGGCACATGAGGAGCTGGCATCGGAGGAGGAGGTACCGGAGGAGGCACATGAGGAACTGATGGCGATGCCGTAGAAGTAGGCGAGACTCTCTGAGAAGATTGAGTCTCGGGGACGGTCTCCTGCTGACCCGAAGAACCGGGAGCTGAAGAAGAACCGGGAAGTGAAGGCAGGTCTAACCGACTACCCGGTGGACCGAACATCTGCGAGTAGTGAGCACTACGCTGGTGCCTACGAATAGTCTGCAAAATTTAAATTTATAAATTAAAGTCAAGAGTTAAAAAAAATTATGAATAGTATTAACTACGTAATTAATAAAATGAGGAAACCTAAATTTTGTAAACTAATTTCGTAAACTAAATTCCCTAAACTAACCACCTAATCTAAATTCCCTAAACTACTTAGAGAGGAATGAGAGACTTACCATTTTCAGAGGAAATGGAGAGGCTGTAGAGTGGAATTAGAGAGGAAATGAAGAGGGCTGCGGTTTCGCCTATATATAGAATTAGTGTTCGTCGAAAATTCGTCGCAAAATCACGAGGAAAGACAGAGGCCCGTTTTTCGTTTCGTCGTAAGGGCCACGTAAATTAACGAGGATATACAGAGGCCCATCTTTTATTTAACGTCGTTCTTGCGACGATTCTTGTTTTTATCATCGATTTTACGTGTAAATAGCGAGGCTTTTTTTGCTAACCCCTAAAATCTTAAACCCCAAACCTCAAACCCTATCTTTCTTATCTCCAAACCTCAAACCCGTGTACGCTGTAAAGTACATTGAATGTCATGCTCTTGGGGTCTCCTTTGACCCTAAAGACTTTGCTAGGTGCAACGCGAAGAAAATGAGGGATAACGAGCGAAGTATTTTTATTTCAACTTGTCTTTGTATAGATTTGTAAATATATAAGTTGTCTGGAAGAAATAAGTCGTCTGGAAGGTTTTCCAACTGGACGACTTACAAATAAGTCGTCTAGAAGGTTTGGACGACTTATTATAAGTCGTCTGGAAGGTTTTCCAACTGAAGAAGTTCAATAAACATAGAGAAAATGAAGAAGTTCAATAAACATTGCCGCAGACGACTTAGCATTAAGTCGTCCAGAAGAGGTAAGTCGTCTAAAGAGGTCACTTTTGCAATTGAAAATTAAAAGGGACGACTTAATTATAAGTCGTCCGGCTTTGTTTGTTAAAAAAAAACTTCAGACGACTTATAAATCATCTCTAATTCCACGTAAGTTAACGAGGCTCTTACGGCGTTTGCTTTCCCCGGACGAATTTGCTTTCCCCGGACGACTTTAAATTAAGTCTTCTGGACGACTTCTAATTCCGCTTTTTTAATTATAAATCGTCTCTAATTCCACGTAAGTTAACGAGGCTCTTACGACGTTTACTGTTACCGTGAAATTTTAACTTTCCCAGAGACGACTTTAAATTAAGTCTTCTGGACGACTTTGCTTTCCCCGGACGACTTTAAATTAAGTCTTCTGGAGCGAACCTCGCTCTTTCCACGTAATTTAACGAGGCTCTTACGACGTTTTGGTCTTACGTGGAAAAAGCGATATCCGCTTTTTTAATTATAAATCATCTCTAATTCCACGTAAGTTAACGAGACTCTTACGACGTTTTCTGTTACCGTGAAATTTTAACTTTCCCAGAGATGACTGAATTATAAGTCGTCCAGAAATAGTCAAAGACCACTGAATTTTAACTTCTCTTTTTTTTAAAGTTTATATGAAGTTGAAAATTAATTTTTTTTTGGTTAACGAGGCCCTTACGACGAAAAGTAAAATTATGGACGACTTTGCTTTCCCCGGACGACTTTAAATTAAGTCTTCTGGAGCGAACCTCGCTCTTTCCACGTAATTTAACGAGGCTCTTACGACGTTTTGGTCTTACGTGGAAAAAGTGATGTCCGCTTTTTTAATTATAAATCGTCTCTAATTCCACGTAAGTTAACGAGGCTCTTACGACGTTTACTGTTACCGTGAAATTTTAACTTTCCCAGAGACGACTGAATTATAAGTCGTTCCCGTGAGGTAACGTGGAAAGTACGACGAATGTCTCTAAACCCCTAAAACGAAACCCCAAATCCCAAACCACATCTTCTTTATCTTATACTTCATATATCAAACACTTCTATCCTTTAACCTCAAGCAATTCATTCTAATCCAAACCGAAAACTATAAAAACACAATTCCTTTACTTATAATTAATATCGATATCTTATTTATAAATAAACTCCCATTATCTTTAATTATATATAATAATTCAAACTCATACAAATATGAAATACATTAATCGGATTCATCGACATTCTCGTCATCACTTGAAACATCATCATTTACATGAAACTCGTCTTCAACAGCTTCCTCCGTGGGATCTTCGGTAAGATCTTCATACTCGTGATTATGCGGATCAATGAGAAGGATGTCATCAATTTCTTGTTCAGGTTCATGAACTTCATTTATTTGTTCTTCTTGCAATGGTGGTTCTTCTCCTACGATGATTCGTCCTCGAGGTGTAACTTTGATCACGGCCAACCAATTTATACCCGACTCTCTCATCCGTGGGTATGGAAGGAAGCTAACTTGGTCTGCTTGTGAAGCTAAGATGAAGGGCTCGAATTTGTTGTACCTCCGGCCACCGTTGACATCTACTACACCGAATTTGTTCAACCGAACACCTCTATTGACGACGGGGTCGAACCATTCACACTTGAAGAGGACGCATTTTAGCTTCAATATCCCTGGGAATTCGACTTCAATAATCTCCGTCAAGATTCCGTAGAAATCTGTTTCTCCTTTCACACAAATTCCATAGTTACTGGTAGCCCGCTGTTTACCATACTCATATGTGTGAAAAGTATAGCCTCGTGTGAAATACATCTGTGATGTGGTGACCTTTACAAGTGGAGATTGAATTACTTCGTGTAACCACTTAGGATAATCTGCATCGTCGTCATAATCAACCTATTTAAAAATAAAAAGAACGTTGAAATACAAATCATTCATGTATGAAAATTTTAAAAGTATTTGATTAATACCTGATTCTTCAACCACTTAACAAAGTGTTGATCTTTTCTTTTGTCTACGTCACTTGTGGATATACCAGGAAATGTTTCTTCGACTTGTGAAACAAACATGCTGTAAATTCACATTTTACATGAATTAATCTCTCTCAATTATATAATGTATACTCAATTTAAGTTACCTTTCAAAATAACGCATCAATGGATCCTCGCAATTGAGTAGAATATAGGTGTGTGCACTATGAGCGTCTTCTTCACTCGACCACCAAACCTGTTTTGATTTCCCACCAAGTCGTCCAATCTGGCTAAAGATTTCTGGAACGCCAACAACTGCATATGTGGGCGCAACGCCACCATCATCATATCTTCTTGGAGCTCTTCTTCGGGTACGTACTTTTGACGCAAAGTAGTACGATGTGAAGTGAGAAACTTCTTCTGTCAAACTTCCAGCAATTATAGAACCTTCAACTTTGGCGAGGTTCTTTGCTTTTCCCTTCAAATATTTCATGGCTCGCTCGTACTGATACATCCATCCGTAATGTACCGGTCCACGAAGCAATGCCTCATATGGGAGGTGGATAGCTAGATGCTCCATCACGTCAAAAAAGCCTGGAGGAAATATCTTCTCCAAGTTGCACAATAAGATAGGAATGTTCTCCTGAAGCTGTTCTACGACTTCTTCTTTAAGAGTGCGTGTGCTCAAATCCCTGAAAAATGCTCCAATGCCTATTCCAAAAACAATTAAACACATTGTTAGTCAAATACTATTATTGTAAACTAAACCAATTTAATATTATTGTCCTATTGTAAACTACCTGCAAGTGCTTCATGTACGTTTGTTGGAAGTAGCTCCGCAAATGCAAATGGCAGAAGTCGTTGCATAAAGACATGACAATCATGACTCTTCATCCCGGAGAACTTTTGACCCTTTTCAACACATCTTGAAAGATTTGAAACATACCCATCAGGGAACTTCACTTCTGATGCCACCCAATTGAACAAAACCGACTTTTTTTCTGAAGACAATCTAAAAATTGGAACGGGAACTTGGCCATTGCTTTTTATATGTAACTCACTTCTTGAGCAAATATCCGGCAAGTCCAACCTCGATTTTATGTTGTCTTTTGTCTTCCCTGGGACATTCAATATTGTATTCATGATGTTCTCAAAGAAATTCTTCTCTATATGCATCACATCAAGGTTGTGGCGCAGAAGAAGATCCTTCCAATATGGTAACTCCCAAAATATACTCTTCTTGTGCCAGTTGTGATGAACACCGTAAGAATCAGGCATATTACGAGGGACATGCCAATTACCACCCCAGCGAACTGTTTCGTTAGCTCCGTAGTAGTCGATTTGCGCTTCAATTTGTTCTCCAGTTAGATATGGAGGAGGAGTGTCTCTCACAACCTTTTTGTGCCTAAACAAATTCTTGTTTCTTCGGTACGGATGGCCAACTGGAAGAAATCGACGGTGACAATCGAACCAACTTGTCTTTCTACCATTCTTCAGTTGAAATGCATCTGTCGTTCCATTACAATATGGACAAGCTAATCTCCCATGTGTAGTCCATCCAGACAACATCCCATAGGCAGGAAAGTCACTTATGGTCCACAAAAGCATAGCTCGCATCGTAAAATTCTTCTTCGTTGAGCAGTCATACGTCCTCATCCCTGTTGACCACAAATCCTTCAACTCTTTTATCAGTGGTTGTAGGAAAACATCAAGTGACCTTTTTGGATGCTTCGGACCGGGTATTAATATGGTCAAGAATAAAAACTCCCGTTGCATGCACATCTCCGGTGGCAGGTTGTATGGCGTAAGAAAGACAGGCCACAATGAATATTGTCTCCCTGACATTCCAAATGGACTAAATCCATCTGTGCATAATCCGAGGTACACATTCCGGCTATTGCTAGCGAAATTCGGATGTACTTTGTTAAAATGTTTCCAGGCTCTTGCATCTGATGGATGAGTCATCTCACCATCCGTCTGAGTATGCTCGGCATGCCACCTCATCTTTCCAGCAGTCTGCTCCGATTGGTACAATCTTTTCAATCTATCTGTAATTGGTAGGTACCACATCCTTTGGTACGGTACCCTATTACGTCCCCTTCCTTGCGGCTTGAATCGTGGTTTCTTGCAGAATCGACATTCTTCCAACTTCTCATCATCTCCCCAGTAGATCATGCAGTTGTCGATGCAAACATCTATCATCTCCGAAGGCAACCCAAGACTATAAACCAGTTTCTGAATCTCATAATAAGAATCAGCAGACTCATTGTCTTCCGGCAAATACTCTTTAAATAAATCTGCCCATTCGTTCATGCAACTTTCAGGTAGATTGTGATCAGTTTTAATATTCATCATTCTAGCAGCCAATGACAATTTAGAGAGACCTTCTCTACAACCACTGTAAAGTGGTTGATTTGCCGCATCTAACATTTCATAAAACTTTTTTGAATCTATGTTAGGTTCTTCATCTTCATCATCATGAGCTACGAATGCATCAGTTACCATATCATGAACCCTATCATAATCTACCATCGGCTGATCCTCCTGATGGTAACTATGTGCATTATGCAATTGATGATCAACCGGTTCTTCTTGAAAGTTGTTATTACTACTACTAGCTTCATTCTGATCATAACTATAACCTTCTCCATGTTGAAACCAGATATAATAATTTGGCGTGAAACCTCTATTTACTAAATGCTTCCAAACATTTTCACGGTTTGCCAACTTTGAATTGTTACATTTCCTACAAGGACAGAATATTTTACCGCTTTCTTGGGCGAGCGGTGTAGAATCTGCTTGATGCATAAAACGCTCCAACCCAGCAAGATATTCTTTCGTCACTCTCCCGTTAGCATCTCTATGCATATACATCCACCTCCGCAACTCGAAAATATTTCCCAAGCCCGACATTTTTTTCACGTTTTTTTTTCTTGTTGGTGTGCGTAAAATTATGTTCAAACCTCCATATATATAGAAAATTTTCGAATCTGGTAGTTGAATTTTGCTAGGAATTTACGACGAAAAATTAGGTTGGTGGCAAAAAAAACGTGTTAAGTTGGTGGATTTCTCGTTCTTTCCTCGTAAGTTATTTCCTCGTAAAACTCATGCTAAAATTACGACGAATTTGCGACGAAACACATTTTTCTCGGAAAAACCACGTCAACTTACGACGATTTTACGAGGAAAAGCTTTACTCGGTATTTTACAAGGCCATTACGAGGAAACTTTATTTCCTCGTAATTTCATCGTTAAGTCATCGTAATTTCACGAGGAATAGTTTTCCTCGTTAAATTTCCTTGCTAAAACTGTGTTTTCTTGTAGTGTGTACTTAATGAGTATATTCTCTAAATATTTTGCCAGTGCGTGAATTTATCACAATATTTATTGCCGATTGCCTATAGAGGGTTTTTGAATACTATATAAAGACCCCCTCTATCTCTCCATTTCATCACAAAAAATATTCATCTCAAAAATGTTGTGTGATAAACTGAAGGTCACTTCTGATCGTGTTTCCCAATTGAAACCCTACATGATGAGGAGATTTAAGGTCAAGATTATTCCCCTATGGAAGCAATATAAAGCAATATTCTATTCAAGGTGGGGAAACTATTTAAATGGTGTTGATTGATTCATGTGTGAGTTCATTACCGATTAGCTTCATTATATATGAAAGACCCCGTTTGTTTTTTTAACGATCATAACCTACACGTTCTATATTATTTTTGACAGGGGGACGAGTGTTAAGAAAGAATTGGTGGTCCAACTTGATCCACCGCTCAGGGAAGGCTACTCGAAGAATATGATTAATTTTGAAAATACTCATGCATGTGGATCTTATCGGACAACCAAACATGCTTAGAAGATTGGGTTTGTAGCCACTACCCGAGTGTGATGCTGTGAGAATCTGGCCCTTAATTTAACTGGTTTTCACGGGAAAATTTTCGAGAACCTTAGATGGTAGTCTAAATACTGAGTATCTGGTTGGTGAGTTTTTTTTAATTCTTGCGGAGGCATAATTTATTGTGATTTTATATACCGTGACGACTAACTATTATATATTTCTTTAGAAGTGTTTTGTAGATATTATCGGGCAGATTGTGAAAGTCAATCATGTGGAAATCGTTTCTCTTAACTGAGAAGTCACAGAGAAGCTATCAATGGAGCTACTTAATGAAGATTAAGTTTGTGGTTTTTATGTAATTTGCAGAGAAGTTTACACTATTTTAATTTGTATCAATTACCTCTGATCTAATGAATTAAATGAAAATTGTTAGCTAACCTCCAAGGATCGTTCTGATTGAGACCGCGGATCCAGAACAATCATCAATCCTACTCAGTGTTTAGTTTGTAGTTTGAAAGATACATGTCCCGGTACTACACATCCACTGTGAAACTCCATCTGGATAATTCTCCTTCATAACCAATTTTACAACAAAGACAATAATGAATGTCAGATTAACTTATATCAAACCTTCTCCTGCAAAAAAACAAAAATATAACTTTTTTATTTCATTCATAAAAATTAAATGTTACCTTCAGTGATTCAGGTAACTGTTTGCACATTATTTCTGGTATTCTAATCCTTTAAAATTGTGGCTGTCCTGATTGTGATTCACACAAGGAATCAGTTATGCTTCAATCTTCCATGGTGCCATTTTTAAATAATTTTTGATTTTATATTATGTATGTCCACCACTTGGACAAAACAAAAAAAACGAATTAAAGATCAATAATTTATAGAGAACATCACAGACCCGGAAATATTCAAATTTGAAATACAAACATTTCAAACCACAATCGGTTCTTGGAATAAGGAACACAGATTGGAAAGAAGGCATGCACTGTGTTTTCAGTCTTTTGCCAATGTAATTTAAAGACCGTTAGAAAAAACTATATGTCGAGACGGAAGTCATCAGAGAAGAAAAGGAAACTGAATTGAAGATGAGACAGTAAGGAAGAAGAATCGTTTGGGTGCGAAGTCATCAGTGTGAAACACAAGAACAGAGAAGAAGAAAGCTCAAAGAAATACGTTTTATTACTTTTTCAACTTAGAAACAACGCTACACCCATCTCATCTATTTATACAAGCTGAGAACTTTAGTAAGCCCTAATACATGATTGGAGACACTCGAATCTATTAGCTGTGACGACCTGATGAGCTGGAAAGGAGACCGTTGCAGTCAAGCCTTGAATCTGCTTTGCCTTTGTACGCTCAACGGCCACAACATGACAAGAGGAAGACGATGACGTGTTATTTGTCTTCTCTTGTTCATGGGCTTCACGAGTGGGCTTGTCGTGAGTCAAGGAGATGTGCTCAGTATGGTTAATAGACCCCCTCAAACTTGGAGTCGGATGAAAGGAGACGCCAAGTTTGCCGTGCAGTTTGATGAAAGCTTCATGACCAAGAGGATTTGTGAAGATATCAGCTAACTGCAGAGAGGCCGGGATGTGCTTCACCTCGAGTGCTTTCACTACTACACGTTCCCGGACGTAATGGTAGTCCACATCGAAGTGTTTCGTTCGTTTGTGAAACATAGGATTGGCAGAGAGATACACTGCGGAGAGGTTGTCACAGAGAAGCAGAGGAGTTCTCTGTTGCTGAAGACCCATATCACGGAGAAGATTCTGAATCCAAACTATTTCAGAAGCAGCAGCAGACATTGTGCGATATTCAGCTTCAGTTGATGACTTAGAGACAGTCTCATGTCGTTTAGCAGACCATGAGACAACGTTTGAACCAAGAAGAGTGCAAAAACCTCCAGTAGACCGTCGTGTTTCACGACACCCTGCCCAATCACTATCGCTGTAACATAACATGGTAGAGTCGGTGTTGTATTTGATTCCAATTCCCATCGATAAAGTGTCTTTCACATAGCAAAGAATACGCTTGAGCAGAGTAAAATCCGACTGAGTAGGCAAATGCATTCGCTGACAGATGAAATTAACAGCAAACTGAAGGTCTGGTCTCGTAAGAGTGGGTACTGGAGCTTCCCTGCTAAGCGTCTGAAGTAAGAAGGATCAGAGAACTGCTGATCTTGACCCTGAACTTTGTCTATCTTCAGAGGCAAAGGAGTGACCATGGGAGCACAATCAAGCATCCCTGCAATTGTCAACAAATCCGTCACGTACTTCTCTTGATTGAGGAACAGGCCATCATTATGATGGTGAACTTGGATGCCAAGAAAGTAGTGTACAGATCCCAAGTCCTTCATACGAAACTCACTACTTAACTGAGCAAGAAGCTTCTCAAGAAGACCGTTGTTGTTTCCAGTGAGAATCATGTCATCAACATACAAGAGAAGATAGATAACATCTGATCCAGATGATATATAAAGAGAGATGGATCAGAGAAGCTGCACTTGAATCCAAAATCCAGAAGAAAGAAACTGAACTTGTCGAACCAAGCACGCGGTGCTTGTTTTAACCCGTAAATGGCCTTCTTCAAACGCCAAACATAATCAGGTTTGTCTGGATTTTAGAAACCAGGGGGCTATTTCATAATGACTCTCTCCTTCAGATCACCATGGAGAAATGCGTTCTGAACATCAAGCTGTTTGAGTGACCACTTCTTTGTAACTGCAACGTGAAGAACGGTTCGTATTGTTGCAGAACGAACGACAGGACTAAAGGTTTCAATGTAATCTAGTCCCTCCTCTTGCTCATTTCCTCTTGCTACTAGTCTTGACTTCAACTTGAGAACAGAACCATCTGCATTTCTTTTGACTTTATGCACCCAGCCACAACTCAGAGGATTTTGATCTTCCTCTGGCGGAACAAGTTCAAACGTACCTGTTTCTGACATATTTGCAACCTCCACACCCATTGCATTATTCAACCGGGATGTTGGAGAGCAGCTTTAAGTGACTTTGGCTCAGTGAACTCATCCTTTACTGTAAGTAGAGCATACCAAAGGTTTGGCTTTACAATGCCTGCTCTTGCTCGAGTAGTCATTGGATGAACTACGGGAGGTGCATCACCAGAATGGTCTTGTGGAAGAGGATCATTAGCAGTAACAGTCACAAGGGTGGGAGCCACGATGGGATCCTCTAGCTGGACACGAGCAGGAAGAGGTTCTTCCTCTGGAGCTTGAGCTGACTCAGAAGAAGACAAAGGAGGAGCAAGATGAGCTTTACGCCAAGCATTCAACAATTGAGAGTCAGATGCTTTGTGGAAGCGTTGATAGATGTCTTCAAATGGAAAAGATTGTTCATCAAACAAAACGTGACGACTGATGAACACTCGTCCTGTTGGAGGGTAATAGCACCTATAGCCCTTGTACTTGTCATTGTAACCAAGAAATACACACGCCAGAGATCTTGGATCGAGTTTGTTTAGCATGTAAGGTCGCAGTGTAGGAAAACACTTACAGCCAAATACTCGTAGAGCAGTATAAATAGGTGGGGAGTTGTATAAAAGCTGAAATGGGCTTTGATGATCAGGGAGAGTTGATGCAGGCAACTGATTAATCAGGAAGGTGTCAGTGAAAAATGCTTCAACCCAGAACTGTTGAGGAACTTGAGCATGATACAGCATAGTGAGACCAAGCTCAGTTATGTGTCTGTGTTTTCTCTCCGCCATACCGTTCTGTTGGGGTGTGTGGGGACAGGAGAGACGTTGTTGAATACCAGACTGAGTCAGAAGCGTCAAGAACTGAGTGCTGACAAATTCTCCACCACCATCACACTGAAACTGAAGTATTTTACTCTGAAACTGATTTTCGACAAAGGTTTTGAATTGTAGAAAAACAGAGTAGAAATCAGACTTGAGTTTCAGTGGGTAAAACCAAGTGAAGCGTGTGTGATGATCAATGAAGATAACATAGAATTTAAATCCTTGATTTGAAACAACCGGGCTAGGACCCCATAGATCACAATGTATACGCTCCAAAGGGCGAGAAGAAATAAAATCTGAATCTAGAAAGGGAAGTTTACAGCTTTTCCCAAATCGACACGCATCACAAACTGACTTGGCAGTAGCCTTATTCAAAACTATTGACTTATTTCTTGAAAGAAGAAGAAGAACATCCGCATGAGCATGACCAAGCCTCTGGTGCCAGACCCTCTCACAAGCTGCTTGTTGACGAGTTGAATAGAAGGCTTGAAAACGGACATCCTTCAGAACATAGAGATCTTTATGTCGATAACCTTGAGTGATCACCTGCTTTGTCACCTTGTCCTTAACCATCACAGATTCATCATCAAACGTAAATTCACAGGGATAGTCTTTTGTGAGTTTAGAAACTGAAAGCAGAGACTTAGTGATAGCAGGATAGACAAGAACATCAGATAGAGGTAGTATACCTCTTGGTGTATGCAGAGGGATCGACCCAATGTGAGTGATAGGAAGCTGATGTCCGTTGCCTACAATAATCTGATCATTACCAAGATACGGTGCAGAGGACTGCAGTTGAGACCCATTATTCGTGATATGAGCAGAAGCAGCAGAGTCAGGGTACCATTCTTGACCGGTGAGAGGAGCTTGATCAGACAACGTGACAGTAGATAAGGCGTTGTGAAGGTTCTGTGGAGTTTGATACTGCTGATCGAAACGGTTGAAGCAACGATCAGCTGTATGACCAGGGCGGTGGCAGATCTGACACGTGGGACGAGAGCCATTGTTGGCTCCGGAGAACTGTTGGTTGAAGCCTCGACCCCGTGTAGAGTACGCACCAGAACCACGTCCTCTGTTTCCTCTGTTGTTGTAGTAGCCACGTCCTCTGTTAGACTGACCTCTATCAGTGTGAAAGGCAAGATGAGGAGTCGGAGCAGCAGAGTCGTTGTAGACTTTAAGCTTGTCTGCGAAGTTCACAAGCTTAAAGACTGCATCTTCAAAGCGAATGTCTGGATTTGCATCCATGGGGTGTTCAATCACGGTACAAATCGACTCATACTCACGACCCAAACCATTCAGAGCAGCATAAATCATCTCTTGCTCAGACACACCACTACCAATCGAGTCAAGTTGATCACAAACACTCTTGACATCATTAAGATACTCAGACATAGTCTTGTCTTTCTTCGACATACCTTGAAGCTTGCGTTGGAGATCAAGCTTTCGAGTTGCAGAGATGCGGTTGTATTTCTTGCCCAGACTAAACCACACGTCGTAGGCAGAGGTGAGACCATACACCGAGCGGAGAGCTTCCTCAGACAACGAACCAAACAACCAGGCCATGATAAGCTGGTCACGACGAACCCAACAAACAAACTCAGGATTTGCTTCTTCAGTAACAGCTTCACCATTTCGAACTTGAACCGTCGGTGAAGGACGAGGAGAGGTTCCATTGATGAACTCTAGCAGCGACTGACTTGAGAGAAACGACTCGAACTGAGTCTTCCACAAAAGATAGTTTGTGGAAGAAAGCTTCAACGTTACGCATTGAGAGATAGTGAGAGAAGGAGCGGAAATCGGATCTGGTGTTTCGGCCATGGCTCAGGATTTACTCGCTGAGCTCTGATACCATGTGAAACACAAGAACAGAGAAGACGAAAGCTCAAAGAAATACGTTTTATTACTTTTTCAACTTAGAAACAACGCTACACCCATCTCATCTATTTATACAAGCTGAGAACTTTAGTAAGCCCTAATACATGATTGGAGACACTTGAATCTATTAGCTGTGACGACCTGATGAGCTGGAAAGGAGACCGTTGCAGTCAAGCCTTGAATCTGCTTTGCCTTTGTACGCTCAACGGCCACAACATGACAAGAGGAAGATGATGACGTGTTATTTATCTTTTCTTGTTCATGGGCTTCACGAGTGGGCTTTTCGTGAGTCAAGGAGATGGGCTCAGTATGGTTAATAATCAGAGAAGGAAAGACCGTTAGAAAAAACTAGATTTTTGTTTAAAGCGAACAAATTGAAGAAACCCCTAATCCCCATTGGTAATCCCTTTCAGACAAAATGCTTGATGTATGAAGGTGGAGAAGAGTAAATGATATTTTTTGTTACCACTAATTAGTTTTAAAAAGTATTAGGCTGATAATTATTTGTGGCAATTCTTTTCTTAATCTTATAAGCTCATCAGCTGTCGTAAACCCATCAAGTCTGACATAAAATTTGGTCATTCCAATTAAAATGTTCGTAGGGTAATAATTATATGCATCTTCTTTCTAAACGTGTTACTTAATATTTACTATAGTCCTCTTATTATGTGATTAAATTATACATGTTCAATCTCTTAAAAATTGGACCGGTAAATAAACCAGATTTTTTTTTATCATGAACCAATATGGTTCGGTTTTAACAGAATTCAAGTATTCAACCAAATATAATTAAGTTCAATTATAGAATAAAAGTAAAACAAAATCTAAATGCTTTATTAATCATTTAGCGTAAAATTTGACTAACATAACTAATTTTAGTTATTATAGTTTAAATAAAATCTATAAAATCAAAATCAAAATATAAATTTAATTTAATATTTATCATTTGAATTATGAAAATTGAAAATTTGCATATATATTTTTTATTTTTAATAGTTAATAATGATTTAAAACACAAAACCCAATTGAGAAAAAAAAAGAAATCATAGTAAATAGGAAATCAATCCAAATTTTATTTAACTTATCCGAATATATTTGCAGTTCACAGTTTAACCTGATCCGACTGTCTATTCGGTCAGAATTTATAAACATATTTATATGTATTATGAAAGTTATATAGAATATGATTATATAGAAATTATATTATACAATAGTTTCATCCTGCGCAAAACGCAGGTCTCAATCTAGTTTATTTTTATTCCTTTGCTGACAACTTTAATGTCTGTTTATTTATGTTCTTTTCATTGAATGAATGATACTATTAGCCATATAAAATAAATCTAATGTCATTTATTAAGAATTTAAGACCTTTCATATTTTTCTTCTTTCATTTTCCATGGCTAGTTTTCATTTATTTTCTTTTGCAATCTCTTATTTACTATTTTTTTTCAATTATTTTTGTCTGTGTACTTTTTTTAACTACAAACAAACAAGAGGTTTATTATCAAAGTTTCCAAAAAAAAAACAAGAGGTTTATTGTTGGGTTCTAATTCTCTCTTTTTCATTGCTTTTTACTTCAACGATTAAACGATTCGGTAAAAAAAAACTAAAAATGATTTAAAAGTGATCACTAATTTTTTTATGTTGTATTTGCCAATATATGTATTGTTCTGTTTTCATTATAACTATACTATTCTAATTTTTACATTTGTATAAAGTATTACTGAACAAGATGAATACGCGATAAACTAGTGTAATCTATAAAACCAATAGTATGCTCAAGTAATCGATTAAATACAGAAGAACACTGAAGAATCATTGTTTTATTTAATGTAGACCAATTTATTAACATTTTTGATGAAATTTCAGCACGATGAATAATAATTTTGGATTTTGTTTGGTTTAAAAAAGCTAAAAAATGTTGTAGGGGCATTATTTTGTTAATGTGGATTGCTTTTGCTAATAAAATGCAGCTCCTTAGAGTTTGAGGTTTGTATTGTTTTGAAAGTATGGAATTGATGATATATTTCACCTGCTTAGTGGCTAGATAGTCTTCTTGTAGCTAAAGATGGAGTCTTTATTGCATTTGCCACTAGGGTTTTAGTTGGACTATAGTTTCTGGTGAAATGAAATCAGTTTATTTTGTTATTGATATGTGATGATGTCCAAGAGAACTTGCTTGGTAGCAACTGATCTCACAGTTGTTGTAACGCCTTATAGTTAGGGATTGTCTTCTTGTAGCTAAAGATGGATTCTTGACTGAAGCGCCAGTAGGGTGTAGACTATAGTTTCTGATGTAATGAAACCAGTTTCTTTGTCATTTCATATGTCATCATGTGCAACGGATCTTGCTGCTAGCAGCATCTCATGTTTGATATAGCGCATCCTTATAACTTGTTTTGGTTTTGAAAGAACATTTCAGTTATCATCATTGCTAACTATTTCACTTGGTGTCAGAGGAGATGGGAAGTGATCAGATTGGGAGTTAGCATAGACCCGTGTAATCCAGTCAAGTGGGTAAGCTTAGTAGGGTTTGGTTGGTGCATGCGCATATTCTGGTTTCTTTGATCCGCAATGCCTCTCTCTGTATCTATCTGATTGTAACTAAGACTTTATTCCTTTGGTGTACCAAATGCTCTTCTATTTTATCTCTGTTTGTGTATAAACCCCAACCAGGATAATAATATTATTGTGGTGGTTTCTGGTGTTTGGTTTGTTATCGGAATGAAGTAGCTTCTAATTGTCATGGGTTAATTAGCATCTAAAACAAAAACAGTGTAAGATAAGTTTACAGGTTCCAACTTTAGGCACACATGAAAACTAACTTCCAAATTAAAACAAAATCATTCTGACTCCACTTTTTGGTATTCACATTTTTCATTGTTTTTTTCCCCTTAATTTCTTACCTCAAAAAGTAGAACAAAAACATTTGCAAAGAGTCGTTTGGCTTCTTTTATGTACATTGTTTCCTGAACTCGTTAATAGATTCAATTTCTTTCACTGTTTTCTCAACAACCCTAGCTCCTATACATGCAAACTGTAAGGAGGGGAAAATCAGTTTTGTTTGAGCACATAGTCTACTAGGCGACAGAGCGTTCATTCAATTGCTCGGTTGGAAGCGGCTCAACTTTCTCAGACTTGCCATCTTTCTTAGGGATTATCAGACTGTATCCTCCTTCTCTTCTCTTGTACACTATGTTTATCTCACCTGCCAACCATACACAATATCAAAGTGTTTAGTCTTCCTTTCAATCTTCCATTTTGAAGCAATTGATTTATTTGTTTCAAATGCATACCAGTTTCTTCATTTTGGAATCCGTAGAAATCGTGAGCGACTAACTCCAGCTGCTCCACTGCTTCAGCCACGGTCAATGGTGGCATCTCAAAGTATTTGGTACGGACAATCTGTAGAAAAAGCATCGCCAATGAACAAATTGTTGAAGTTCAGTAATAGCTAATACCAATGACAAGGTAAGTATGAACCAACCTCCTTGATCAAATCATCCTCCTCTTCTCCCGGTCTCGAGTCAGAAACGTCCTCAACAACCGGCTCAATCACTGGCTCTCTTACCTTCAATCTGTTAAAACCTTTCATGTGCCTTCCATGGTCAGAGTCCTTCTCCTTGATCTTCCTAAGCTTCCTCTGTATTATCGTTGATACCAAGTCGATACAAGCGTACACCGTCTCAGCATCTTCCTCACCGCACACAACACCATGCTTCTTTGTAAACAGTGTTACCTAAATTCACCACCGCAACTATCAGACTTGGTATCAAGACTCAAAACATGACATCGATAATGACATGATTACCTCGCATCTAAGGATCCTTGGTCCTTTACCAAACTCTCATCTACGAACCGAGAGTCTTACATCAACTTCCCTGACGAGATGGCTGTGTTTCTGAACAGCTTTCCCCACTTTCTCCTCAACATGCTGCTTAATTAATTGCCTCTGATAACTTTCGAAAAACAACATCAAACATTTCTCGAAAGTTCAAAACTTTTGTAATAACTTGGAAGAATATTCACACAAAGTTTACATATTTTTGGTTAATAACTCGATTTCAAGCGTGTAGTAAGAGTTTCAAACCTCGAGGTTTTTGCCTTGGATGATTAGCTTGACGGAGGCGAGAGGACCGTGATAAGATCATATGGGCCTTGTCTGGATCGAAAAGAGTTAATGGGCCAAGATCAGAGAAGCCCAGCAGTGAAGGAAATATCTTTTACGTTTTAGGATATAAGTTATGCTTTTAGCTTGTAAACAAACTATCGAATACGATCATCAATCAAACAACGGGTTCAATCCCTAATTTCTATCTCTATCACTTCTCTTCTCCCTTTGCTCTTCGTCATTTCTCCCTCCCTTTCTGTTCTACAGATTCGATCCTTCCAGGATCTTATCATTGGTATCAGAGCTCAAGTTCCTCTCGACCTTGAGAGTCTTAATTAAAAAAAAAAAAGCCTTTCAGTGATGACTTCGAGAAGTTACTGCAATCATTGAAACAGATGGATGTTGATAGAAAGCTTCGTGAGGAGCTTCGAATGGACAGTCAGAGACTGCATGAGGAGTCCGTGAGGAGTATCAGAAGCGGCAGAAGCGGCCTTATGGTGAATCTCATCCTTATAACGCTTTCATCCCTAAAAGGTTTGAAGATCTCAAGCTAAACGGAGGTACCAGGTTCAAAAGAATTCTGATCAAGCAAAACTACCACAGATCTCGGTTTAAGGACCTGAACAGTAAGCCACCAAGAAGAGCTCTTGATTTTAAGGGTTCGTTAGACCTTACGGGGCTTGCGACATCTCATAGGAGATGTGTGAGAATGAAGACTATTGGAATGAAGAAACAATACAACTGAGAGAAGAAAGCAATACTGCTTGCGCAAGCTTGTAAAAGTTTAGGAGTGTTCTGTGAATCTTCGGGTTGTAAAGACACTAAAAATGATTTGCAGATCCGCGTGGGAACAAGACAGATCGTCGATACAGGAGTGAAGCGAGATGAGCATCACTTTGGGGATGGGTTTACGTCTTATGCTCCTATGGATATAGAGTGTCAAGTTGATACGTTGATAGGGGATCAAAGTATCTTCGCTGAGGAGGTTAAGGTGCGAGATGCTGCTGATCCTGATGCTGCGATGGAGTCTTCACAGGATGTAACATCAATGGAGTCTGTCTCGGAGGAGACGAGCAAGCATAAGAATCGGATTGAACTCTCTCAGGTTCATCAAAAGTGGGGCAAACGAGGGTTTCATAAGGTTCGGTTCAAGTTTATACTTCACCAAAGAAGTAAAGTTGCAGCTGAGAAGGTTACAAAAGGCGGAGAACTTTTCAAGCTAGAGAATTCAAAATCACTTAACAAAGGAAGATCAAGAAATCTTACTGTCAGATGGTACTATTATAAGGCCAGGAAGCGTAAACATAAGTTCTATGGTATGGGTGGTGGCTCAAACTCTTTTGATGGTTTAATTAATGGCAAAGACGAGGGAGCACATTTCAGTAAAAAGAAATCATTAGTTGAGACTGGTAAGAGATGTAAGACTCGTTTCTTTGGGTTTGGAACTCCACAAGAAACAAAAACAAAAAATACAAGAGAAAATAAGAGGAGTGATGAGCTCTCTCCGGATCAACAGAAGAAAGGCCACGGTGGATTTCACAAAGTTCGGTTCAAAGGTAGACGTCACATAAGAAATGCTATTTACACAGGACGGGTGGTGCTCCAGAACAAGCTATCAGTAAATTGGTTTTATCACAAGGCTAGAAAGAAGGAGTTGATGGTTATGAATATTCTCGTTAAGGCACTGAGACAGATAGACCCGAAAGAATCAGATGGCAGGATATCTTTGAAGCTTCCAGAACCCTTTTGGAGTCTCTTTGGTGATAGCTTTAAGGAGATGAAGGTTTTACTAGGGGTAACAGGCTTGGAGGAAAATCAGGAAGAAGGGCTGCGACGTTGGAACAAGGGTCTGAAGATAATAAAGTTGTGCACGAGACATGGGTTTAAGAGTTTCAGATTTTTAAGAAGCGTGAAGATGCGGATATGGCGGTTATTGAAGACTTCACGTAGGAATCAACTTTCTGAATTCTCTTCGGCAAATCAAGCATGGAAACCTGGTGGTACTGTTTCGCTAAACACTTCAGTCTGGCTTGAGATTTATCACCGTCATGGTGGGAAGTGGAAGTCTAAACTTGTGAGACTTTATGCCGAGGCGAAGAGCTTAAGACGCAGCAGACTGGAGAGAGCTTACTGTGTTGGTAAAATTCAGGAGGCGTCAAGGGTTACGAAACGTTTAAGGACTGAGAGAGGGAAGGCGATCCTTATTGCAGCAGTGGAGAATTGTTTAAGTTATTGTGAAGGTGCTGCTAGCCAAAATCCCAACGTCGATGACAACCGTGTGTGGAATCCTGGAGCTGTAGAGGTTGAAGGAGACAAGAGCTGTAGCAGTGTTATAGCTGAGAAGTTGTGGAATGCGGAGAATAGAAAAATTTCTGTTATGGACGTTCACACAAATTCTGAAAACGAGGTCAAGTGGGTGGTCGTTCTAAGTGTTACACTGACGCTAGAGAGTCAGAAAAGCTTTTCAAGTCCTGAATATGTGATCACAGTTCAAGCTTTTTGCTTTTGGAGCCTCGAGGACAAGGCTGCTATTCTATCGGGGAGTAGACTGAAGTTCTATGGGGAGAAGATTGAGTGGATTTGTGGCGTATGGGATCCTGGTGTAGCAGGTTATGGACAAGCCAAGGAGGTGACAGGAGGTATTATTTTGATGGCGAAGCATGATCCTATCAAGTACGTGGTAAGGGTTTATAAGAAGCGGCTAAGGCTGAGAAAGGTTCTTGCTCAGGTAAGAAAACTTGACAATCTGAGTTTGACAGAAGCATGTAAACGCACTTATGCAGGGATATCATACACTGGTGTGGCTGTTGGAGATGTGTGGGGTATCATAGCCCATATCAAGAAGTTCTTGGTGATTGAAAAGGGTTTTGGAGTTGAGTTTATGGGATCGCGGAACTATGTTACAAAAGGCATCTGGTCATGTTTCTTGATATTGGTGAAGTTTAATATTCTATGCCACTGTGTTAGAAACGTTTGCGTTTCACGTTCTTTACGGTGGGTTCATGTCTTCAAGATCTATAACGAAGCAACTCGGAGCATAATGGATGTCAAGTTGACGATGGAGTCCTCTGGAGAGCATTCAGTTTCAGTCTTAACCCATGAGCTGTTTCACTTGCCGAGACCACCTGAGTTGTTTTGTAGCCTTACACTTTTGAAGTTGCAGAAAATGCTGAAGGAGTACAACGAGAGGCAAGAGGCTACAAACTACCATTTCCCTTTCATCAACTTGAGGACAAGTTGGATCTCTTATGGGGGAAGTATTGATAAGATCATATGGGTCGAAAAGAGTTAATGGGCCAAGATCAGAGAAGCCCATCAGTGAAGGACAACTTTGGTGCTATTGACAAATTTGACAAAATTTAAGATTCTGTAAGTTTCTAAAGTAGTTCCAAATGAATATTTACTATAATAAGAGTTTGTTGTTCTTGTATTATTCTTTCCAGTTAGTATTCTTCTTCGAATCTTTGTGATTGATATAAATCATAGACTTACTTCCACATGTAAGCTACATTAATTCTATGTAGGAACATGTAATGACCCAACCCCAACTCCAAAGGCCAAAGGTATTGCCTTTAAAACCCCACCATCTCCACCTTCTCCCATTTCACAAACTTAGAAAGAAAAAAAAAAAATTAGAGAGAGAGAGAACTAAGAAGAAGAAGTGTGAATTTGTGCAGAGTGTGAGCTGCCTGAGATCGTCGCCGGAGCCAGCCTCGCCACCACCATCATCAACAACCAAAGGTAACGGGAACCGCCATGTTTTTGAGTTTAGTTTCGGCCGTTTTTAGTAAATCGACAATAACTTTCTAACTGTGATTTATCTCGCGAATCCAAGACCACCATCGTGTTCCTCTTGTCGAGACGAATCCGGAGCCACCAAAAACGCCTCAATCGGAGTCCGGACGAAGCCGTACTCGCCCCCGGAAGATCACCCTTCGCACGCGCGTGAACCGAACGCGCCGCCACACCTCCGCCGTCGCCGGTGACTTTTCCGGTAAGCCTCCGCCGTCGCCGGCCGGTGACCGACACCGGTGACTCGTCGGTGACTCGGTCAACTCGGCCGAGTCAACTCAGCGAGTCAACTCGGTTGATTCGGTTAACCGATCGGTTAGCCGGTTTAAATTGATTTCAATTCGGTTAGGTTAAACCGGTCGGTTAAAATCAATTAGAAATCGGTTAGGAAAACCCGGATTAATTAATTAATTAATTAATTAAATAATTAATCTTTGACCAGCGGGTTGACTTTTCCGTAAATACCCGTTTTAAACCGTTCGAAAGGCGTTCCGACTCGAAATTTCGATCTGATTTCAGATTTGGAGTCCATTTGAGCAGCTGGAGTTCATATATACCACTTCTCTTCATTGCTAAGGTGAGGGCTACTCCGTTAAATCCCGAGCTAGTTTAGTACTACCATTATGGAAAGTTTAGTTTCGAAACATGGATCCGTCTCTTTGAATTGAGTCTGTTTGAGAGTCTTGCTTGCTCACTATTGATATTAATTGTTAAACTGGAAATATGATAATAGAGGATTCAACGGTTGATTGAATTGATTGATGTTAAGCACTGTTATATATATATATTTGATTCCAGGTGTTGAGATTGCGGGGCGCAGAAATGTCTGCGCTAGGCCGTGGGATTTGCGGGGTACAAAGACGTTTGTACTAGGCTGCATTGTTTGAGATTGCGGGGTGCAGAGATATCTGTGCTAGGCCGTGGGATTTACGGGGTACAAAGACGTTTGTACTAGGCCGCCTTGTTTCAGATTGCGGGGTGCAGAGATTTCTGCACTAGACCGTGGATTTGCGGAGGGTACAGAGTGGACTACTGTACTTACGACGCTTGTAGAATATATTCATATATATATATCCTTATGAAGGAAATGCGGTATGATATCGCATTGGTTGTAGCATGTCTAGTCCTCTAGACATATGTTGATTGTTTTGTGTGGTGTAATCGACACCGTGTTTGTTTCATGCTAGAGCTAGGCCTACATTTTAGTAGTGCTATGAACTCAGTCAGTGGTTTATTAGCATCCCATACCTCACTGGGCGATTCTCCTGTCGCTCACCCCTCCTTCTTTCCCCTTTCAGGTGAAACCTACGAGCAAGAGTGATTATCCGACTGGTGCTATTGGGCTTTTGGGCTTTTACTACTATCGAGCTTTGGACTTCTATCACTTTTATCGTTTTTATCGCTTTTTGGCCTTTGGGCTTCTATCTATCGTTTATGATATTTCGTATTTCGGATTTTCGGTTTATGTCAAACTTTTTATTTTGGATGTTATCGTTATTGGGCCTTAGGGCCTTATGCCATCGTATTGACTTTATATTATGATGGAGGATATTATTATTATTTTGGTTGTGTTATTCTTTTATTTTTCCGCTTTTATCTATTTATTATATTTCGAAAGTGACGGGTGTCACAATTTGGTATCAGAGCGGGTTCTGTCCCGGCTCCGACCCGGGATGGCGATTCATGGAGGCCCGGTTTTCTTTGATTTTAATTCGGTTTTGATTCGGTTTTAAATCGGCTTAAAATGTTTTGGGGGGTTTGGGAATTCTAAAAATAAAAATAAAAAGCACAATATCGTCAGATATTACTTCATTAAATGATGGTATTCACTGTTCCGCATAAGCTAATAGAATTGTTCCCCTTTCAGATGCCGCCTAAAAGAGCAGCTAACCGTGCCCAGACTGCTAGAGTTGCTAGAGAGGTTGAAGATGAGCATGTGCAGCCTGCAGACCCGCAGCCAGTTGTTCCACCCATTGATCAGGACGCCATAAGGCAGATGGTTCAAGATGCTGCTAGACAGGCCGCTTAAGAGGTTGTTCATCAGGTTGATCGAGAGGCAGCCAGAGAAGCCGCCCAGGAGGCTGCCCGAGTAGCTGCTCAGGAGGTTGCCAGACAGATGACTGCAGCTCAGCAGGGTCAACAGATTCCGCAGGGTCCTCAGGTCCCGGTTCATCAGGCCCCCGTGCTACGGTATCCGCAGGTCCCTATTCAGCCAGTTCCAGGGGTCTTTCAGGTTCCACCGCCGCCGCCTCCTTTTCCAGTGCATGTACCTGAGGTTGATGAGATATTTGTCAGGGTGTTGGGACAAATGAAGTATGTGAACTTGGAGCATTTCAGTGGAAACACAGAGCCTATACTTGCTCACGATTGGAAGCACAGTTTGGAGAAGTGTTTGGACATTATATCATGTCCACCTAGGCACAAGCTTAAGATTGTGGAGTTGTATTTGCGTGGAGATGCATCCATCTGGTGGGATGGAGTGAGATTGATGCACCGTGGCGAGCTATCATATGAGGATTTTCTGCATGCGTTCAACAAGAAGTATTTTCCCAGAGAAGCTCTGCATGAGAAGAAGAATGATTTCGAGCATTTGAGGCAGGGTGCAAAGTCCGTCAGGGAGTATGAGCGGGAGTTTAACCAGCTCCACAGGTTTGTGGGTAACCAGATAGAAGAGGAGGATTATCAGAAGGTTTTTGGATGGGATGCGAGTGGAACTCCGCGGTAGATGCAGTGTGGTTACTTACACCAGTTTGGAGGACCTGGTAGATAAGGCGGTTCTACAAGAGAAATGTATGGCAGAAGAGCAGAAGTACTCTAAGGCAGGTCCACCTAAGACCGGAGGAACTTCGGGATAACAGAAAAGGACTTGGGAGTAGGCTGGGGCACCCCGTTGTGGGCGTTGTCGTCACCAGCATTTTGGAGAGTGTGTCCGGTGCTATAACTGTAATTTGTTTGGGCATATCTCAAAGAATTGTAAGAATCTGCCACGTACTCAGTTTGCAGCGACAACAGCACCAGCAGTGGCCTTTGGAAACTGTTTTGGCTGCAACCAGCCGGGTCACATGATCAAGGATTGCCCGATGAGGGGAAATGCAGCACTTCCACCACCACCGAAGCGTCTAGCCATCGCTCCACGTGTGTTTGCGGTTGGAGATCCTCAGGGAGCTGAGCCGATAGTGGGTATGTACTTTTCCATACTTGTTGTGTTTGAAAATTTTGGTTTCATGGTTATCATGTGTAGTCAGTAAAAAAAAAAAAAAAATTATGTAGGATCGGTTTCGGTTGGAGGTAAGTCAGCTCATACATTATTCGACACGGGAGCTTCTCATAGTTTTGTGAGTCCGCATTTAGTTAGGTCTTGGTCTTTTCGGGGAGTCTTCGAACCGAAGACTAAGGAAATCCAGACCGTCGGCACAGAGAGATTGGGAGCAGTTGGTATTCATCGCGACGTACCAGTTATGCTTGGAGGAGTAGATTTGCTCGCAGACTTAACGGAGATGGAGATGAATTTCTATGATGTCATACTTGGGATGGATTGGTTGACGCGACATCGAGTGATCTTGGATTGTCTTGAGGCAAGAGTTACTGTTCCTAGAGCCGAAGGGAAGATCACTTTCCAAGGGATTCAAACACATCGATTAGTTCCTATTGTATCTATAATGCTTGCTAAGGAATTATTGGAGAATGGAGCAGAGGGATATTTAGCGACCATTTCAATGGCTAAGGATGATGGGCAACAGCTTGAGATGCAGGATATTCCAGTGGTTGCTGAGTTTGAAGATGTTTTTGAGGCCTTAAAAGGGCCACCACCAGCTAGAAGTGATGTTCTTACAATCGAGGTGGAACCAGGAGCAGCACCGGTTTCACGAGTCCCTTACCGTCTAGCACCACCTGAGATGGCTGAGTTGAAGAAGCAGTTGGAGGAACTATCAAGTAAGGGTTTTATTAGGCCAAGTACTTCACCGTGGGGAGCAGCAGTGTTGTTTGTGAAGAAGAAGGATGAGAGTTTCAGGCTCTGTATCGACTACAGAGGTTTGAACAAAGTCACCATCAAGAATAAGTATCCGCTTCCGCGCATCGACGAGTTGTTGGATCAGTTGCAGGGAGCTTCATGGTTTTCTAAAATTGACTTGGCATCAGGATACCACCAGATTGCAAAAGCTGATCGGGATGTGCAGAAGACAGCCTTCCGTACACGTTATGGACATTATGAGTTCGTCGTGATGCCATTTGGTTTGACGAACGCACCGGCAGCATTCATGAAGCTTATGAATGATGTGTTTCGCGAACATTTGGATAAGTGTGTGATTGTCTTCATCGACGATATCCTTGTTTATTCTCGAAGTAGAGAAGAGCATGCCGAGCACTTACGGATTGTCTTGGGGAAGCTTAGAGAGCATCAGTTGTTTGCTAAGTTGAGTAAGTGCAGCTTCTGGCAGAGGAGGATTGGATTTCTTGGTCATGTGGTTTCAGAAGAAGGAGTTGTTGTGGATTCAGAAAAGATTGCTGCAATTTCAGAATGGCCAACACCCAAAAGTGCGACGGAGGTTCGCAGTTTTCTTGGGTTGGCAGGGTACTACAGGAAGTACGTCAAAAAAATTTCTAGCATTGCGAAGCCAATGACGAAGTTAACAGGCAAGGATGTCAAGTTTGATTGGAAATATGATTGCTCGGAAAGTTTTGCTGAGTTGAAGCGACATCTGATTAATACACCAGTTTTGGTACTCCCGAGGCCAGTGATACCATATGAGGTTTACACCGATGCATCAGGTACTGGTTTGGGATGTGTATTGATGCAAGAAGGTAAGGTCATTGCATATGCATCGCGGCAGTTGAGGCTTCACGAGACTAATTACCCCACTCATGACTGGAGTTAGCAGCAGTTGTATTTGCGTTGAAAATCTGGAGATTATATTTGTATGGAGAAAAGGTGAAGATTCTCACAGGCCACAAGAGTTTGAAGTACATTTTTACTCAGACGAACTTGAATTTGAGGCAGCGAAGATGGATCGAGTTGTTAGCAGATTATAACTTGGAGATCACTTATCATCCAGGAAAAGCTAATCAGGTGGCAGATGCTTTGAGTAGGCGCAGAAGCGATGTTTCAGGAACCAAGGAGGTTCATGAGCTTACTGGGATGCTCGCTAGTCTCAGATTGTGTGCTACTACTGTGGATGAAGACACCGCTTGTCTCAAGGCTGTAGAGCAGGCAGATTTGCTAAGTAAAATACGCAAAGCTCAGGATGCTGATGAGGCTTTGTGTAAGCAAATCGAGATTGAGAGTATTGGATATCATACAACTTCGAGTGGGATGTTCATGTATCGGAACCGGGTTTGTGTGCCTAATGATGAGTTGTTGAAAAAGGAAATCTTGCAGCAGGCACACCACTCGTGTTTCTCTATTCATCCAGGAAACACCAAGATGTACAGAGATCTCAAGCGTTATTATCATTGGCCTGGCATGAAGAGGGATGTTGCTTCATTTATATAGCACTGTCAGACGTGTCAGATGGTCAAGGCCGAGCATCAGGTGCCTAGCGGGTTATTGCAGAACCTGCCATTGCCAGAATGGAAATGGGACATGGTAACTATGGATTTTGTGACGGGTTTGCCGACCACCTCAGGAGGAAAGAATGCCATATGGGTAATCGTAGATAGACTTACAAAGTCAGCCCATTTTTTAGTTATTAAGAAGACGGACAGAACTGATCAGTTAGCACAAAATTACATCTGCGAGATTGTGAGATTGCATGGAGTTCCTGTCAGCATTGTATCAGATCGTGATACAAAGTTTACGTCCGAGTTTTGGAGAGCCTTCCAGAAGGCGCTTGGGACGAAAGTGCATATGAGTACGGCTTATCACCCGCAGACAGACGGTCAATCAGAAAAGACTATCCAGACCTTAGAGGATATGCTCAGGGTTTGCGTCTTAGATTGGGAAGGTAGTTGGGTGAAGTATCTACCTCTAGCCGAGTTTGCCTACAACAACAGCTATCATTCGAGTATTGGGATGGCACCATATGAGGCTCTATATGGTAGGCCTTGTCGCACACCACTTTGTTGGACATAAGTGGGGGAGCGACGTGAGATAGAACCAGTCATGGTTCAAGAGACGGTAGAGCAGGTTGAGATGCTCAAGGTTCGGCTTAAGGAAGCCCATAACCGTCAGAAGAGTTATGCAGATAAGCGGCGTAAGAATTTGGAGTTCCAGGTTGGCAACCTAGTATACCTGAAAATGAGGACATTTCAGGGAGGATCTAAGACTCGGAAGCTGAAAAAGCTTAAACCGAGATATATGGGACCATATCCCATTTTGGAGCGAATTGGAGCAGTTGCTTACAGATTGGATTTATCGGAAGAGTTATCAGACTTCCATGACGTGTTTCATGTTTCGGCTTTGAGGAAAGTCGTGAGAGAATCAGAGCTCATTTTGCAGCAGTCGCCGAGTGACCTTGGTAGGAATTTGCGTGCGCCGTGTCAGCCAGTACGTATATTGGACCGCCAAGTAAGAGCAGATAATGGTATGATGACTATGTTGGTCAAAGTTCATTGGGAGAGAGATGGTATTCAGGAGGAGACTTGGGAGTCTGAGCCACAGATGAGGATTGATTATCCGGAGCTTTTTCAGGATGATATTGGGCAGTCAGTGGGTGACGTGAATTCGGGGTCGAATTCCTTGTTAGTGGGGGAGAATTGTAATGACCCAACCCCAACTCCAAAGGCCAAAGGTATTGCCTTTAAAACTCCACCATCTCCACCTTCTCCCATTTCACAAACTTAGAAAATAAAAATAAAAAAGAAATTAGAGAGAGAGAGTACTAAGAAGAAGAAGTGAGTGTGAATTTGTGCAGAGTGTGAGCTGCCTGAGATCGTCGCCGGAGCCAGCCTCGCCACCACCATCATCAACAACCAAAGGTAACCGGAACCGCCATGTTTTTGAGTTTAGTTTCGGCCGTTTTTAGTAAATCGACAATAACTTTCTAACCGTGATTTATCTCGCGAATCCAAGACCACCATCGTGTTCCTCTTGTCGAGCCGAATCCGGAGCCACCAAAAACGCCTCAATCGGGGTCCGGACGAAGCCGTACTCGCCCCCGGAAGATCACCCTTTGCACGGGCGTGAACCGAACGCGCCGCCACACCTCCGCCGTCGCCGGTGACTTTTCCGGTAAGCCTCCGCCGTCGCCGGCCGGTGACCGACACCGGTGACTCGTCGGTGACTCGGTCAACTCGGCCGAGTCAACTCGGCCGAGTCAACTCAGCGAGTCAACTCGGTTGACTCGGTTAACCGATCGGTTAGCCGGTTTAAATTGATTTCAATTCGGTTAGGTTAAACCGGTCGGTTAAAATCAATTGGAAATCGGTTAGGAAAAACCGGATTAATTAATTAATTAATTAATTAATCTTTGACCAGCGGGTTGACTTTTCCGTAAATACCCGTTTTAAACCGTTCGAAAGGCGTTCCGACTCGAAATTTCGATCTGATTTCAGATTTGGAGTCTATTTGAGCAGCTGGAGTTCATATATACCACTTCTCTTCATTGCTAAGGTGAAGGGCTACTCCGTTAAATCCCGAGCTAGTTTAGTACTACCATTATGGAAAGTTTAGTTTCGAAACATGGATCCGTCTCTTTGAATCGAGTCTGTTTGAGAGTTTTGCTTGCTCACTATTGATATTAATTGTTAAACTGGAAATAGGATAACAGAGGATTCAACGGTTGATTGAATTAATTGATGTTAAGCACTGTTATATATATATATATATATATATTTGAGTCCAGGTGTTGAGATTGCGGGGCGCAGAAATGTCTGCGCTAGGCCGTGGGATTTGCGGGGTACAAAGACGTTTGTACTAGGCTGCATTGTTTGAGATTGCGGGGTACAGAGATATATGTGCTAGGCCGTGGGATTTGCGGGGTACAAAGACGTTTGTACTAGGCCGCCTTGTTTGAGATTGCGGGGTGCAGAGATTTCTGCACTAGGCTGTGGATTTGCGGAGGGTACAGAGTGGACTACTGTACTTACGACGCTTGTAGAATATATTCATATATATATATATATATATATATATCCTTATGAAGGAAATGCGGTATGATATCATCGCATTGGTTGTAGCATGTTAGTCCTCTAGACATATGTTGATTGTTATGTGTGGTGTAATCGACACCGTGTTTGTTTCATGCTAGAGCTAGGCCTACATTTTAGTAGTGCTATGAACTCAGTCAGTGGTTTGCGGTTTAGCATCCCATACCTCACTGGGCGATTCCCCTGTCGCTCACCCCTCCTTCTTTCCCCTTTCAGGTGAAACCTACGAGTAAGAGTGAAACTAATTGTTATTGTCCATCCCTCCAACCCCAGCTCTGGTCTGCAAGGTAGACAAGCACTTGCGAAGGCAAGTCCCCCTCTGCATTGCGGTAATCGTTATAAGCCAACAAGAAAGTGTGTCCATGCTTTTCAGCTTAGAGACAATTTCTTCGAAATCGCCATCACTGGTTGGAATCATAACATTGACAGGCGGGGTTTTAACATCGATCATTTTTGGATGTCATCGATGATATAATCGTCCGAGATCTGGTTATCAGATTTCAATGGATCCATTGGATCTGTTGGTCCTGAAACAGCAAACAAACAACCGAAAAAGCAAGATAATCAGATAATCACATTCCAGGTTATACCAAGCAATATTTCATAAAAGTAACTCACTTGGGAAATTATTAACTCGACAAAGCGTCATATTTTCCAGCAAAACACTTGGTACAACGCAATCACTGAACGGCACTACAATCCTAATTTCAATATCACCCCCAAACCCCTCATCTCTCAACTTCCGTTCATACACCAGATCCGGAGGTAAATCATGAGGGACTCCAAGGATTTCAATGTCCCACCAGATTATGATCTTCAACATGTTGATGAAGGTCCTCATCCCCACTGTATTCCCCTCCATAGAATAGTAAAATAAAAAGCAAGAATCGGAGAATAGGGTAGAATGATAAAATGAACCCTAAACCCAAGACTATATATCTTTAGGGCTGTTAATGGGCTGGAAAATGTACGCAAATGTGTATATTTTCTTTTGTCGATAATGTATTAAGTTTATAACAGTATATCAAAAAAAAAAGAAGTAATATTAGCAAATGAAATTGGAACTAAATTTAAATAAATAAATAAACAAAATATCACAAACCAATTTATATATCACAAAGTATAATAATATACACATAAAATTAGTTAATATATTCAAATTGACAGATCCATGAAATCAGATCCAGATATCACGATCTTAGATTTGTAATTGTAACACATTAACTAAACTAAACTAAGCCTATAAACAAAAGGTAAAATATTAAATCTATATCATAAACTCAAATGAGTGCTCAACCAAATCATCGCACCAATTATCGATTGCAGATCCGTGCCACTAATATATACAATCAAATTGATTGATCCGTGACATCGGATTCATATATCACAATATTTGATTTGTAATCGTAAATAGATATAGAGAGGTTAACTAAACTAGCCTTATGACCAAACATAAAAGAATGAAACTAACAGGAGTGTGGTCAATCAAATCATCGCCCCAATTACCGGATTGCAAATCCGTGCCAACAATATATACAATCCAATTATCAGATCCGGTGATACTGGCCACCAATATGTACAAATCAATCGCCAGTATCCAGATCTCTTGGGAAATATAAGACACTAATATGAAGACTTGATGAACTCGTATAAGGGCGTTCATAAAAAAATATAAGATTGGTTTCGATTCATCCTGAATCGGAAGAGATTTAGTTTTAAAAAATAAAATATAAAACACTAATATGAAGACACTAATGATGATAGAAAAGGGCGTTCATAAAAAAAGGATAGCGTTCGTAAACTCGTATAAGAAGGAGAGAGAGGTTTTTTTTTGAGCAACTGGAGAGAGATGATTATTATAAAACAAAACAAAACAAGTTATGAACTAAAACTCTAGCGGAATGGGACGTTTATAAATACTAGTGAGGGATTAGGTTAAGGGCAATCAGACAGTTAATAATTACTGTTAATTCGCCAGATGTCACGCATTCAATTGATCAATTAAATATATCTACTTACCATTATTAAAAATATATCTTTACTTTTATACAAAACGTAATATTCTCTTTTCTACTTTGTTAGAAATCGTAATATTCCTTCTCTCCATGTTAAACATAAAAGTAAAATTCATAATTATGGAATACCCAAAAGACTCGTAAACTTAATTACTCACCATTCTTCAAATATATAAATACTTCACTATATACTCTACTTTTTTGACAAAAGTACGACATGCAAAGTACAAGCCGCCGTTTGAACAAGTTCGCACAAATTCTGAAATCATCCTGATGTCACGCGTCAAATCTTTACTGCTTTTATTTACCTCTCTTTTTTTTTTTGCTAAATTTTTATTTACCTCTCTTACGAATATATTCTCCTGGTTGTTTTATACATCAATTAGGGAAATTATAATAGTCTGCTTTTTTGTTTTACCAGTGGGCAAAGGAAAGGTCGAGCGTGTATCGTCTCGTCTGGCCAAGTACCAACAAAAGAGAAAGATATAATCTTCTTGTCTATGTGATACAATCAAACTTTTAAACAATTTTTGGAAAAATAAATATAGATATATATATAGATATATAAATGTTGGTTCTTAATCTTTAAACCGAAATCTACCATTAACAAACCCTAGCCAAATCGTATTATATTCGGTTAATTTTAATGATCGAAAATCTTTGGTTAATTGATAACTGAAAAACCGTATCGGTTTGGTTAAGAAACTATCACAAGACTTGTTTCTATCATCTCCACATAACTTGTTTCCATCATCAAACTAAAGTGATTACTTGATCCACCCATGCGAAGATGCCTGCGTCACCATCCACACAAAAACACATTGATTAGTTTCTTTTGTCTTTAATCATGCTAGGTCCTTAAATTTACGTTAGTTTTGCGTTTTAATTACAAAGTTTATGTTGAGAGCCTTTACCTTTCTCTATTTGGCGACTGATCATATGTGGGTCAATAGGGCCAACGAGCTTTCGTGAGGGATTGGTACGTTTGAATTTACTGATTTTATTAAGAAAAAATTGGAGTTGCTCGGTATGTAGCATGTTTTTTTTTCGGTATATAGCATGTTTTCGAATAATTTTAAATAATTCAGGTAAAATAACATTTTTGATTTTTTTTTTTAAAGAATAAAATATCCTTTACTGTAAAAACACCAATCTTCTACAATGGGAGCCAATATTTTGAAATATACTTATTTATATTTTTTTTTATACAGGGTATAAATAATACATGCAAATTTTAATAATATCTCTATTAAATATTTACTTTTTGGTTTACATTTTTTTTTTAAAAAACTTTGGTTGAAGCAATCTTAGCAAATTAATCGAAAGTATATGACAAACTATATGGATACCAGTTAATTTAGGAAGTTAACTACATAAGTAACTGATACAATTTAGGAAATTCATGAAAATATATCAATATTTACATTAATTAAAATATTTTATGAATTGTAAATACTTTATATGCCTTAGATTTATTGGACGGTAAACTTTTTTTAAATGGTATTTTGATTATTGTTATATTAAGTTCAACAAACATAAGAAAATTAAAGTAATTTAATACTAAGAAAACAAATAATTTTAATAATAATAAAATATAATATATCTACCTCGTTAAAGTACATACTGTCATGCTATTTTAAAATATTTTATAATTACTTGGTTTCTAATATATTTTAAAATAAGCAGTAAAAAATTGTGATTGTATGTGAAAAATTATATTATATAAGTAAGTTATAATTTATGTATATTTTTGGCTTTAATTGAAAGATATTAAAGTGAACTAAATTTAAGAAAAAAAAACAAAAAAACATTTCAATATACTAATTATAAACTATTTTTAGCCAATTAAACATATATCAGTTTATGTTACTTAATTATTTTATGTAATTATCTGAGAAAATAGATAGATACAAATACAAATATTTCTATTACTTTAAAAATATACTTTTTATTGTTTTAAATTATTGTTAAAATAAATGATGTTTTTCTATTGTCAAGATTATTTATGCGAAATTGTTTTATGAAATTATATTATATAAAAGTGTATATTTTCATCTAAGAAAATATATATTTTCATCTAAGAAAATATAGATATAAAGAGAATATTTTATTAAATAGTTGAGGCTTGAGCGAGAGGTTCTTTGGCATCAGTGTTTTAAATCAAGTACTAGATGGAGGAAGTCCCCAGCAAGATATCTTTGAGCTTTGAAGTGAATGAGTGGAGTAAAGTGTTTGATCGGAAAACGGTAATAAAGAAGATATGGGTTTTAACAAAGACGTCTTATTATGGTCGGAGAAAACGTTCAGTCGGTTACAAGGGAAACGAAGAGAGTGCGACAGAAAGGAAGCCGGTGGCTCGATGAGCTACCGGAAAAGTACAACTAACGGCGAGATGAAGCAAAGGTGAAAACCCTAATCTAGCCGCCAAGTGTTAGTCAGTGATTTCGGATCCTCTTCTCGTTGTCTCCCCTTTCCCTTATATAGACGTCCTGATGCCTCGTCCTTGACCTAATTTACGCCATCTTGGTGGGCCTCCTCTGCTGGGCCGAGAAGCCCGTAGGTGTCCGAGCAGCCGCTCAGCCGAATGTACTTCAGTCGATGATGATTGACTAAAAGTACTCAAGAGTCAAGCCGAGAGACCTGACTCTTGAGCCGACCGATCGAGCTGTCGCTCTACCTAATCCGGGCCAGGCCTTTCTATTCCTCGGGCCTTGTGGGATGGTCAAATCCATCCTCTACAGTAAGTCCCCCCAGTCCATTAGTGAGCGAAGTGCTTTCTGGCTCGTGATGGATTCTAAGGTTTGAAGGTTTGAGGGAATAGAAGGCCTGTCGGAAGGTTGGAGCGGTTGGCCGATGAGTCGCACAGCGTCGTTCTCTCGGAAGCGAGCAGTAGAGGCTTTATCGCTCCTTTTGATCGTTGTGTCGCAGGGAGGGTTCTGGAATATTTCCGCTTGAGGCCGATTAGTCACGGATATTCAGATCCCGACTGACATATCTAGATTAACCATTGGTTTATTCTGATTTTAAGATGACCGACGTCCGATTTAGACGAGAAGCCGAACCGTCGCGGGGGTCCGCTGGACATTTGGGAGAGTTTCGAGGCCCATTTAGGCCCGTTTGAATTTAATGGCGACGCCTCGAGTTTCCCCTCCTTCTCTTCCTTTCATATTATGTCGAGAAGCGGGATCGTCGCGAGGGTCCGCTGGGTTTTTAGGGCGGATTTCGAGGCCCGTTTAGGCCCGAATAGACCTAATGATGGCGCCTCGAGTTTCCCCCCCTCTCTTTTCCTTATAAATATGCAGATCCCCTCTCATTTCTTCAAGTTTTTCTCCGCGATCAAAGGTACTTTCTCTCTCTTTCCTTTATCTCTCTAAGCTTTGTTAGATTCATTCGAAGCATTCTTCACCGTTTCGTTCCGCGATGTCGTCGGGTCAGAGGCTATCGAAGCAGCATAAGGGAAAGGCAGTCGCAGCGACGTCGAATCCGACAAGGAATTCCGACGGGGGTCGTGTCGGAGATCCGGAGGCGATTCATCGCGCGGCGATGATGGACACGGCGAATCTATCTCGTTCTCAGCGACTTCTGGTTGCGGATGCTGCGAGACTCGCGAGAGAAGGAAGCCAGAACGTCGTTGCGAGGGATGCAATGGAATGTTCGAGAGACGGGCAGAGCGGGGCGATGCCTGTTGACTCGGTCACCCTGAGAGCTCGATCTGCGGAGGGCGGTCCCTCGGAGGACGATGATTCTGAGGCAGAGTTCTTCCCGACTACCTTTTACCCTGACGGAATTTTCGAAGAGCTTCCTCAACTCCATCACGACTTATTGCGTCCTGCCTTCTTGGCCGGTCAGGACTGGGAGGGCGTAAAGAAGACGAAGTCGACTCCTGGAAGTGTGAAGAGGGTTCTTCGGGCTGCGGGTGCCGTAGGCGTGACCTTCCTTGTGCCTACGGAAGCGCAGAGACCCTGGTCTCCTCCGATGGGGTACCAGACGGTGCACGAATCCTATTTTCAGGAAAACACTCGTTGCTGGTTCCCCATCCCACGACTGATCACATCATACGCCAGACGTCGAGATCTCGCGATCAGTCAGCTGTTGAATGGCTCGCTGCGACTAGCGGTCACTTTATCGGTTTTGGAGGAGCAGATCGATATGCCGATGAGCGTTAGGTTGTTCGAGGAGATGACCTCGATAACCGATATGAAGGATGGCACCTACTCGGTGAAGATGCGACCGAACTGCAATGTGTGTGCCGGTCATCCGAATAAGACGCAGAACTGGCAGCGCTCCTACTTCTTCCTTAAGTCCGACAGCTCGGCCGTCGAGGAGCCTCCCCAAGATGATTATCGAGTTCTTTGAAACCGTTCTTGCGGTAGAATATTCTGTCGCGAACCGTAAGCGATTTGTCGATTCTAACCAACCAATTTTTTTGCTTTGTATGCAGTCGGCCATCCTACCTCCCCAGTTTATCCCGAAGATTTCTTGAGAAGTATTCGTGGCGTCGCTTTGCTTCGAATCTATCGTTGGTCCGAGATCTCCGTCGAGAAGATCCGTGAGCTTAAAGATCGAATCACTCGAAGTACGTTCTCTCGCAGCTCTAGACTGTGCTCTTTTAGTTGCAAGTTTTATTTGTCGCGTCCTGACCCTTCTGCCTTATGTTTTCAGGAGAGTGGATATCCGATCTTCCGACCGTTCTTCCCATTCGCACTAAGCGACTAGACATCTTCCCGAGAGACATCCAAAAACAAGTTACCGAGGCAAAGAGGATGGGTACTCTTCCTGATCTGAGCGCAATAATAGCGGCCCAGCTGGGGCTGACTAGCGGGGAAGGACCCTCGATGGCGGTTCCTCGTGCTGACGAGGTTTTTCCTTCCGATGCCAGAAGTGCGGGGAAGGGCAAGAAAAGGAAAAGAGGCGATGGCTCGGGAGTCGAGAGGAGTACTGAGGAGATGAGTGACGTCCCTCCTTCCGGTGAACCCCGGAAGAAGAAAAAGAAGAGAAGGACAAAGAAGAAGTCCCCGGCGAGCAGTTGGAGAATGCTGACGAGCCGATCGAGCAAGAGGAGGAGGATGTTCGAGAAGAAGAACTTCAGCACGAAGAGGGGGCTTCTGAGGCTGAAGCCTCGGAGGGACGGAATGACGAGGAGGGAGTAAGTGAAGGAGAGGAATGCGAGACTTCTCTTAATGCCGCCCGCTCGGGTGATTCCGAGGAAGATAGCGAAGGGTCACCACTCCTGATAAGGAGGGGAAATGACGAAGACGATGATGAGAGGCGGTCTCCTGATCTGACGTCTTCTCGCGAGAGAACTCCCGTTCCCGTCGGGGGAGGGGCCGTCCAGACCGGTACTTCTTCCCGCGGCGCCGCTATCCTAAGGAGGGCACCCGGATTCAGCTTTCCCGACAAGGTCGACTTCCACTACGAGGAACCGGCTCCCTTAGTGTACGTTCCAGAGAAATGTGGAGAGTTTCTCTGTCAATTAAGAGGGAGGGCGAAACCTCTTCCTGCTGTGAAAGACCTTATATTCGGGGGTGAATACGAAGAAGCTGCGAGGGCCAAACTGCTGGTAAACGGCTTGGTCCTCCTTTTTTTAAATTCCTTGACTCCTAACTTCTCACGATTTCCATTGTGTCGCGTGTTCAGGATGATAGCACGATGAATGTCGTGATTGATAAATACGACACGGCCCTTAAAGAAACCTTGGACGAGCTCGAGCTGGCCAAGAAAGAGTTTGCTGAGAAGGAAGAGGTTTCTGCTCGTCAACTGAACGAGTCAAGGGCCAATCTGCAGAAGCTCAACGGGATGATGACCCGCACCATTGCTCGACGCGATGAGTTTAAAGCCGCGCTAGAATCATCTCGAAGAATCATCCGCGAGCTTGAACAGAAGAATGCTGATCTCGAGAGCGAGAGGGCTTCGCTCGCTGCCACGCACGAGCGAGAGATGAAACGTCTGAGGGACTCCAGAATCTTGGAGGTGACGAGAGAAAGGGGGAGAGTTGAGGCGGAAATGACCGCCAAGGCTAATCGTTGCTTTGCCAAGATTCATTCTCGAGAGGAGCATCGGGGTCCTTACGACGAGGCTCGGTTACTCTACAGCCAAGCCTTTGGGACTAGGAAGTGCCTCGAGGCCTTGAAAGGAGCCGGGAACGACATACCGCAAGCCTCTATTGATATGTTCGTCGAGTACGACAGAAAGTACGAACAAGAGGCTGAGAAGCTGAAGGTTGGCGAGATCCCCGAAAGCGATTTTAGACTCTCTCCCCTCGCGTTGGAGTCTCAGTTCGTGGATGCTCGGATTCTGGTGGGTCTCGACCCGTATGGTTCCAACGCTGGCTTAATTGACCCAGAGACTGCGGTGAATCTGCATGTCTCGTCTACTCATCCGGTCAGAGAAAGGCGCGAGGACCCGACGCTTCCTATTGAAAACCCTTCGACTGTTCTTGAGGAAGGAGTGCCTGGTCGAGGAGCTCGAGTCGATGGAGATAACGTTCCTGTCCTCGTGCTTTCGGATACTTCACTCGAGGGTCACGATTCGCCGCCTCCAGAAGAGTCTTGTCGGGACGGCGAGGAAAACATTGGCGAGGTGTCGGAGGATGCTGCGATGCAAGTCTCTCCGATTGCCCGCGAATCGAGCGTCAGGGCTTCGAAGCTTTCCGCCCTTAATGATCGCGAGAGTGATCGGGAAGCTTAGTTTTCTTTGTTTGTTGTTTTCTTTTGAGTCCCGGAGGACTTGTGTTGTTGCCTTTTAGACTTTTGCCTTTCGAGGCTTCTACTTTGTTTTTCCTCTGTTATTTTCAACTCTTCGAATCGTATTAACTGATTATCTTTTATTGTACTTGTCTTTCAAATGCATGATTTCTCAAGATTTGAAGTGACTGTTTGTTTAGTATAAACGTTATTCGAGATACGAATCGTTGTAGTGTTAAGCTCGTTATGACTTTGTCTCGGTCGATTTCTTTGACTCGCGATCGTTCGTCATTTGAGTTTAATTATAAGTTCTCGACGTTGACGGTTCCAAATCGACCCTAGCGTAATTTTCAAGCGTTCGGTGGGCCAAACCTTACTTAGTAAATTACAGGGTGAGTTGGAGTCATTGTCTCGGCCGTGTTGGTTTAAATCGCAACACGGTCGACTCCCGTGAATACGTGTCTGATCAGGACATATCCAACGTGGGATGCGAGTACCGGCATCGCTTAAGTGATCGTCTGCTTCGGAGATCGATTCCTCGGGGAGGAGGTTTGTTTTTTTTTTCTTTTTTTTTCGGCTGGACCCCTTTTTCTTTTGGGCTGCCTACATATCCCTTTGTGGGAATCAAGCCATTCGTAGTTCTTAGATTGCGAGTAAAAGTGGCTTTTGAGGCGCATTTACTAGGTTTTTTTTTTTTTTTTTTTGAGCGAGAGAGCGTGACCGTTGGTCGTTCTTTCGCCTTTTTTTTTTTTGAGCGAGAGGCGTGTAAAAGTGGCCTTAGTGGCGCATTTACTCGGTAAGGCGTTCGTCTTGACTAAGGATGGAAGAGGCGGAGAAGTTTGGAGTTCCAAGCTCTCGGTATTGCTTCGCCTGTTGAAGTCTCGAGGCGGTATACTCCTGGTTTGATGACTTCGACTATCTTGTATGGTCCTTCCCAGTTGGCTCCAAGCTTGCCGGCTTTCCATTCCTTAGTGTTTTCGAAGACCTTTCTTAAGACAAGATTGCCCATTTCGAGAGGACGCGATTTGACCTTTTTGTTGTAGTAGCTCTCGATTTGATGTTGGTAATTCTGGATACGGAGTAGTGCTTGGTCGCGCTTTTCCTCGATGTCGTCGAGTGCGTCGGGCAGCATGTCGCGGTTGAGTTCGATGTTTTGTGGCATTCGCGATCGGCGCAAGCTCGTCACATTCACTTCTGCGGGAGCCATTTCCTCGACGCCGTAGGCCATTGAGAAAGGGGTAGCCTTCGTCGCTCCGTGAGGAGTTGTTCTGTGGGACCACAGGACACCGTCTAGTTCATCTGCCCAGCAACCTTTCTTTAAGTCGAGTCATTTCTTCAGACCGTCGATGATGGTCTTGTTCGTCGACTCGGCTTGGCCGTTACTTTGCGGGTTTCTCGGGGTCGACATGTTGAGTCGAATTCGCCATCTGTCGCAGAATCCCTTGAAATGATGGGAGATGAATTGTGAACCGTTCTCTGTAATGATCTCGTATGGGAGCCCATGTCGGTAGATTATGTTCTTCCAGACGAAGTTTTGCACCTCCTTGTCGGTGATGCTGGCGTAGGCTTCGGCTTCAACCCATTTGGTGAAGTAATCTAAGAGGACCAGGATGAACTTCTTTTGGCGAGATGCCGGCATTGGACCGATGATGTCCATTCCCCATCGCATGAATGGGTATGGAGCAGTTAGGGTATGAAGGAACTCCGTTGGGCTGTGTAAGGTGGAAGCATGATGCTGGCATTTGTCGCACTTGCGCACGTATGTCTCGCAGTCGGCGTTCATGGTTGGCCAGTAGAATCCGAGATTCTTTACTTTTAATGCGAGAGCTCGTCCGCCCGAGTGATTGCCTACTGCTCCTTCATGTGTTTCGGCCATGACTAGTCTCGTTTCTTCGCCGGAGATACATTTGAGTAGCACCTTCATCGCGGTCCATCGGTGTAGTTCCCCGTCCATGAAAACGTAGTGTGCGCTACGTCGCTTCAGTCGCCGCACGTCCCATTTCTCGGTGGGCAATAAACCTTCAGCGAGGTAATCGATGAGTTCCTTGCGCCAATCTGTTGGCTGATCATCCTGCGAAGGAGGTTCTGCTTCGTCGATATCCATCGCTTCGCTAATCGCTGCTGCGATCGCAGTCTGTTCCGCCTTCGTATCGATGCTCGATTTCTCGATCTTATGGATTGGGATTGTCCTCTTGACTTGATCGTGTAGCTTGCTTCCTAGAGCAGCGAGGGCGTCGGCACAGACATTTTCTCCGCGAGGAACCTTCGTGAGTTCGAAGAACTCGAAGTCTCGCCTAAGGTCTTGGACGAGTTTGAGGTAGGCGTCTATCCTTTCGTTGCGGACGTCGTAATCGCTGAGGTACTGGCTTACGACAAGTTGAGAGTCGCAGTAAGCACTGATTCTTTTGGCTTTCACTGCCTTGGCGAGACGGAGCCCTGCGATGAGGGATTCGTACTCAGCTTCGTTGTTTGACGCCGCAAAACCAAAGCTGAATGACTGCCGGATGAGTTCTCCAGTTGGTGATTGCAGTTGCACTCCTCCCCCCGACGCTTTACTCGTGGATGAACCGTCGACGTGTAGGATCCAGTTTAAACTTGGTAGGATGAGGTCTTGCTCCAGCTCTGGTGTTAACTCGATCAAGAAGTCGGCAAGGACCTGTGACTTTGCTGCTGTGCGATTCTTGTACACGATGTCATGTTCGCTCAGCTTCATCGCCCATTTAGTCAACCGTCCTGACTGGTTAGTATTCTGCATAACTGTTCGGAGTGGTTGGTTGGACAGTACTTCAATCGTGTGCGACTGAAAGTAGGGTCGCAGTTTCCTGGCCGAGGTGACGACAGCTAAGGCCATCTTTTCGAGTGTTGGGTATCTCGTCTCCGGCTCGGTCATTCTTTTACTTGTGTAAAATATTGGTTTATGTTCTCCCCGATCTTCTTGAATGAGCACGCTGCTGACGGCGGAGGATGTGACGGCTATGTAGAGAGACAATGTGTTGCCGGCTTCTGGCTTTGATAGTACTGGGGGGTTGTGAGGTAGTGCTTGAGTTGATTGAACGCCTCCTCGCACTTTTCGTCCCAGACGAACCTCTTATTGCCCCTTAGTAGCTCGTAGAAGGGAAGACACTTATCGGTTGATCGCGAGATGAACCTGTTGAGAGCTGCTATGCGTCCGGTTAGTCGTTGTACTTCGCGGCTGTTCTTTGGGCTTGGAAGGTCGAGGATCGCCGAGATCTGCTTGGGGTTAGCCTCGATTCCTCGTTGAGTGACAATGTAGCCGAGGAATTCTCCCGAAGTGACACCGAAGGTACACTTGGCCGGGTTGAGCTTCATCCCGTAGTCGTTCAAGATCTTGAAGCAGTCGCGTAAGTTGTTTAGGTGATCGTCGGCCTTGAGCGATTTGACTAACATGTCGTCGATGTACACTTCCATGGTGTTGCCAAGCTGATCAGGGAACATTCGGTTGACGAGTCGCTGATAAGTCGCGCCGGCGTTCTTTCGCCCGAAGGGCATCACCTTGTAGCAGTAGGTCCCTCTGTCGGTGATGAATGCCGTCTTCTCGCGATCGTCGGGATGCATCAAGATCTGGTTGTATCCCGAGAAAGCGTCCATGAAGGTTAGGAGTTCGTTACCAGCAGTTGATTCGACGAGACGATCGATATGAGGGAGTGGGTAACTGTCCTTTGGGCACGCCTTGTTGAGGTCCGTGAAGTCGACGCATATGCGCCATTTGCCGTTTTTCTTTTTGACGACAACCGGGTTAGCCAACCATTCGTGGTATCGGACTTTGGTTATGAAACCCGCGTCGAGGAGCCTGTCGACTTCTTCGTTTACGGCTTTAGATCGTTCTGGACCGAGTTTTCGTCGCTTCTGTCGGATGGGTTTGAACGTTGGGTCGACGTGCAGTTCATGGGAGGTAACTGCGGGGTCGATCCCCTTCATGTTGGAAGTCTTCCAGGCGAACGTCGAGGCGTTGTCTTTGACGAAAGAGATGATCCTTGAACATACGTCGTCAGACAGGTAGACGCCAACTCGGATGATTTTCGTCGGGTCGGATTCATCAATTGCGACTTCGCGAACTTCCTCCTTCTGGGGGTATATCTTGTTGAGTGGTTTACTGACGGAGTTGACAAGGGAAGCTTGCTGCTGCATCTTTACAGTTGCGATCAGTAGTTCTCTCGCGGCTTCTTGATCTCCCCGAATCGTCTGAGTTTTGCCGTCTTTTCCGGGAAATTTGACGCGTTGATGATAAGTCGAAGGGACGACTTTCATGGAATGCAGCCATGGTGTTTCGAGTATGGCATTATAGGGTGCTTTGGCGCGGATGACGGAGAACTTGACGGTGCGGGTTATACCACCTCCGTAAACTGGAAGGCGAATTGTCCCGATCATTTGCTCTGAGACTCCGTTGAAGCCGGTGAGCGTGCGAGAAGAAGGCTTCATATCCCGCAAATCAACTCCCATTTTGTTGAGTGTGTCGCGAAAGATGAGATCGACTGAGCTGCCGGTATGAATAAGGACTTTTGCGACCAGACATTCGCTGATGTCAATGTTGACGAGGAGAGGATCGTTATGTGGCATGTGGACGCCCTTGGTGTCTAGTGCCGAAAAAGTGATCTGGTGATCATTTTCGACTGGAGAAGGCCACTTCTGAGAGGTGGTTGCTTGACGTTTGTAATCTTTGACGGCTCGAACCGAGTCACCGCAAGGTGGTGATCCGCCCATTATGACACTAATGTGCGGGGCTCGGGTAGCTCGCATTGATTCGAATTGCTTCCTCAAATCGTCAGTTGTGTTCTCGAATATAGGAGTTTCTTGGGGCTGTTTCTTTTTTGATTCGAGACGTCATTGCAGATCGGACCCTTTCGAACGGTTGAGTTGGATTTGCAGGTCGTCGGCCTTCGAATTGAACTGGTCGCGAAGGTCGCCAGTTTGACCGACTCTCCGAGTGTTGCATTTGGAGATGGTCGCACGGAGGTCGGCGGTTCCTGTGTTTTCGTTCGTGGCGCTTTTTCGCTTCAATAGAATGCACAGGTCTTTATCTGTTTTCGAGGGAGCGAGAGACTGCTTATCCTTGCTGTCCAATTTATCGCGCAGATCTGGTTGCACTATCGGGACGTCGTCATCAGAGGAGTCGCAAGGGCGAGAGAGTATGACTTCCACTCGTCGCCGGCGACGCGGGTGTTCGTCTTCTGACGAATCGTTGGCGGGGCCGACGTTGTTGACGGGAGTGCGCTCAGGGCTTGCTCTTTCATCGCTCGGGGCCGTGTTCTTTTGAGACTTCTGGGCCTTCTTCTCCTTGTTCTTACTCCAGCTTTTGGTGTTTTTCGGTGTCGTAGGAGAAGTGGGCATTTGGATTGTTTCATTAGTGATCCCGTCGAAAAACTGCCCGATGAGGACCTTGCATTCCTTCGTGTCATGGGAATCCCTTTTGTGGTAGAGGCACCATTTTTTTGGCTCCTCGGAGTTTGAACTCGCTGGTTCGGATGAGGTTGACTGCTTCGGAGCGGAGTCTCAATCCCAGTGGTTCCAGCCTTTCTCTCGCGTGATGGCTGCTGATTTTGGAGATTCCTCATCACCGACCGAGCTAACGTAGCCTCGCTTCTGAGTGGTATTTCCACCGGAGGAGTGCTGGCGGGGCTCGGGGCGGGTGTCGTTTGTTCGGGAGGGTCGCTGTTTCGCTGCTGCTTCTTTTGCGAACTTTTCCCTGGTGTCTTCTTCCATGCGGATATAGTTGTGCGAGCGAGCGATGGCGTCGGAGACAGATTTTGTCGGATATCGGTAGAGATCCTGGCGGAATGTGGAGTCGACGTGCAAGGTGTTCATTAAAGATTCGACGGCGATATGGTCGGGAATATCAATCTTCGAGACAATAGCTTTGAATTTCCACATGAAGTCGCGGAGACTTTGGTCGCTGGCGTGAGTGAGGTTCCACAAATCTGACACGGTCGCTTCCTGGTTGGTGAACATGATATAGTTCTTAAGGAAAGCCGTCGAGAGGTCGTGGAAACAGTCGACGGAGTTTTCTCTGAGGCCGGTGAACCAAGTAAGGGCCGGTCCTTCTAGGGTTTCGACGAAGAGTTGGCAAAAGCCGGCGTCTTTGTCTTCGTCGGTCAGGTTTACGCGTCGCATCGCTTTGTTGAAAGACGTGACGTGAGTAGAAGGGTCAGAGAGACCTTTGAAGGTTGGAAGACGAAGTTTCTCCATCTTCTGTAGCCGCACGCCGGTAACCTTTTGCGTGAAAGGTGTACGAAGAGATTCCACGAGTACATGCTCGATTTGGGGCGCGGACGTCGTCACCTAGTGGATCTTCGAATTGATATCGAGGACCGACTGTTTCAACGCGGCTAGTTCGCTTGCGGTGTGCGCGTTGATGTCGTTACCGGCGCTTTGGTTATCGTTATCCCGCGTAGGTGCTACGTCGGTGGTTCGTTCTGTGGCGAACAGGTGTCGACGATACTGCGCCGTTGAAGCTTCGGCGTTTGCGGCGAGAGGAGCAAGGATCTTTGCTATCGCCGTGATTTGGTCAGCTGCCGCCTTCTGCGCCGCTTCTTGTAGGGCGAGGCGTGCCAGGATAGTTTCCATAGACGCAGGATGGGGAAGTGGAGTTACTGGTGTAGGCGTAGGTGTCGCCTCTGGAGCCGGTGTCACCTCGAGAGCTTTGCGCTCCTCGCCTGACGAAGAACTGTCGTTGTTAACGACCATAGTTCTGACGTTACTTTGCTAGTTGCCCCACGGTGGGCACCAACTGTTTGATCGGAAAACGGTAATAAAGAAGATATGGGTTTTAACAAAGACGTCTTATTTATGGTCGGAGAAAACGTTCAGTCGGTTACAAGGGAAACAAAGAGACTGCGACAGAAAGGAAGTCGGTGGCTCGATGAGCTACCGGAAAAGTACAACTAACGGCGAGATGAAGCAAAGGTGAAAACCCTAATCTAGCCGCCAAGTGTTAGTCAGTGATTTTGGATCCTCCTCTCGTTGTCTCCCGTTTCCCTTATATAGACGTCCTGATGCCTCGTCCTTGACCTAATTTACGCCATCTTGTTGGGCCTCCTCTGCTGGACCGAGAAGCCCGTAGGCGTCCGAGCAGCCGCTGAGCCGAATGTACTTCAGTCGATGATGATTGACTAAAAGTACTCAAGAGTCAAGCCGAGAGACCTGACTCTTGAGCCGACCGATCGAGCCGTCGCTCTACCTAATCTGGGCCAGGCCTTTCTATTCCTCGGGCCTTGTGGGATGGTCAAATCCATCCTCTACATAAAGGGTGAGTTTGTCGTCGTTGCTCTGATTCAATTTCCATGGAGATTCTACGGTGGATAGAGAAGTTCGAGATGCGGTGAAGAGGGCTTTCCGACGATGGAGTTCTCGGGCAGTGATTGGGCCGCCCATTTGATGCTTGTTTTACACGTGTTGAGGACGTGGCACTTGAAGCTTCTCGAGATTCTTGTATGTGGGCCATTAGTTCACAAAATTTAATTTATCCGTTGGACTTTTAATGCTGTAAAACCTGATGACCATAGAATAAACAATGCCTTCTAGCATGTTAATGAAACATAAAGTCGACAAAAAAAACATGTCTAAGCATATGTTATATAAAGGGTGAATTTGCTGAATATTCATACAAAAAAATGAAGAATATAGCTATATTACAGTAATTCAGGTTGGATGAGACAATTTACGCACAAACATGACCAAACTCTCCTTCTTGCCGCGTACGCGTGATGTTGAAATGCCAAAACTAAATTTGTCATGCTATTCTACACATCATACAGTATAGTCACACAAATGATTTTATCAGTTTCAAAGGATAGAGAACTTGATACATAGAAACATCACAATGTAAACCGTTTATAAGTTAAAGAAAGAGTGATAGTGATGCCTCACTGCGATAAAGAAGAAGGAGGAGGAGAAGGAAAGGTAGGGGAGAGGGAGGAAGAGGAGGAGGATGGATAGGAGGAGGGGGAGGGAGAGGGAGAGGGGGAGGAAGATGAGCAGGACTACACTATATTTAGAACGAAATAGAATAGTATAGTATTTACAAGAATTGTTGTAAAAATTTGTGTGTATTCTTCATTGATGGTTGCATTTTTACAATGTGATTGCTATGTATCATATATGAGATACACTTGTTGTAAGGAATCACACCGAAAATTTCAAGTTAAAGCACCATCTACTAAAAATACACATTATCAAATTCATATTTTCTTGTAACATTAAGAAAGAATTTCTATTCTATGTTTATCAAACATAATAGTACAACACAATGCATATTGTTTATTTCTCCCATAGTTCTGCAGATTCTGTGTTTCTTAATCCACATACATTGGAAAGTAACAAAATTGTAGACTCAAACAAATATATGAAGAAAAGATCAGACAATCACTTGTTGGATACGATAATTATATGTCGTGTAAAATACTCACTGAGTTTTATAAAACTTGTAAATATTCATTGGAAAAAAAAGAGAACAGAGATCAATATAATGAGAAATTTTTTTTCACAAGAATAAGAACACTACTGGAAGTGAGAGTGGGAATGAACAGAAATAAATGGTAGTTTTGTCATTAATCATTATACATATTATACAAAGAATATCATAACCAAAAGGTTATTATGGTTATAAACTTGATTTTTGGTTTTGCTATGTATATGAATTCCCATTTCCCTTATATAAATGTCATATAAACATTTATATTTTATATGAGGACTGTAGTATAGTTATTATATAATTGTATAATTATATCAAAATTATGGGATTTCGTTTTACAGGTTTTTGTTTTACGGAAAATATATAAATTGTTTTGATATATTTTAATAAAAGGAAATGGATATAAAATCAAGAATATAATAAATGAAATAATATTTAGATTAATAAGTTTCTATTAATTGGCCAATCACTTTTGAAAGGTCGCAGAGTTTATACAAGCAATAATATCTTAGAAGCAATTAAAAATAAATATGTGAATGATGCTTGTAAAATAAGTATCTAAACATACATGAAAATTTATCGGACAGCAATTTTTTTTATTCTTTTTATAATTTTCAGTTATTTTGAGTATTTAGTGATGAGAGATTTCATGGATACTGTTAATGTATTTGATAACTATATCAGTATCAGACACTTCGTGGCCATTATATATAAACAATCGCTAACGTGAATAGTGGTGATAACGAAACACTAACAAGCCTATGCAACATTTACCACAAGTATGATTAGAGATTGATAAAAAACTGAAGAATAGCATGTGCCAGAGATCACTGGCGGAACCAGACGAAAAGTTCACCGGGGGCAACATACAATTTGAGCTCAAAATCATGGATGGCATTTAAATAGATCTCAACACGTAATCATAAATTTTTCCTAAAAACAATGAAAAAAAATATTTCAACAATTGGGCAACTGCCCACCTTCCCTCCTCTCTACCTCCGCCGATGCCAGAGATTACGAATTGTATAGTTATCGAAACAAATCAGTAGGATCGTGTTATAGCACATGCAAGTGGTCCGAAGTTTCAATTCAAATACGTACGAAACCACTTTCTGAAGTGATGATATATGTTAGGTAGTTCACTAAAATTATGTTTCTATAACTCTTGTGAATTTTATTAATGTTATAGAGTTTTAAAATGGCCAATTTGGCTGGAAATAAGTTTCAAAAAAAAAATTTGGCTGGAAATACACGAAAGAGAGGTCAATTAGGAGTTCATGCAAAACAAAAGATAATTAGGTACTTGGAGAGAGATGCATAAGCGCAATTACTCACATGTCCCGTTGTAGTATACAAGTTGTGTATATAGGCTGCAGAGCTATAGTAGGCATATCCAGCTTAGATACACCTGTCAGGTCTTGTCAAACGAGAACGACATTTTGTCTCATATATAATTCGAACATATCAAATTCCCACGCGTTTGACACACAATGCAGCAACCATGATAATATAAATTGTTACTCAGCACCCGCAACGGTGATTCTTGAGGGGAAATTCTTAAGAAAAAAATAATTAAATAACCAGTTTATTAAAAATTAAGGATCATATCATCTTTAAAATTTTTAAATAAGAATTGTTTTTAGCGAATCGTTGCACTATTTGCGGGTTCTTACGATGCATAGTAGTCTGTGATTAGTTGAATTTTTTTTTCTTTTTTTATAATTAAAAAATTGAAAAAAAATTCTAAAGACTCCAAACGAAAGTCCCACCGTTGCGGATGCTATTAGCCCTTAAAATTCTCCTTATTAGATGAATAAGACGAAAGTTTGTAATATATAGACTAGGTCAGAATTCGAACGAAATCAAACACACAGGAACACATTTTAAGTTTTAACAGCCTCGCTAATACTAAAGAGATTCCATATGAACACATTTCTCAAAAGAATGCATGATTACCAGTACCGAATAGGTAAATACCAACAAAAACCGTGTTATCCTTAGCTTCCTTTTCCAGTGATGATTGTTCGAGGGGTATAAGGACACCCATTGATGGTAACTTACTACCAGAGCCGGTCCTAGGTAATGCCTTATGAAACATTTGCAACAGGTCCCCAAAATTTTTGGAAAAAAATTACATAGACATAAGCCCCCAAAAATATATTTTAGGCCCCTAAATAGATAAAAAATTTTTTTACATAAAACATTTTACAGGCCTACAAAATCCCAGGGCCGACTCTGCTTACTACACCAGGTTCTTCTTTAAGAAAAATCAAACATGTTCACAATGAATCAAGCAACGTATTCAATCGAGGAAGAAAAATTAAGAAACATACCTTTGATTAATGAGCGTCCGCAGTCTCGAAGACCTTAATGTAGAGAACGTCAATTTGTCAAGAAAAAGAGGATTTGCTTCGATTAGTTTCTTTACTTCAGCTAACATTACGGTCCGAGCTGTTTTCGTGTCTCCGTATTTGGAAAGCTGATCATTTTCCCTGCATCTAATAGAGAATAAAAGTCTTGAATATCATTGATGCCAAATTCAATCCACAAATGCAAACAATATAGAATGTAATTCTCACGAATCAATTATTCATAGTTTCCAAATTCCCAGAATGTAATGCAAACAATTTTGGACCCAATTCATTTATACGTGTAATATTTTTTCTTAACTATGCGATAACATACATATTTTTTTATATACATATCAGTGAGTGTAACGTACGTGCCCCCAAACTTTGCGAACAGAAAGGCGACAACCCTACCTTCAAATCTGACTGAAATTCGGCGGATCTGTGTGTCTCGCCGCCGATAGCCATCCACCGGCGTCCTACCCACTCTTCTCCTCCTTCTCCTCTCTTGTTTCTCTCTATGGAATCTGGGATTAAAGCTTCTACTCCAATGGAGAATTTGCAAAGCGCTCAAACTAGGTCCAATGCCTCTGGTGCCGTCACAGGTGACGGTTCTGAGCTCCAACATACTCCTCCTCCGGACCCTCGATGGCCATATCTTGGACGATGGTCATCAAGTTCAAACCGCACATCCCCTGTTTTAGCACCGTCACCGACGATAGATGCATAAGCTTCTCATGTAACCACCACCGATCCTCCTGCTGTTGTAACCACCACCGATACTCATGCTGCTGTAACCGCCGACCCTCCTGCTGCAACCGCCAACCCTCCTGTTGTAGTAGCCACCACCGATCCTCCTGCTGTTGTAACCACCACCAATCCTCATGCTGCTGTAACTACCTCGGCTCTTGTTTCTTCAACCACTGAACTTCATGTTGATCCTACTTCTGCTACCGCTCACCTTGCAACTGAATCAACCACCCCTTATCCTCTTCCAAATACCGCCCTTCCCATTGCCTCTGAACCCACTGACCTCTTGCTTAGAACCGTCGATGTTCCCTTGAGTTCGGAAAAGACACTCGACTCTCTCACTCAAGCCGGCGGTAATGTTCTTGATTCTATCAGTAGCGTCTCACCATCGGACCCAAACATGTGTAACAACAAATCCAGTCTTGTGGTCACAAATGTTTTGCCTTCTGACTCCACGGTTCTTCCCCCTCCAAAGGAGACGAAAACATCAATTTCTGAGGTTAATGTATCGCCAATCATCTCACCGGACAGTCTTCCTCAAACTTCAGAAAAATTTGTCCCTTCATTGGGTTCTTGGGCAAAGCCGCTGTTATTCAAATCTCCAGCCACTCCTCCGGAACCATGTACTCCTAAAGATTATGATCCAGTGGTTGTTGGGAATCAGTTAGCTGCTCTTTGGCCTACTTTAAATGATGGGATACTAAACAAGCAACCGAAAAGTAATTATCCTACTCGTAGTTTCCAACCTCCGGTTGAGAAGCTTCCACCACCAGAACTGAAAGCGGATGGGAGTCTCTGTTTTCCATGGGCTGCGAGACTAAGTCCTCAGTCACATAATCTTTATCGAGCAGCCACTCCAACTTATCGTCTGGATGGCACACCTGAGGTGTCTATTCCTTCGAAAGTGCTTAGGCTAGGTCCTGAAAATAAAGATGAATATATAATTGGGAAATTCCACAAGTGCTCTTTACCCCCGGGAGGTTTGATACATGCCGTCGTCAATAGAATTTGGGGAAGAAACTGTAAAATCAGTTGCAAGAAGCTTAGAGACTCCTCTTTCATGTTTCATATCCCGCACCAGCCTACTCGTCATTGGATCATTCAGAGAAGAGTGTGGCATATTGATGATTGTTTACTTTTTGTCCTGCCATGGACTCCAGAAGGCTCTTTTAAAATCCCTGAAATCTCTACCTTACCGGTTTAGGCTAACTTGAAGAACGTCCCTGATTGTTGCTACTCAAGATTAGGAATAAGTCATGTCGCCTCAGGACTAGGAGAGCCTATCCTTACGCACAAACCTCGACTTGATCCCACCAGTATGGGTGAAGCAAAGGTTTTAGTTGAGATGGAGCTGGACAAAGACTTCCCAAAGCTTATTGCACTGGATGATAAACAAGGTCACATTTTCCTTGTTAATGTTGAGTATACATGGATCCCTTCTATGTGTGAGAGGTGCGGTAATCTTGGACACAAAGCAAAGAGGTGTCTCCTGCCTCCTACTACTGCAAAGGCTCCGGCTACAGCTTCAGATTCAAAAGAGATACCCGCTGACGTCCCCGTACTGGATATTGATACTGTTATTGATATTGTCCTTCAAGAAAGGGATAACGCTACCTCATCATCTCTGGCTACTGGGAAAAAGATCCTCCAAGCCAATGAAAACCCTTCCCCTGCAGATTCAGATGATTCTGAGATCCATACTACAGCGAAAAAGGGACTTCAGTCTGAAGCTGACATCATGCAACCACTACATTCTTCTGATATTGTACTTGATCACCATGTTACAGACACCACAACAGCAAGTTTACCCTCTTCTCCTCTCACTCAACAGGTGACACACACTGCTTCGTTAAACTTTTTCAAAACTTTACCCACATTAGTAGACTCATCATCTACTCCCATTACAACACTGATTATGGAGTCTTCTCCATCAACCTTTATCAACACTGAGGTCCAAGGAACTTATGTTGTTGATCCTTTAACAACAACACCTATGTCTTGTGTTTTTGAGAATCCTTCTCGTTACACATTGCTAGGTGATGGAGATGAAGCTGAGACAGGAGCATCATGCTCACTCAGCTTGACAAGAGGTACGAGGGAAATAAAACCCCCAGCAAAGTACCAAGACATGGATTGGAAGACTGTTCGAGGGAGGGGAAAATGAGGCCGTCGCGGTCGAGGTTCTCATCATTAGGATTTGTTTTTCATTGTACTGTCGCTTCTCTTAATCTCTTCCTTTGTTTCATAGGTTGGGGTTCAATATTTTCATGAAACTTGTTTCATACAAACTTTATCCAACTATAAGATCTTTGGTCTTATCTTGTAATCGTTTATTTTAATATGAAAGCCTTTTTTCAAAAAAAAAACATATATATTTTTCCCAGAAAGTAAGTGTTTTCGTGTTGATGTTTCAGTTTAATTTTGTTTATTTGTAGTTGCTAAAAAGATGAATATTAGAAAAAACATTTTATATCTGACATGATTAACTGTAAATCTACTCTATTAAAAGGGAAGAAGTTTAAATAAATCTACTTAAAAATGTTGTTTGGACTATTTCATTAACCAGTTAATATTTTGGTCGTGCTTTCTATTTTTAACAATTCGGAACATTAGTCAACCATCTTATTTATTATACAACATAATCTGGTAGACAAAAACACTATACCACATAATTTACCTTATATTTCTCTAACGATACATAATACATGAGTCAATACTTTTATTTCTTACAGAAAAACGTGACCGATTACATTCGTTTGAGCACCAATCTCTAAACCTGTCTCATTATAAGAAACAATAACGTGACCGATTTCACCCAATATACCAAAACCACATCATTCAGCAAAAAATATCTACACAAACTACATACTCACAAAATAAATATGCATGCCTCATGGTATATATATTAATAATTCCTTGAAGCTCGGTGCTACAACATAAATATCTATACAACTTCAAATGATAAAGGCACATGATTCTGATAATACATGATTTACTTAGTACTTCGAAATTATCATCAAAATATTTTGATTCCTTAGGCTGCACGAAACCATATTACTCTTCATGGTTTATAGGTGTAGGTAGAAAAGGGGTTCTATATAATGTCAAACTTACACATATCAATACTTTTTGAATTTTGGATATGTATTTTTTTTTGTCATCAACTAAGAACGACAAAAGACAATTGTATCTTGGCACTGCGTGCTAGACTGTCCGTCTTTAAATTTTTCGTCTGAGGTACATGAACGATCTCTGAGATAAAGAAACTCTCTTTAAGAGTCTTGATGTCTTCCAAATAACTTGCAAATTTTTCTGGTTCTGAAACCATTTTCACCAATTAAGAACAATCCGTTGCTAACGTAACCTGAATTTTAGATATGTATTATAATTCAAAAATTGGTTGAAATGTACTTTTAACATTTTAATATATTTGCGTTACAAAAAAAAATATTTAATATATTTTCTATTTTTAAAATATTCAAATAACTTTTTTCAATACATATTCTAATACAAAAATTTCATCATCGCGGGTACTACTATTTAATATTAACACTCAAATATATTGACTTAGTCATAAATAAATCGATGCAAAAATAAATTTATGGAATATGAAAATATATTTGATTGGCGGAGATTAAAGATCAGCAAAGATCTCGGGCTAGATTTTTGGCAGAGATACTAAAGGAAAACTTTCCTATTATATAGGTTACAATTAATTTCTTAATGTCCCATAACAAATGAATATATCTTTATCAATTCGAAAGCCTTTAAGTATTTTAAATCATATTAAATGAAATAGTTATATATAAAATATTTTTTAATTTGGATGATAGACCTTTAAAATAATTTTCTGATATATATTCATTATATCTAAGATAAAAAAATGAGTTCCGTTCGAGACTTTTTGAGGTTATATATTTAAACCTCATTGGAGTATTTATTAATTTTTAGTTAGAGTTTTTAGAGCATTGCAGATTTGGTCCAGACTTGGCATTCGTATAATCATGTACAGTTGTGAAAAATCGAAATATATATCTTAAAATTCTCAAAATCCAAAAAAAAAAATACTATACAACATTTATATTATTAAAGATAATTTCTCTAAAAATATACTGAAAAAAAGAGTCTGTCTAATTATGTATAACTATTTATTATTTTTATATTAATTACTCTATCCATACAAAATTAAAAAATATTTTTAGTGAATCCAACTATTATTCCTCATTTCATGTGATATACTTATTTTCTAAAATATTTTACCACACAACATTATGGTTATTATGCAATAATGTTATATACCATATATTTTGCTCAATATGGATCATCAACATTTAAACATCAGTTATAAAAATGAGTTAGCATATCTCATACAACATAGCATATCATCTTATTTTATATAACTCAAATTATTTACAAAATCGAACGTGACAAAAACACTTTAGTAAACCATTTGTTAAAGATGAATTTTTAATATATATATATATATATATATATATATACATTTTATAAAAAAAATATTTGGAAATTAATTGCTAAAACCCCTGCAAAATCTTTTTCTTTTTTTTTCCTGTTCAATTAAAAGAACTTTTTTGAAAAATCTATACTATTTAATTAGCCAAACGTCTCTCGGGTAAATTTTAAGTCTCGCCAACTCAACAAGTGTAACTTTTTTAAATTTACATAAAATATAATGAGAGAGATTAGGTTTGGGAATTTGAGTCTTCGGGTCAGGTACAAATCGGCTCCTTGGATTATCCTGACTTTCTTTGATTACTAAGGGGGTGTACGCGCTTCGCGCGTAATATTGTTTTATTATTGCTAAGAGCATGATTTTTTTTTGGATAATGTAATTATGTTGTCTTTTTTATTTGTTAAGATCATTTGATGTTTTTAGTGTGTTATGTAGTAGGTGATAAGTTAATATATTTTGCGTTTTTTTTGAATAATGTGTTGTTGTGTGTATAGTACTTGTTAGTAGTCAAATGAGCCTCTAACGTAAACTAATATTGAATTTCAATAACTTTGCATCTACGCATTTGTTGATTCTAAGATTAACGGTTTCATCGTCAAAATTGTATTATATTTTTTTCATATTTTTGAAAATTATAACTTTTAAGATGCTTTTTGCCCTCTCCCCATATTTTAAACTTGAGCCCTCACCATCTATGTATTTCGTTACATTTCTGGTGTGCGGTGCTTCTCACCATCACCGGAAAAAGACTCACATTTTTCTCTTGTTCTTCTTGCCTTCTTCACCTATGAGATTATATGGTATTTGTTGCAGATCGGGTTTATGAGTTTTCAGTTGTTCGGTTTCTTCCCACGGCATTGTAGGCTGTTCCAGTCAATATTGACTGCTCCTCTTCTTCCTTAGATTTCAGCTGATGTTAGGAACTGAATCTCCTTGGTTGAGTCAGAGTTTATTCGTTTTTGATTTTATATTCCTCGTCGTTGGCTTACCGTCAATAGTCTCTGCTCGTTTTGGTTTTCAAGATCTAGTTTTTGGTGTTCTGACTTTTATGCTCTCTTTCATAGCTCGAGGACGGCTCCATAGTTTTCTGATTTCGCTCTGTCTCCCTTTCCCTTTCTATTCTTGCATCTCTTTGCAGCTTTCATCGCATCTCTGGTGGCTCTCCCTTTCACCATGTTTGCCACTCGAGATTTGGATAATGTTTTCGTTCGTGTATGCTATGTGGGCTTGGAAGGTTATTTCTAGTCTCAAGTTTAGTCTCTGATTTTTTGGTGGTTGTCTTCCATTCTCCGTCTCTCAAGTTGTTTCTTTTCTTTCCATGTTTTTCTTGGTATAGGTGTGCGGAGTTAATCTCTTGGAGCTTTGATCCCTTCTATCCAGAGCTTTGTAGTTTTCCAGTTGCATGCCGTCTTGTATGTTCTTGTTTAGTTTGTGAGGTGTTTCTTACTTTTTAGCTACTGGTTGTGATTCCGGTGTTTTAGGCATATATTTTCCTGCTTTTTGGTGGCTTTGGCCTTTCGATTATTATTCTCCCTTTGGCCCGCTTTCTTAGTTTATGTGTTGGTTGTCTAGTTTCTTATTCTTAATTTAATTATCTTATGATACTAATAGTGAAATAAATATAATTTGTAAATGAAATAATAAAAATTAGTAAAAATAATGAAATGATGAAAAGTCTTGCTATTTTTAGGTGTGAATAAATTAAATATTTAAAATATATTTATATTAGTTTATTTATTTCTTGAATTTTAGAGACCGATAAGTGTGAGTAGGATTAGATAATACACAATTAGAAATTGATGGAGAAAATTGCAATAATTTAAAAGAAGAAGAATATAAATACCAAAAAAAAACATGATGATACATGTCAACAAACCCCTTTCCACATGTCATAAGAAGGGAAAAATTCAACTTTATATATATAGACTAAATGAAACTGACATAATAATCAAGCTGTAGAAGGATCTGTAGTCAGATTAATTTATTTGGGAGACAAAACTGAAAATAGATCAAAACAAGCAAAAGAGACATTTACAATAACGTATAAGTGTAAAGCTCTGGAGAGAGCTAACACATGATATGTTCAGAAGCTGTACCGATTTATCCTTCTCTGTTTTGAGTTACCATCGATGCATGAAAGATCGATTGACCATCAACATTCTTCTACAAGTTCTGGTAATATGTCCCTTTTTCATTTTGCATTAGTTATGTTTTTTTCTTTGGTTTAAGAGCGGTCACATAGCTAGGAAGAGTTAAGATTTTGGTCAAATGGGTGTGTATGAGAATATTGGTTCGGGTTTTGTTGAATAAGCACAGGCTCATTAGTTGATTTTTTGCTCTCCAACGAACTCTAAATAATATCTTACTAGGTAAAGACATGCGCCTTGCGCAGGATGATAATATAAAACAATAAATAATTTACATTTACATTTTTACATCATTATTTCAATTTTACACAAGTGTTACGCCTTTTTAATAATAAATTTATATTATTCAAGTTGTAAATTAGTAATATATAACATATTATTGGGCTATACTTAAGATATAAATGATGATTTTGTATATGAACATTTGTATAATACAATGTTAAAAAATGTTGAACTTTGTGTCTGGACATCTATTCTATTATTGAGAAAGAAATGTGTTGATTTGTTATGCTCTCCATAGTTTGAGGTTTATTCATATTTTATGTTTAATTATTATTTTTAATAAATAATTTAGTGATTTAACTGATACTTTATCGTTATCTTGAAAATAATTATTTTTTAAAAAAGATAATATCATAATTAAGGTTCTATTATATTTACTTTAGAAATATTAAAATTTATCATTATATTGAAAATAATTAAAAATTTAACAATAATATTATATTAAATTTATTCTATATTTATTTTAGTAATATTAAAATAATATATATATATATATTATATTTGTTTGAAATATTAAACTAGCTCCATTTTAATATATATAGGTATATCACATAAGAAAGAATGAATTTATCTTTTAAGATATTTTTTTAGCACAATCAAAATCACTCATTATGATAATTTCTGAAAAAGCTTACAGAGAATTAAAAATAATTAGAACATTTGAAATCTTTATTAATCTTTATAAATAATTAAATTAGATTTTGGATATATAGTTACCCATAAATTAAAACCAAATTTCATTAATTTGATAATAATCATTATCTAAAATTATTCTATATTGTGTTATCCGAAAATATTTCACATCATAATATTTAAAAAACAATTTATATGTTAAGTTTAGGTATTTTGACATATGTTATTAAAATTTATATGTAATATATTTTATAAACAATTTTGAGAAATGTAAAGTATATAATGAATTTTTAAATTTTAAAATAATTTAAATGAATTATCCGAATTCAAACCGAATCCGCAAAAATCCGAATCAAACCCAAAGCAAAATTTAGAATTAGCCAAATTGAACTGAAATATTTGACCCGAAAATCCCAAATCCGAATACCCAAATACACACCCCTGATAAAAACTATAATAATATATAACAAATAAGAATATTAAGGTGGTGAACGTAAGATCTGAAGAAAATATTTGATTCCAAAAATTAAGCCTAAAAGTTTGACGGTAGAATATTATATTTTTGTCTTGATTCTCACACATACAGCTTACCAAAATTTTGACCAAATATAAGTCAAGTTTTAATTAAACGTGATAGAAAATTTTGCCAACATTTAACATGAAAATTTCTTCCTTATCGGATTTAAGAAAAAACTCCTTATTTGGTTCATGTGATTTAAACATAGTAAATCAAATTTCCATGTTGACCAAGTGCTTTGAATAAAAGATTCCAAGTCCTTATGATTGTTCTAAGTTTCCAAAATTGATTTACCTATTTTCCATTAAATAGTAGATGAACCTGAATTCATTCTCGATTTCTAAATTTAAAAATATTTGAATTCGAAAATATCGATTACATATTGAGTTGCGTGAATAATAATCATCTGCATATTTTAGAAATATCAAGAAAAATGAACAAAAAATAAAAATATTTTCCAGTGATATAGAGAAGTGAGAACAATGAACAAAATAAACCTTTTTATGAAATAGTAAGCTTAGAAAATGTGTCAGGTTTTATGAAATAAATTTTAGGTTATTTTCCCGTTGAATATTTAGTTACACGTGATCTTAGCTTCAAATTTATATTGTAAACATACTGGATTGAACTTCTTGTTAATAATCATACCACAGCCACATTAGGCGAGAAGACGATTTAGGATTGAACGAAAGGCAGTGATTTGAAAACCTCATTCATCGCAGCAATGTTAAAATATTTTAACCAAATGTTTTCAACAAGAATTCAGACAACTATTTACCTAAGCATAAGAAATATAAATTCATAAAGAGCAGAGCCTTGAAATTACCATTACTTAAACTTGAATTACAAATGATATGGTGGTTTAAAGAAACCACAGAACGAACTGAAGTCCAGAACTGAAAATCAAAACGAAAAAACTCATAGCATTATGCAAACATAAGCCTCTGCTCACACTTCCACTAACGCCTAGTCTCACTAGCCACTTTTTCAAACTTCTCCTTCTTGATCTTTATAGTACACACTGATCTTGTAACAGAGTTCTGATCAAAAGACTCCTCCAAATTAATGATTGGAGTCCTTGTTCGCTTGGTTGGTCTCAGATCATACCACCATGCAAGATCAGGGACCCCTATATTAAAAAATGCAAAACAATCAGCTCCTAAGTTTATACACAATCCATGAATATATGTATTATTCTAAAGGAAGTCTATCATGCAACCTCGGGTGCATCCGACTGTGTTGGAAATGTCCCTCCAAACGTGCCATCACTTCCCTAGATATTGCAATAATATCATGTTAGAATGTCGGTTTCTTATAGATGAAGAAATATATTATATAATAATATATTGGTTTTACCGTAGGAGATTGAGCCGGAATAACCAAAATCAATGAATGACTCTACGCACTTTGATATTGTAAGCATCACTTACCAAGGCCTCAGGTCTGAGACATGGTTCATCGCAGCCATGGTGAATTTCTAAGTTTTGTGAATGATCAATGATGTTGCTTTTGTTTAGTGAATAATGAAATGACTCACTCCCCCTTGGGTTTTATAGGAGGAAAACAGAGAATTAAAGAGAATATATTCGTAATTTAAACCAAGGAAAAATTGGATAAATAGGACACTTTGAACTTGGATTTGTCACATTAGGATTTCTAGAAAATATTTTAGGAAAATAGGATTTTAAATCTTGTAAAATACCAAAGTACCCTTAATTTACCAATTATGTTGAATTTAAATTATAAATTATAATAATTTTCGTTTTAATGTTAAAATTAAAATCTATAAAAATTAAAAAAAAAAAACACTAAATGGGAAAAAGGGAGACGCGGGATGCCGCAAACCTAATTCCTCTTTCTCCTTGTCTTCTCCGTCGTAGAGTCGTCGTTCTCCCACGGCGATTTAGGGTTCAACGGTGAGAAGCTCTGTTCTTCGTCGGTGTTTCATCAGCCCGTGGTCTCTACTCTCGTCTCCGTCACCATCCTTTTCGATCTCACTGAAGACACAACGGCTGCGAATCGTTCTTCCTCTTCGTTGGGTCAAATCGATTTTTGAAGTGTTCTTCCATCAATTTCGCTTCTCAATCTCACAATTCTTCACATAAGGTATTGGATTACATCTATAGATTCTCATATTAAACGAAATCGAAGTGTTCTTCCATTAAAGCTCGATTTTTTTTAAAAACGATTTGGCGTGTTTCTTAAACTAATTTTGTTTCACGGATTGGTTAAACATCTTATACATCATTATTTGTGTGATGATATTGAAACCTTTACATGTTGAACTAACAATTTTGTCACGGTTTGTAGCTATGTCTGAGGAGCTACCGAAGAGGCTTTTTAAGGAGGGCGAGGAGCCCCGAGTTACTCAGATCAACAACAACTGCAGGATCGACTACATAATCCGAAAGTTCCAAGCGTGGCTGCCAAAGGAGTTGGATGTCGTGAAGAAAGACCCGGTTTTTCATCAGATTTTTAAGCTCCATGAGAATGGTCTTGGATACTCTGCCAGGGTGATACACAGCTTCTTGTGTAGGGAGCTGGTGACTTTCTTACAGCACGAGCTATGGTTTGTCTTTGCGAGGAGACCGCTTCGATTCTCATTGCAAGAGTTCCACGCCGTAACCGGGTTTGAATGCGATACTCATATCTCGCTTGAGGAGTTTGAAGAGTGGAAATATGATGGTGGTTTCTGGAGCAAGGTTTTGAGGAGAAAAGATGGAACAATTACACTCTTCAACCTGTGGACTAAGGACAAGGAAGCTGTAAAGAAGTGGAGGAATGCAGATCGCATACGTCTTGTCTACTTGGCGATCATTCTTTGTGTGGTATTGGCGAGAGATGAGAAGGCTAATATCCCCCTGAAGTACATCGCGGTGGTCATGGATCTTGACAGAGTTCGAAGGTATCCTTGGGGAGTTGCTGCTTATGACCTTCTCTGCAAATCAATAGCCAAAAATCGTTCCCAACTGAAGGAAAAGACCACTAGCTATGTCTTGGATGGCTTCTCATACGCCTTGCAGATTTGGGCAATGGAAGCGGTACCAAAAATTGGGAAGCTTTGTGGAAAAAAGCTGGATAAGGGTTTCAAGGACGGTCCTAGATGCATAAACTGGATGGGAGCTGCGAAGGTGTCATATGAGGAGATCATTCGCTTGGAGGAGATTATTACACCCAAGGTAATTTTATCTATTTATGACGATTCCTTCCGGTTTGAAATGAGTATTTAGTATCTAACTGTATTTCCCTTTCTTGTGTAGGATGACATCTACCCATACATCTCATGGACAGGAAATTATGATGTTGTCAAAGCTCAGGCGTTTCGCAGAGATGATGATGTGGAGGATGATAGAATCAATGTTCTGATGGAGATGATAAAGAAGGGGCATGATTTTAGTGAGCATGTTTGGGAAACTGAAGAAAATGAAGTGATTTCTTTATCTCTCGATGACGAATCAGCTGTGAATGATGAAGCAAGCGTGAATGTTGAAGCAGCCGAGAGTGATGACGACTTTCAGACTCCGAAAGGATCAAAAAACGTTGGTTCTAGATCAAAGAGGGGTAAAAAGAGGCTTCCCGATCGTGGTATGGAGAAGAGAAAGCATAAGGTTCTCGCAAGTGGTGCAAAGCAAGCTCCTTTTAATGAAGACATGAAGGCTTTTATGACACAGTTGTTTGAGCACAACTTCTCTGGAATGGAACAAAGGATACAGAAACAGATGGCCGAGACATTTGAGCAGATGCGGACAGAGCTTAAACAATCACGTAAGGAAGCCAGCGTTGAAGTTGAGCTTGGAGAGCCTTCACCGACAAAGCCATCGACGAGCCAGGCACCGTTGAGGAGGTCCACACGCGGGGTAAACAAACACTAGTCTTCACCATCCTCTTCAATGTTATTTTGTCTTGTTTAAGTTCGTGGTTTGTGTGTCTGTTTATTTTATTGGCATCTAAGTTATCGGCCTGAATTTTGTTGTACTTTATAAGGTCTCGGTTTGTATGTGTGCTTGGTGTGAAAGTGTCCTTGGTTTGTAAGTGTCTTGTTTAAACTAATGTAATGGTCTGGAACTTTTATGTAAAATAATATGTAATGATAATGTATTTTGGTGTCTCAATTATTGCTTATTTGTCGTGACATAACAGGATGGTTCCGAGACTACATTCGATGTGAATTATAGTGAAGCAGATGATATGGGTCGCGGGATAGGTACGCAAGGGGTTGAAGGGCTTTCTCAGACGTCGTATGTGCCAGGCTTTGATCCATCTCAGGACAAAAAAGAAGAAGACTGGTGGACTCCAATGACTTCGGTCCGAGGTTCAGTGGATAATCCAGTAAAGAAAGAAAAGACAGAGATGAATACAGCTCCACCGCCGTCACAGTGGGAGAAATGGTGCAAAAGAAAAGGTCATGGACTTCAGCTTAGCGATTCACCATTGCCAGAAGATGCTTCTCCGCAGGCGTCACTTTATTATATCTCCGAAGAGTCATGGAAAGGATTCACGGAATGGGCATTAAAGCCTATACCTTTAACAATTGGTCCTACATGCTTTAATTTGTCTGTAGCTACAAGAGTAGTAAGTGCTGGAAAATGGCTTGGAAACGAGGTAATGAATCTTGTACTAACCTTTAGTGAATTTATCTTCCTAATACTTCTTATATGCTATATTACTTAACTTTCATTGTAAATTTTTAGGAGATGGATGCGGTTATGTTTATATGGCGTGTGAACACTACATTGAATCGTTGGGCCCCTCGCCGTGTTGCTTTCATGAGTGCTATGTTTTGCCTCCAAGTAGACGCTGCATACAAGAAGTTTTTACCAAACAAAAAAGCCTATCAATTGCCTGATTTCCTTCTTGGGTACGGCAGAGGAGAGCTTCCATCTCATGGGCAGACTGATCTAGTTTGGGGTGTTGATGTTGATCGACTCTACTTTCCTCTGTTTGTAAATGGTAACCATTCAGTTCTTTTTACATCCTAGTATACATTTCTTCGTTTACATATTTTTGTGGACTCGAACGCAGGTAATCACTGGGTTGGTGTCTGTGTAAACATCATTGAAAGAAAAGTGGAAGTCTTTGATTGCGGTCGGGGAAAGAACAGACAGTACGTTGAGAAGTTTGCTGCTATCATTCCTAGGATAGTGAAGTCCGTTGCACCACAAGAAAGACAGAAGCAGCTACTCCTCTCATCATATTCTATCGTGGATGTGCCTATGAAGTTGAGATTGAACAAAAGTTGTTGTGATTGCGGTGCATACGCTCTGAAGCACTTGGAATGCTCGCTGCTTGGTCTTGACGTCAGTTTAGTGGATGATGAAATCATTATGGGTTGTAGACAGAAGATTGGAGTGGACTTATGGGAGGCTGCACACGACCCCATCTTTGCTGAGGTTATGACACGATATGTGCCTTCACCATGGGAGAGGTCTGAGGTCTTTGACCTCGAGGATGATTGATTAACTGTGATTTTAGTAGTTTGGTTTGTTAGAATTAGAAAACAACTTTGGCTTTGGTATTTGATTTGAATTAAGAAACAACTCTAGATTTGATTTTGTATAAATTATGAAACAACCCTATAAAGAATTGTGTGCTACAAAATCATAAAACCTGAGGACCCAAACCCTAAACAAACCCTTAACTAAAACCATAACCATAGACATACCCTAACCAAACCCTAAAACCATAATACAATAATGATTCTTAATCATACCCTAAACAAACCCTAAATCCGTAATTCATAGTCAAACCCTTAACCCTAAACAAACTCTAAAACCATAACCGTAGACATACTCTAACCAAACCCTTAACTAAAACCAAAGTACAAATTAATCCAACGCCTCAAACACACACCTATTTATTGATTATTGTACATTGGTCACTATCTAAGTACGTCCGTCCACTATGTTTGATAGATGTTTAAACACTAATTTAGAGGGTTCAAAGACAAAGTTCTTGTGGTGTTATCGATAAATTTAGTGACTTTTTTCTGCTCTGCCTTAGCTAGAATACGCGTTATGGGAGTATGAAACGACGTAGTTTTGGTTATTTTTTTGACCTAATCACTTTTCTTCCTCATTCTTCCTCGACAGAGAGATTGCAGCGGCGAAAAGTTGGAGATCGACTCCCTCATGTCTTCAGTAAATTCTTCATCCACTACAAGAGATCGCCTCGCGAAACAACGGGGAATTCCCACAAGATGCAATTGCGGTGAGGCAGTGAATCGTTTCACTTCAAAAACAATTCAAAATCCGGGAAGATTATTTCATTGTTGTCCTTTGGGATCTCAGAAGGTTAGTCGTGTTATCATATAACTGTCTCCTTGTTGTCCGATGAGAGTAGAATTAGTCAATCTAATTGTGTATTGGATGTTACTGATGAAGGACAAAACCCACTTGTTCAAATGGACTGACAAGTCAGTTGTTGAGGAGATTGAAGACTTCCAAGACCTGTTTGACGTGTTACTCGTTGACAATTCCGAGTTTCAGAAATCAGTGAGAGCTGGTGAGGCCATGATGACACGCCATGAGAGTAGAATTCAAGAGATGGAAGATGCAATGTGCCATTACGAAGAGAAGACCTCGGAATGCATTAGGGAACTAAGGGGCATAAAAGCTTTGTTTGTGTGTTGTTTGGTGATGGTCTTCTTGTACCATATCTATGCATGATGTTCAACAAAGGCAGCGACTTCGCGCACAACTACTTTTATGTGCTTCCTCAACTTGTTGTTTCTTTTTTTCAAAGAAGTTAAGACCATGTTTCTTGTTATTTCGAGGTGATCATCATCTACTGAAACGAATTATTTTGCAAATACTTTGGTTGTTACTAGAATAAATCGATTTGTCTCTATAGTTTAGCAAATACCAAATTGTCAAATAGGTTCTTAAACAGAAGATCAAATAGTTTCAAAAGCAATAAGAAAAAAAACAGAGACAGATGCAGACACATAACAAACTAGATGGGTAAATCGCATGTTCCTCTCTTGTGTCCTTCAGTTCCACAACGGCTGCACTTATGCTTTTTATTCTTCCTTGATCCTTGAGAAGATGCGATCTTGTCTTCTACTGATTCATACCTTCTCTTTACTGGTCGACCAGCACTCTTTCTTGTCTTTGGTGGTAAAACCTTTGCAAGTTTAACCTCAGCAGGGACATTCCATTCAGACTCTAGAACTGCTATTGGATTAATGGAATCTGCATAGGCGGTTCTCCACGCTGCAGTGCTGTATAAGGCGTCAGTGAATCTGTGCACTTCCATACCTGTCAATCTCAAAAAAAACTTGATCAATATGAAGTCTATATGATGAAAATCCCGAAAATAAATAATTCTCAAGTATTCATGTGTTTATACTTCCATACCTCGTGAATAAATTGCAGGAATGGCGTGTCGGCAAGGAATTTTTCCTATATCATACTTACCACATGTGCATGTTCTTCTTTCCAAATCAACATGACAATCATATATGTCTCCTTTTACAACCGATCTGAAGTTGTCAACCTTGTAAACCTGGAATCCTTTTGCCTTCACAATTCTCCTATCAATCTTTCTCTCCACCTTAGCGGTTAAAGGATCTACATGCTTTGAGCTTAACAAGCGACGCTCATAGAACCATCGAGTCAACAGTTCTCTTATACTATCAAGCAAAGGAATAACCGGATATTCTCTAGGTATTCTAAGAACTGAATTTATAGACTCTGCAGGGTTCGTGGTCCTAATGTCATACCTGGAGCCAGGGAAGAGAGAACGAGCCCATTTGCGCACATCAGCCTCCCGTAGATATCTTCCAAGCTCAGGACTCATATCAAAAATTTCGGTGATACGTTCTTGAAATTCAGTGTACCTATATGCCCGTGAAGCCTTTTCCACCAACGCAGTCAATCCTTTTGTCTTGAAAAATGAGACCACATTGGTCAATAAGTGATGAATGCAAATTCCATGTGCTGATCGAGGGTAGACAGTCCCAATAGCTTTAGAAATAGACGCATTTCTATCTGAGACAAAAGCTAGATCTTGACAATCAGCAATAACCACTTTCAACTGTCTGAAGAACCACCCCCATGAATCGTCATTCTCTGAATCAACAACCCCAAATGCAATCGGATACAAATTAGAGTTACCATCTACAGCAGTAGCAACAAGAAGTGTCCCTTTGTATTTATTTTTCAGAAAAGTTCCGTCAACGACAATCACCCTTCGCATTGCATTGTAGAATCCTCTAACTGATTGCCCAAATGACATAAATAGATACATGAATCTTCCCTTCTCATTAGTTTCGTAGTGAGTATGCGTACCAGGATTTGCTTCTTTAATCATATGCAAATATGCTGGTATTTTAGAGTAACTGCGATCTGGTATACCTCTAGCAGCTGCAATAGCAAACTCACGAGCTTCCCAAGCGTGCCAATAAGTAATCTCACAACTATGCTCCATTCTCATAAATTGAATGATGTCATTCGGTTTTGGGCCATCGTTTGCATCATCAAATCGATGTTGTATCAGAGTCCCAATTGTTCTTGCAGATGCTGTTTTTCCGAATTTCCTTTTCTTTGAAGGAGCACATGAATGTCTTCCATCACATTGGTTGATCATGAAATATGTAGACCCATCTATTCCTTCTGCACGCACAGTCCAGTTGCACAATGCATCCTTACATCGAATATACCACCATTTTCTCGTGGATTTGATAACAGTGTAATCGAAATTATTCTTCATCGCCAAAATTTCCATTGTTGCCTTCAGAACCCCTTTACTTGTGAAAATTTGATCCTTCTTCACGAAGTCTCCTCTCCAAGCTCGACCATCCTTATCACTGTCTCCATTGTTTTGACAAAGTTCAATGTTTTCACTCCTTAAAGCACCGCAACCATCCGCAGCGACATGATTCGTTCTTTTAACAAAAGACTCCTTTGACGGCTTGACAAACTCTGCTCGATTTATCTCAGGAACTTCTTCATCCTCAACATTACTTGAATCACAAGGCTCCTTATTCAAATCGATATTGACTCGTTCCTTTTGATTTACACCAGAAACAGAGAACATCACACACAAGGTAGTAGACGATTCCCTCTTTGCATAGCCCACAAAATTAGATGCTTGCCGATCATTGGTGATAATAATTGGAGGATTCCCTTTTTGATTCAACAACGAATAACTGAACTCGGCATTAATGGCATTATGGTCCACCCCATAATCCTCACACACCGTTATCTTGAGCTGCTTCAACGTAGTAGTAGTTGCTAATGTTACCATTCGACCACGCCTTTCTTTGTCTACCACGAAACTCCAGTCATCACCGCGACTACACATCCATTCACCCGATTTGACATAGATTAGAACCATGTTGTATTGATAGAGAAAAGAGAGATGATTATGTCGATGAAGAAGAGAGAAACACAAAGAACGACGACAAAAGATCGTGGGAGAAGGAGAAAAACGTGGGAGAAAATATTCTTGGAGATATTTAGGGAAGATTTAGTTTACATTTAGGAAACATCTTTAACCGATTATGGAAGTTTCCATATTTTTCGGATTTCCTGTAGAATGTATAACCTATGTAAGTCAGAATACAGTAGAGTAGATGTGAAACATATTCTTCCCTAGGCGCCACATAAGGTAAAAGACAGACCATATCATGGCTCCAAATATAGATAGGGTATATCAACGCATTGTGGCTATATGTCGTTATCAAGCTAAAGGTATAAGAAAGACATCTTTCTTGATTATAACGTAACGTAACCTAGCTTTGGTTAGAATATATAAGAAAAGATAGGTTACGTTGTATACCAAAGATATATCTATGTATAAACATTAGTAGCCGATTTCTAGACTAAGTAGATGACTAGAATGAGTATTGTAACTGTAGCTAGAAGATGAAATAAAATATGATTCATTTAAAAAAAAAACAATTTAAACATATATATTGTCATACTTATGTTTCCAATAGTTTTGATATTTTTTTAACATTTTTAAAATTCAGTTTACTATTTTTTCCATAAAAAAAGGGTAAAATATGTCCAGAATTACCCAAAATATCAGAAATCCTATTATGACAAATAAAAGTTCAAAGTGTCCAATTTTTCCAATTTTCCCTTAAACCAATTAATGGAATATTGATTTAGCTTGTCAATCACTCTAAAAATTAACGCACAATCTCAGCAATATTTTCCATATATAGGTCATTGATTTTATATTCTCAATATAATCAAAAATGGCCACAACCAAACGTATTCAAAGGGACATATAGTTCCAGTAATTAGGCAAGAAACATTCTTATCTTATTTGGATCCGCATATAATAGTTTACCAAATTTATATCCGATCGTTTAAATTCTACCCAATCGATTTGCGGTAATAATTGTTATCCCCATATTTTAATTTCGACTGAGCTCATTGTTATTATGTAGGTCAGTAGGTGAACCGTAGCATTGCTGTTACAACGACGAACCGTAAATTATTTAAAACATCATGATGAAGACTTAGCCATTACAATAGAACATACACACTCATTTTGCAAGTAGATAACTCATGTGTTTGTCTAAAATGGTTAAATGGTATTGGTTTTGATATCGGTTTATCAAATAAAATGTGAGAAAATAGTTTCTTGTAAATCTAAATATATGTGTATTTGATATTTTACAGTCCGATATATGGTTGTGATGAAACATAGTGCATGCGTAAATGGAGTAATATGTATTTTGGTATTGCGTACTACTATGTTAATGTTTATGTAATGTAACTTTGATATAAAAGGGCCAATTGTATAAAATTGGATGGTAATGGCATTTGACGTAAATATTCTAGTGAATTAAGGATAATTAATTATATAGGCTGAGAAAGATTGTGAAACTGCCACCTCACCATGACATCCTTGTAAATAACTTACATTTCAAAGGTTATATTTTCAAATTGCTTCTCTATTAATAAGAAAGAGTCTATTAATAAGAAAGAGATATAAACCCAAATATTTGTTTTTCTCTCTTGACAACAACCCAAATAGTTTTTAAACCAAAACCTATCAAATTTCTATTTATGGAACTAAAAATGTTTATTTGAAAATAAAATAGATACTATATTGTCAATATTGATTCTATTACAAAAACCAATAAGGTTGCATACTATATTTGTATGATTGTGCATATACATGTTGACTTTTATATATTTGTCATTTTGGGTGGACAATAAAATAGGTTAGTTATTTAAAATTCACATGAGTTGTAGCAAATGTAGTAAAAAAATTTAGCATACACAAAAAATATATAATTAGCAAAAAAATAGCGATAAAAAAATTCAAATAGGTTACAGAAAAGAGTAAAAATCCACATAGATTACAAAAAGAGGTGAAATCATTTTTAATAATTTTTAAAACTATTTTACACAGATATGCTTTTAAATAAAAATGTAAATATGATTACAAAGAAAGACAAAATTATAAAAAATATGTAAAATAAAAAATATCCGCCCTTTCAAAGGTGAAATAACCTTTTTAATATATATATTTTTTAAAAATGCATAAATATAATTACAAAGAAAAACACAAATATATTACAGTGAAAATTAAAATATGATTGTAAAAAGACACATAAAAATTATTTCTTTGAAAAAATATGTAAAACAAAAATATATCCGCTCTTTTAAGGGCGGGTCAGAATTTAGTTATCATTTAAATGACCACATAAATGTTAATTTTTAATGATGTCAAAAAATGTTAATTTTAATTTTAAATAGAAAGTACAAAGAACAAGTTTAATAAATATTTGGTTAACTTTAAACAAACTATTTAAAAAAAATGTTACAGCAACTCATAATATTGACACATATTATAAAATCATAGAAATAATTATTTTCTAAAACAATATGACAGAAATTTACTAAATATATGCACTTAAAAAATTATAAGCATACATAAATTTTAACTATTTTTAAAATCAATATTTAAAATTTTAAGATATTTTTTGCGAGCTATATAAAATTTAAAATTTTATTTTAAGGTATCTTATCGCAGAAAGTTTTTGAGTTCAAGTATATTTCTTAATCCATTATTTTTATACTACTTTTGAAAAAATAGATACTAGGCAGAAAGATGGTGGCAATTGGGCAAACCCACCACTTAAAGAACACAGCTGAGCCACACACCAGACCTACCAGATAGTCCATAATTGATTTGGTTAGTTGCGTCATGTACAACTACAACAACAGTCCTGAGGTATCTAAGTTTACAACTTTATCCCAAATTATTCCTGCACTAGACTATAGGCCCAGTCATCTCTGTTTATCCGATCATTTTCTTTCTTTCAAAGGTGATGATCTTCAAGTTTTCCAAGCTGTAGCTATTACTTCAGTTTAAGTACAACTTGATTTATTTTCCTGAAGTACCACTTCATATCATCATCAATGTAAAAGAGAAATAATAATTCGAAAATCTTATCAAAAGATCTCTCAAAGTTGAGATATAAAAACAACACTTCTTTAGCTAATGATACAATACATTCTCTTTGTTTTCAGTCGGAGCTAGGAAGGAACTTGGTTTCTGATCTAGTACCAAACCTAGAAGCTGCCGGGATAATCCTCAATGGAGACAACACCTGTGCGAAGGAGAAGTTGTAAGAATCAGTGCCTAACCGGCTCTGCAACCATCCTCTCCCACCAGAAAATCCATCAGTAACGATCCAGCAGTTCTTAAACCCGAGAACCTTTAACGTTTTCGCCACAATTTTAGCCGAGTCCGAGTACCTACGAAACCAATAAAGAAGATCACATGAACTAAAAATATTCCACAAAAGTTCTTGTCAAAACAGAGATATATACTCACGAGTCCATGATGATGATATTAGAGCCTTTGTTGATTCTCTTGAGGTAAGATATCTTTAACGCTGCTATTTCTGCTTCAACACGTTTTTAGTTCCTCACTATTCCTTTTACTTTGTTCGGAAGCTCTTCTAATCTGATAATTTTGAATAAGAAACATGACTTTTCTGTTTTTTTTTTTGGTTTTGGTTGATTCTTGTAATGAAAACATATTTAAGAACATAACCTAGACAAAAGACGTACGGAATGGCGATCATACTGTTCTTAGCATTTGAAGGGAGACGAGGAATCCCAGCTTTTTCCTTCTCTTTCTCTGATCTTATATCCACCATTAAGTAGTTCTTGGAACAAAGAAGATCAAGTGTTTGAGCCGGTGTGAGGTCACCTTAAACCCATAGACCACAATACACAGAGTTAAAACTCAATAATCAGTTCTCAACTTTTTTTGCCAACTTGAATTAGACTCATTAGATACAAACAAGATCTCTATTAATTAAACAATTCACAAAAAAAAATCATCATATTCATTAAAATTAAATCAGCTCAATTTTCATCACATGTGATAAGGTTTTAACCAATAACACGAAAAAAACACCTGTTATGAAATGTATAAAGTTTATTTAGACTTTTTTACCTTTGTAACCGCGGAAGTTAAAAGATATCGCAGACCAGACAGGTGGGAGGAGAAGGTAAGCAATGAACGCAGCGCCAGCAGCAACAACAACGACACTAGGATCAGCTGCAGATATCGTCTCCATAGTCGATGAAGCAATGGGCCTAGCATCTTCAATAGCTTTTGTTGTCTGTTGGGCCACATCTGTTACTGTCTACATCCCCACACACAAAACCCCTCCACAACTTATATTCATTGCAACCAAAACGTAAAGAGTTGCTGAGTTTTTTCTAAATGATAAAATAATAATCTGACCTTGGCAGCATTAAAGACAGGCTCTGCATCAATACCAGAGCTCTGCATTGCTTCTTGAGCTTTCTTCGAAGCCTCCGAGAAAGCAGGAGAGGCGATCTTCAAAGCCTCTTCCCCGGCTTGCTTCGCGATGGGTAAAGCAGTGTCCAAGGCTGGTTTAAGAGCGTCTCCTACTACTTGGAAAACACGCTGCGTTGCATCGAAAACACTCGAACCTGTTTCTTGAACTTGGTTGATTGTCTTCTCCACCTGTTTTAAGACAAAGAAAGAGTTCGTCAAGCAAAAAGAGTTTTCAAAAGAGGGAAACTAAGCCAGATTATGATGTATACTTCAGTGAGAGAGGAGACGATCTGGTCCTTGGAAATGGAAACAGCGGCTTTGGCTTCAGGAGGAGGAGATGAGAAGACGGATAACAGAGAGATTGAAGTTGTTGTTGGAAGTGCGACAGAGATTTGCTTAACTCTCTTCTTACAAGACGAAGAAGAAGGAATAGTGAGTTTTGCAGTTACTGAAGACTTCATTGCCATCTCCGCCATAGCCATGGGTTTCTTTCTTCTCTGCCATTCTTCTTCTTAACAAATCAATGTGACAGAGAGAAGAAGACAAAGACTTTATGTTGTCCCAAACCTCTGACAGGTCGAGTGTTGTAGCATACTCTCCATTGCCCACTTTAGCGCTTCCAGCTCCGAGTGTAGTGATGTCTCCCTCCTCCGCAAATTCCTTGACCCCATGAGCTGTATCTTCCCCAATGTATCCTTCCAGACCCATCCCATTCCACAAAACTGCGCTGTGGAGGTCCATGAACCATCCACCATACAAATATTACTCAAGCTTAAGACTTGTGTTTCTTCATTATTCTGTGCATTTGGCAGATTCGGTATAGTTTCTCTTGCATTATACCAAGCTTGACACTCTCCCTCTGCATACCTAACTAGCTCCAATGGATCTCTGTCTATACCTCTAAACAGTTTGTCATTCCTAGCTTTCCAGATGTACCAAATTATCCAAGGATAAGGATCTCTATCATCATCAGGCTCCAAAGTACTATTCTTTCTCCAAAAAAGATAGTCCATATTAGCATAAATACTTGGTACCGGAAAGATTTCAGAACTCGTCGGGGTAGATGATAATTCCCATGCTTGTAAGGCCGGAGGGCACTCGAAGATAGCATGAGTAACGGTCTCTTCTGGTGCTCCACATCTTGGGTAGTAATTATCACAGCGCATATTACGGCGTACCAGATTCCTTGTTACAGCCAACTGTCCGGATATTAATTGCCATATAAGATGGCATATCTTTTGTGGCGCATTCACCTTCCAAGCAAAGGCTTGAAGTTTTGTAATGATGGGTTGTAGAATTTCTAAGTCCTCCTCATCTCTCATCAAGTTTGTAGCAACCCAATATCCCGACTTAACAGTATATTGTCCGTTCTTCGTGTAACTCCAGCAAAATGTGTCCCGTCGATGAGTAGGACTTATGGCCAGACTCATAATCATCGGGATATCCTCTTCATCAACATATTGTTCCAGTATCCGAACATCCCATTCATTTGTAGCAGGATTGATAAGGCTACTTACGATCATCTTTGGGTTCACTGCTGGAGCCCGGGCCCGTGCCGGACTAGCTGGTGTCAAAGGAATCCAACGATCCTCCCACACATTGACTTCGTACCCTGAATGCACTTTGCTTCTGATGCCCAAAAGTAACAGCTTCCTCGCAGCAGTTATACTTGTCCATACATACGATGGGTTATCCACTGTGCCCGTTCGCAACGGCGAACTCAAACGGTAATATCTTCCCCGTAGAACTCTCGCTACAAGCGAGTCCGGAAATTTAACAAGACGCCATAGCTGTTTAGCTAGAAGAGCTAAATTAAATTCATGGATCATACGGAACCCAATTCCTCCCTCCTCTCTAGGTGCACACATCTTCCCCCATTTTTCCCAATGGATTCCACTTTTCGGAGGGTTCGAACTCCACCAGAACTGTGCAATGGCACTTGCTAGGTTCTCACATATCTCCAAAGGAAGCAGAAAGCTGGACATGACATAGGTCGGAAGGGCTAGCAATATTGATTTAATCAAAACCTCCTTCCCTCCCTTCGATAACCATCTACCCGTCCAGCCATTCACTCTGTGTAGGAGCTTATCCTTTAAGAAAGCAAATAGTTTACACTTTGATCCACTGATGTCCTCTGGGATTCCTAAGTATGAGCCCATCCCGCCTTCATTTTGTATACCAAGAGTATCCTTGATCTGTTGCCTATCATTCGCTGGAACCCTTTTACCAAAGAGTAATGAGGATTTGTCAAAATTAATACGTTGACCTGATGCTTTCTCATATTTCCTTACTACTTTCATAACTTCTTCACATTCACGGGGCTCCGCCTTACAAAAGAAAAGGCTATCATCAGCAAAGAGAAGGTGAGATACCGAGGGGCAAGCACGAGCGGCTCGCATCCCCGTTATCTTCCCTTGATTCTCTGCTTGATTAAGAAGGCTAACGAGCGCTTCCGTGCATAGAATAAATATGAAAGGAGACAAAGGATCTCCTTGTCGTAAACCTCTTCCAGGGACAATGTTTCCCCTCGGTTCTCCATTCATGAGGACTTTATACGTGACCGAAGTAATACGTCGCATAATCCATTCGATCCACAATTCTGAAAAACCCATCTTTCTCATGACTGCCTCAATGAATGACCACTCCATCCTATCATATGCTTTGCTCATATCAGTTTTTATGGCCATTCGTTTAACCCGTCCTCCCGGTTTATTTCTCAGAGCGTGAAACATCTCCTGAGCTATCATGATGTTATCTGTAATCTGTCTACCAGCGACGAATGCTGACTGGGTCTCTGATATCAGCTGTGGAAGAACCTTCCTCAATCTTTGGCATAAGACCTTAGATATTATCTTATAGCTGACATTACATAGACTAATAGGTCTGAACTATGTCATCTCATTCGGCTTCGTTGTTTTAGGAATCAAACAGATGTTCGTGTCATTCAGGCCCTGAGCCATAGTCCCCTCAAAAAGAAACTGATTAACCATACGATTTAAGTCATCTTTTACAATATCCCAAAACTTCTGATTGAAGAGAGCTGTCATTCCACCCGGTCCTGGAGCTTTCTCTGGGTGCATAGCAAACAATGCTAATTTAACCTCCCACTCTGTCACTGGGGCAGTCAAGTCCTCGTTTATTGCTCCAGTAATCGTAGGTGAGATCGCAGATAACGCTTCCGCTATATCCTCAGGGTTGGATGATTCAAACATTGTCGGAAATAACTAGTAGCAATGGCTACTAATCCTTCCTCATCTTCCACAACATTCCCATTTTCATCCAGAAGTTGTGTTGTCCTATTCTTTGCTCTTCTCTGCTTTACCAATGCATGGAAATATTTTGAGTTCCTATCACCTTCCCTTAACAAGAGAACCCTACTTTTCTGTCTCCAGAACATCTCTTCTGCCTTAAGAGCAGTAGATAATTCCTTTAGTGCAGCTGCTATTTCCTCCGAGGTAGCATCGTCATTCGAGTATAGGTCCTCTACCTTTTGTTTAAGCTCCTCGACTAACTTTGCCGAATTCGCATTGTTTTGTCTCCTCCAGTGGCTCAAAGCTTTCCTACAACTAGCAATGTGCTCCATAATATTCGCCTCCGGAGGCAAGTCCTCCGACTTCCATCCTGCGAGAATGACTTGCAGTAGTTCCTCATTATCCAGCCAACGTTTCTCAAATTTAAACTTCTTTTTTCTCCTCACTGGTTTTCTCAAAATATCTGCTAAGACCGGATGATGATCCGATCCCCAAAGCCTGAGATATCTGACGGCTGAGTGGGGAAATTTTTCATGCCAATCTTCATTTCCTACTGCTCTATCCAGGCGACATCTAACAGTCGTCCCTCCTAATCTTTTCCCTACCCATGATAGCATGTTCCCGGTAAATGGAAATTCTAACATGCCACAGTCACTCAACATTTGCTTGAAAGGCAAGAAAGAACTATCTGAGCGCCTTCTGCCTCCCACTTTCTCACTATGATCAATTATCTCATTAAAATCACCTATCATGAACCATGGTCCATTTCGTGTTGTTGAGAAACGCGTAAGACGTTCCCAAACCTGATCCCTACATTCTAAAACAGGGTCTCCATAAACAAATGTCATAAAGACTTTTATTCCATCAATGACTGCCTCAATGTCAATCATTCTGTTATTTGAAAATAAAACATTAACTTGAAAATCATCCATAAATAAAAGAGCTAAACCTCCGCTGAGACCAAGTGGCTCAACGGTAAACAAGTGATCAAATCCTAAGTCGGCCTGAATGTTTTGCAACAGCAGCCTCTTATTCTTCGTTTCTGAAAGGAATACAAGTCCTGGGTGATGCTTCTGACACATCTCCGTAAGGCGTCGAACTGTGAGGTCATTCCCTATCCCTCGACAGTTCCAACTAAGCGTCCTCATTGATGCTTGTGTGATGAGTTTTTGGAACTCATCAAACCCTCATACTTTGAAGAACTCTCTTTGACCTTCCTTGTTCCTTGGCGATGTCGTCTTGTGCTTTCTGGTCCATGCAGAACCGCATTAGCTGACGACGATCGCTTAGTTGGAGATCCCCTACGTAGGATCTCAAATTTCCGACTGTGAATGCCCAATGGAGCACTACGTTTGACTCCCAGTTTCCTGTTTCTTGTCGACTTCGTACCAGAAGGTCGTCCCTTCCCATCCGGAGGTTCCTCCCTATCGCCAGTGGCTTCCATCTCCATCAGATCCAGGCCAAGAAGGTCATCCTCATTATCTTCAGCATCCGGCATACCTCCATCTTGTTGATCCACCAGCTCCATGTCATGTAAGGCCTCAATGATTTGATCCTTAGCTCCCGACGGTTCTGTTTCCCTCAATGGAGAGAACGTAAGAGAACGAGCATCTCCTCTGTCCCGAAGAGTTACATTCTCCACCATATGATGCTCACGCACTGGAGTGACAATTGTGCTCGCCAATTTCCTGCTAGACCCGCAAGCATTGTTGTCGACAGTACTCGGAGCAGAGACATGTTCATACGGAACAATCTCCCGAGATGTTTCAGCGTGTTCAGAACGGGTTTGAACAGCATCAGATGCCTCAACTTTCCTTGTCTTTACCCTCCAAGCTTGCTCCGTTCTCCGTTCATAAGGACCATAATATATTTCTTGCAGTCATAATATATTTTAATTTTGTCAATGAAGCCTTTGTTTGGATGCTCTTATATACCATGAATTTTATCCACTTTTAGTCATGGTATACGAGTGTTTTAGGATATATTTACTACGCTTTGAAATATTTTTAGATTTTTTTCAGGTTCAGATACGTTTTGGAGAAATATGGTGATTTTGGGATCATTTGGAAATTTTTGAGGTGAAGAACTGCACAAACACGTCATATGTTTAAATACGGATGGAAACCTCCCCATGGTGCGATTAAACTGATAGTTTGACACAAGATAGAACTTTGAGTTAAATTTCAAATAGCACCAGGTTTAGGTCAATCCAACGGTTAGATAAGAAGTTATGTCTGTTTTACTGAAGAGTGGTCAGTTTGTCTCGCGAGAGAGAGAGCTGTCGAGGAGTGAAGGAACGTCGATCGACGGTGCATCCTTGGTGTCAATCGATGGTGATTCCAGAACATGGGCCGAGTAGATTTCAAGACCGAATTAAGCCCAAAAGCAACCACAAATTACCAGAATACTCATGGACGACCTAAAACCTTATTTATGTATTTTCTAAGCCATTGTTGATGGCTACGCTTTCTTTAAGTTTTATTCTATTCATTGTTCTTAGTTAGGAGAGAAGGGAGAAACTCCTTCAGAGTCCTCCTGGAATTCTTTTGGTTTTTATATTTTATTCTATTGCAGTTTGATCTATTTATCTATGGTTTTATGTGACCACTATCATGCTTGAATAGATTCACCTTGTTAGGTGAGGGGTTAGCCCAAACTATAGAATTCCTAAGTTGTTAGGATATGAATCAATTGAATTTTTCTTTAATGCTTGTGTTCTAGAATAGCTAACTAGGAGATTGCCTATAGATATTAGGGCACAAGTGGAAGCTTGGTTCTCTGTCTGAATTAGTTTAGATTATGCTAGGATTGCTAAAAACAAGCAGAAGCTGATTTAGTTAAACCTAGTGAACATGTCAAACCCGTGCATTAACGCTCCCTGGAAGGTTCATCGATCGATAACTCATTAGTTTTATCAATCGACGGGCTGAATGGTGTATCGATCGACACTCCGTTGTTGGAATTAATCGACACTTTCTCAAGACCAACAAGTGACAGCTGAGGTCCTAGATCCGGCGATAGATAGTCTAAAAAATGAAAGTTGATCGACTATTCTTATTGCTTGATTTCTAGAATATATAATATATGCTTAGTATCTATATTTCTATAATCCTGATTGTCTGAATAGAAACCCTAAGTCTAACACTTTCCACATCTGTCTTAAAACCCCAATCAATCAATCGAACAATTACTTGTTCACAACCTTATTATTTATATTTAAACATGTTTGCTTATCTTAATCACATAACTAGTAGATCTATTGTGTGTCTTAGCTCCCCGTGAATTCGATCCCTAAGTACTGCAACTCGACCTCTTATTTGAGAGAGTACAAATCACTTATAGGGTAATTTGAGTGATATCATGCAGCATTCAACATTAATATGAGCGTGATATCGAAGAACGAACTTTTTGTTGAATGATACAACATTTCCCTTGTCTAATTTGATACCCTTTTTCTCAATAAACCTACATCAAGCGGATGCATGTAAGCTTAAAATACATTTGCGTCAATCATCGTCCTGCTGTTGAGAGGTTTATAAAACATCTTAGAACATTTTTCGTTAACCATATATGCATTATCCTTCTTTCCTGACCGCAAGGTCCATGCATCATACAATCCCCAATAATTGTATATAATTTTGGATCTACCGTCTTGTCCGATATTTCTGCTCAAATATTATTATCTATATCATCGGCTGTCAGAAATTTTGATTCCTTTTCTATAAAGAGTAGAATATGAGCGAGTGGTGTAGAACCTAAATTCCACACAAAGTATTTGATAGTGATCGGGGTTGATCTAGGGAAGATAAATGATGTGGGCAACGATATCTTTAGAACACAAAGATGTTAAATAGTTTCCAGTAGGTGAAAATAGACTTTATTGATAATTGGGATCGAATACAATGAATCGAACTAAGTCGAATGAAAAACACGAGTTCGATCAAGAAGGAATCTAAAAGTGGGAAGACAATAAGATTGATATGAATATAAGGCTCTCTAGGGTTTTCAACGTGTCCTCCTCCTTGTTTCTTCTCCTTCTTTTGTAGCAAGTCGACTCCGAGATCTCCGTGCCAGCTCCGCGATTTCAGCTTCTTGTTGCGCAATCATTGCGACCTCTGTGACTCCTTCTTCGAGCTCGATTCTGGTTGTGGGCCTCGGCGTGTCTCGGCCCATGTCTCTGATCGGGGTCCAACAAGTGGTATTTCTGTTTTTTTTTAAAACTCAATAGTATACATTACTTAAAGATGAAAAAGAGTCCTGCAGATTTATATAAACAAAAAAATTATCTAAAGTAGTTGTTCCAGAAAAAAAGTAATAGAAATTTTTTTTGAACAATTTCAAAGAAATTTACATGCATCAGTTGACCCAAAGAAGGAGCCATTCTTTTTTGTCAACTCACCGATACTATTATCGAGATTCACCTAGAAAAATCTACACAATATGTCTGGTCTGTCTTCCATTGTTCAATTATATTTTTTCATTAAGACCATTTTGGATTGCATGTAAAAGTGATGAAAAGATTTGGAAATTTGAAGTACTTGCACAGAGACATGGCATCATAGTAGTGCTGCTTAATATATTTTTTTCCTCCGGTGAAAGTGGCTGGAACTGGAATAAAGTTGTGAAAGTGGCTGGAACTGGAATAAAAATTCAACTCCCTTTCTCAGCCTTCTTAATCCCACCTCTTGCATCTGCTTTTTGGATTGCTTCATAACTATATGACCGGAGCATTTTATGATTCAGCCACAAGTAATGCAATCTACTCGATTCTAATGGTGTAAGCGTCCACAAGAAACTGATGAAACAACCTGTCCAATCATGTAATTATAGGTGATTTCCCCCTTCTTCTCTAAAATCCCAAATGCAATGAATTCACGCATTGTTACCGACTTGCGCCTTCTCACAGTGGTATCTTCAAAATAAATAGGAATTTTTAATCAAAATGTATCCTCTCCATATGGAAATAATAACAGATAGTGTAGAGGTAAATATGCTGGTTATAATTCACTTATCCTTTGTAACTTTCCACTTGTACTTTCAGTGACATATACAATGAGTTGGAATATACAATGAGCTGGATAAATGATGAAATGGTAACGATAGTGTAACAACTTAGTTTTGTGGTACATGGTGGTGTAAGTCTTATTAGAATTGATATGAGAGCATGTTCATTGATTGATACTCTATAAGTATCCAAATAAAAACAAAATGAGAAAAATAAAAAAAAGAGAAGATGAAAAGTATCTAAAATTAGATGTTTTTAGAAATTATCTTTACAAATATCAATTTATAAGTGGTTTGATATTTAGAAAAATATTTAAAGTTAATCTAATAATTTTATTTTATTAAAATAATAATATAAACCAAATTTGAACTTCAATATTAGAACCTTACTAAAAAGTAAGATTTCTTTTAAGAACTTAATTTAGTTCTTTCTCTTGCTTTGTGACATTTTCAATTTTATATTCATAAAAAAATTCCACATACTCTATGTGGTTACTATTGATGGAGATGTCCTGAATATCTTTATCACTAAAGTGCACTAATATTTCCGGATACATATCCAGAAAGAACATTAAGCATAATTGAGCATAAGTAATCAAAAGTAACATATCGAAAAGTGATTCATGATATCGTGATTGAGGCTAAAACACGATGAAATATTATGTGGTAATTAAAGGGCCACCAAATAATTATTTTAAGTCTCCTCGGCCGGGTGATGGGGCCTACGGACTAAATGAGCGGGTGTGGAGACTCCACTGGCTGAATGAGCAGGTATGAGGGTCCACTTGCTGAATGAGCAGGCGTGGGGGCTCACAGGCCGAATGAGAAGGTGTGTGGGCGGCGTGTGGGCCCACAGACCGATGAGCGGGTGTGGGGAACCATTTGCTGAAGGAGCAGGTGTGGGACCCACTGACCGAATGAGCAGACATGGGAGACTACAGTCCGATGAGCGAGTGTGGGGGTCTCACTTGCGGGATTGATCATGAAGAGCAACGAGATTGTTGTGCTTTGTGAGAAGGGGTGATTACGGTATAAGATAGTGTATGTTGAAACTTGAATTTTTTTTTAAAAAAAATTGATGTGGCTACCTATGTCACCAAAATACACTTCTCTTTTGGGAACAAATTCAGAGAGAATTTTAAAGTTAAGCGTGTTTGAGTTGACTAATAAAATGATGGGTAAAGCGTGAAAAAATATCAAATGGTTTTTGCAAGATCAATAACCAAATATTTCTATCATTTGAGAAACTGACGCTCTAGCTGTCGGCTGGGAGACCGAGGACAAGTGTGGAAACCACTGACAAGATAGGCCTTACAAATAGTCTTAGCAGTTTAGTTGAACTTGTATTCTTGGAATTGATAAGGATCCAGAGATATTGCTATTTGTGATTTTTGTGTGGGTTCGAAAATGTCGTTCTCTTTGATGTTAATATATCAGAGTATCTATAAACTATTAAAACAGGAGTACAAATAGAAAATAACCTTGAGTTTTCCTCAACAATTACTTATCCATGCCATTAGATTAAAACAAATCGTTTAACGCTTTACCTATCTATTTATTCCCTTTTAATAAATTCACCATTAACAAACCGCCTTACAACACTAAAATTGTCCGTAGCAAACCGGATACAATCCGTGGTTTGTATAACCACTTCCTTAATATTAGTTAGCTCCACAATCTTTTTTAAAATACTACTTCCTCTGTTTTTTTAATGTTACATATTCTAGATTTTTCACACATTTTAATAAAACATATTAAATTTGCATATTTTTGTGTTTATCTTTGTTTCATAATTTTAAACCAATAATAATTCAGTAAGTACAATTAAGTTTTTTGAAATTTGCAATTAGTTAATAAAACATGTCTTGGAAATGTAAAAAATAGATCTTTTTAAAACAATTGTTTTCCTAAAATATGTAATATCAAAGAACAGAGGGAGTACAATTTAGCGTGACTTGATTACAACTTTCTTTAGTGGAGATCTTTTGCCGTTTATAATAGAACTATTATATTGAAAATATATTTTTGAGACACAAAACTAAATTCAATTTCAAAATATCATTTACCTAGTCATCTTCTGAGATGGCGATTTTGGCGATTTTTTCTAGGAAAATAGCCAGAATCATCTTTCTGTTGGTGATGGATATTAATCTTGTTGAAGTGATGCAAGGAATGTCGATTGAGGAGGATAAGCCAATCATCATACCAGAGGACGATACTTATTGTGCGATGGAAAGAGGAAGAAGTAGTCTTTTGGGAAGATTGCTTAATCCAGAGGCGCAGAACATGTCTCGAATGCTGAGAACGATGCCAAAGATATGGAAAGTGTACGAGAGAGTCAGGGGAATTGCGCTTTCAAGAGATAGATTTCAGTTTTTTTTTTATCTTGAGACTGATATCAAGACAGTGCTGAAGCAAGGATTCTGGACTTTTAATGATTGGGGAATGGCCCTGGAGAGATGGGTTGAAGCTCCTCCGAGATCCTACCTTCAAACAGCAGCAGTGTGGGTCAGACTGAGAAACATTCCAGTTAACTATCTCACGGCGAAAACGATAGATGCGATTGCTGATGGCATTGGCCATGTGGAGGTGATTGAGTTTGACCCGGAGAAACCCTTACTCAATGATTATGTGAGGGTTCAAGTGACCATTGATCTCAACGTCCCGGTGAGAGACAAGAAGTCGCTCAACTTACCTGGTGGTCGAGTGGAATACATTGATGTAGAGTATGAAAGAATAAGGAAGAAGTGCTATCATTGTATGCGGCTGTCACATGAGAAACAAAAATGTTCTCTCCTTCAGAGAACGAAGAACAAAGGAAAAGAGGTGGCTGTGCCTCCTAATGGTAAGCAACACCAGCCTAGTGGTAGCCGTCAACATCACATTGACTTGACTGAAAAACTTATGCCTCTCTTAGCACCATCGGTACCTCCGGGTTTTGAGCCTCACAGCTCCATTGTGGCCCCTGAGGTGTTTGAAGAGATGAGAACTTACATGAACTGTGTCGACCCAGAGGAGAGAAGAATAAGGGAAATTAAAATGAGGAAGACCTTGGATGAGCTGTCGAGAGATCCGGTTGCACAAAGAGCATGTTTGATTGGAAAAAGCTCTGGTCCTCTCGATTGAGAGAAGCAGAAAAGTAGGACATGTGTTTGATTTCCGCTCAGCGATGGAAGTGGGTATTACAGACATTGTGGAGTCATCGGTTCGGGAAGTGCCGCTACGGCTTGGCACCCAAGACATGGGAAATGTAGTCAGCCAAAGTTCCCAAGAAGGCAGTGGTGCGGTGGGTTTTGAGACTGAGAAGATTAAGGAAATAAGAGGAATAGCAGAGTGCTCTCCAAACAAGAAGGTGAGGGGAAATATGAGAGAACATGACGGGGTTGAAGTCAACTCGACTGAACTGGAACGTGGAGGATTCAATATTGGTTGCAATACAACACGCTCAGTGGAAAGGGATAATCGGAGCAGAGGCTCGGGGAGAAGTAAGCAATCTTGGAGCCGAAGGAACCAGCATAAGAGACGTGATACAGGGCATTTGGGAGAAAGATCTTCCAAGGAGAATGAAGAGGGGCCTCTTAAGCGAAAAGCTGCTGACGATGGAGAGGTTACATCCAAATTGTCGAAACAAAATGGGGGTTTGATGGTTCACCAGAAACCATCCAATCCTCAATGACGTCGCTCAGTTGGAACTGTCGAGGTTTGAGGAGCAACTCGACAGTTCGACGCCTAGAGGAGATGATTCGTGAACATCTTCCGGATTTTTTGTTTCTCCTAGAGACTAAAAATTCTAGTGATCACGTCAAGAAGTTTCAGAGTTCATTGGGGTATGACCATTCCTTTTTGGTAGACCCAGTGGGACTCAGTGGAGGATTAGCTTTGTTTTGGAGGAGTAAATATGAGGTGGAGGTGCTGTCTGCATTGAGTAGAATCATAGATACTCGAGTCAAGATTGGAGGGATGAGCTTTTACATGTCATTTATCTATGGGGATCCTGTCAGGCATAGGAGACATGTGGTTTGGGATTTATTAAGGGACATCAGTTTAAATAGAGATGGTGGCTGGTTCCTGGTTGGTGACTTCAATGAACTGATGAGCAATTCAGAAAAGTTGGGAGGACCTGCTAGAGATGAATGTACTTTCTTTGGCTTTCGAGCTTTGAAGAGAGACTGTCGGCTCAAAGAGCCACCAAGCTCTGGTGACATCTTCTCGTGGGCAGGAGTACGAGAGATCTTCACCAGTGGAGTTAAGGAGAAGGTCTGGATACAGTGTTGGCTGGATAGGGCGTTTGGAAACGCAGAGTGGTTTAGAATGTTTCCGGGTACAAATATAAAGTATCTGGAGAGAACAGGGTCAGATCACAGACCGGTTTTCATGAGCCTCGTACCAGTTACAGTGAAGAGGAGGGGCAAGTTTACCTTTGATAAGAGATGGTGCAACAAGCCAGAAGTTCTGGAGGTAGTACGGCGAGGCTGGAACCTCAATACTGAAGGAAACCGAGGTACGGTGTCGGAGAGAATTCAGTCATGCCGTAAAGAGCTCTCAAAATGGAAACAGTCTTCAACCTCTAACTCGAGTGTACAAATTCGGACGCTTCGACAGACGCTGGAAACAGAAGGGAAAAAACTTTACCCTGACTTGCAGCTGCTCTCTTCGACACGTATTGAGCTTGAGAAGGCATACCAGGAAGAGGAGACTTTCTGGAAACAGAAGAGTAAAAATACGTGGCTGCAGGTGGGTGATAAAAATACTAGAGTCTTCCATGGGTGGGTGGAAACAAAGAGTATGAAAAATAGAGTGCAGTCGTTATTTGATTCCAGTGGAATAGAGCAGTTTGATGAGAATAAAAAGGGAGATATAGCGGTGCAATATTTCCAGGATCTGTTTCGAACCTCTGGATGCAGAAATGCAGATGCTCTATTGGAATGAATGATGCCGAGAGTCACCTCCAGGATGAACAATAGCTTAACCAAGATGGTGACAGATACAGAGATTAAAAGAGCGGTCAAAGCAATTAAGAGTGATAGTGCACCTAGGGTTGATGGCATGACTGGTCAGTTTTTTCAGAAATACTGGAACATAACGGGAGCGCAGGTGACAGTGGAGGTGAAGAAGTTCTTTGAGTCAGGAGTTATGCCGTCAGATTGGAATCATACGCAGCTCTGTTTGATACCCAAGGTACCTAATGCGACTCACATGCAGGATCTGCGACCAATAAGCTTATGTTCTGTGGCTTATAAGATCATTTCAAAGGTGTTGAGTAATAGACTTAAGGTGATTTTGCCGCGCATTGTCTCACCCACCCAGGGAGCATTTGTAGCTGGTCGCCTAATTTCAGATAATCTCCTCATTGCTCATGAAATGATCCATGGTCTCAAAACAAATCCAAACTGTAGAGAGGATTATATTGCTATAAAGACAGACATGTCTAAAGCTTATGACAGAGTGGAGTGGATATTTCTGGAGACTCTGTTTATGAAGATGGGGTTTGCCAGACTTTGGATAGACTGGGTGATGAGTTGTATCCGCTCAGTGTCATACACGGTGTTGATGAATGGAGAAGAATTTGGTCATATAACGCCGGAGAGGGGTATTAGACAAGGTGATCCTCTCTCCCCCTTTCTGTTCATCCTTTGCGCCGAAGCTTTGGTACATGTGATGAATCGAGCAGAGCAGCAAGGGCTTATAACGGGTATGAAATTGACAAGGAATTGCCCGTCGGTTCAGCATCTTTTGTTTGCCGACGATAGCCTGTTCCTGTGCAGAGCTAGGCTGAGTGAGTGCACTGAGTTTCTACGGTGCTTGAAGTTGTATGAAGATTCATCTGGTCAGGTCATTAATTTTCAAAAATCAGCTGTTACCTTTGGTGCTGCAGTAGACCCAGTTATGAAGAGGCTGATAGCTGAGCTACTTCACATTGATAATGAGGGCGGTGATGGGAAGTACTTAGGCCTTCCGGAGTGCTTCAGTGGCTCAAAGCATAAGCTACTTGCGTTTATTGGTGAGAAACTAAACAAGAGATTACGAGGATGGTTTGCCAAAAAGCTTTCCCATGGCGGAAAGGAGGTCCTCCTCAAATCTATTGCTATGGCTCTTCCGGTTTATGCGATGTCATGCTTCAGGTTAACTAAACACCATTGTCAAAAAATTATGAGTGCTATGGCTAGCTTTTGGTGGGATGAAGATGGAGAGAAGAGAAAGATTCATTGGATTGCGTGGAAGAAAATCTGTGTGCCAAAAGACAAAGGAGGACTGGGGTTTCGGGACATAGAGGACTTCAATCAGGCGCTGCTTGCTAAGCAAGCATGGAAATTGTATAATGAACCGAACAGCTTATTGGCGCGAGTCTATAAGGGCCGGTACTATGCATCCTCGACCATTCTTGAGTGCGGTAAAGGATATAGACCTTCTTATGCCTGGAGAAGTATAATTTTTGGCAGGGAATTACTGAGGAAGGGATTGATCAGATCCATAGGTGATGGAAGAGATACACATGTGTGGACTGATAAGTGGATTTTGGATGAAGTTCCTCGAAGACCGGTGAACAAACAACCATGTTTTGATGTCAACCTGAGAGTTTCTGAGCTCATAGGTGAAGATGGGAAATGGAAAATGGAATTACTGCAGCAGCTCTTCCCACCAAATGAGGTGGATCGAATCAAACAGATTGGCGTTGGCAGAGTGAAAGACAGAGAGATATGGGCTTTCAACAAGTCAGGTGACTACACAGTTAAAAGTGGGTGCTGGCTCCTTACAAGCGTAACGTCAAACCGTGGAGACGATCACAGGGTAGAAGATCAGGCGGTAATTGAAATAAAGAAGCTTATTTGGAAGCTACCGACGATACCAAAGATTCGTATGTTTTGGTGGCGGGCGGTGTCTGGGGCTCTAGCTGTTGCAGAACGCCTTACAGCTCATGGTATGCATGTGGAACAAACATGTAAGTTGTGTAATCAAGATGTGGAGACAATACAACACGTTCTCTTCCACTGCAGTAAGGCACAAGAACTTTGGAGAGAGTTCCGTTTACCTCTGGATTATGTCTTTCAAGACGTTTCTTTGATTGAACTCTTTGGTAGCTGCTTGAAGTTCATGGAAGCGAGTACTTTTAATCAGGAACGGCGACAAGCAATCCCCTGGATCCTCTGGACGATATGGAAGAACAGAAACAGCTTGTTATATGCGGTAACACAAGAATCGCCATCCCTGTTGGTTCAGAGAACGCTAGAGGAAGCAGTTTTATGGAATAAACTGAACAAGGCGGAGAGTAATGGAGGGCAGGTGCAGGCTGATATGGGCATGCCAAAGTACTGGTTTCCGCCAACACAAGGTATGATAAAATGCAACCTTCATGCTAGCTGGATAAGTGATAAACAATTCATAGGAGTAGCTTGGATCACACGAAATCATCGAGGAGATGTGTGTATGCATGCAAGAGACGCACTCGTACCTACCTCGGACAAACTGGCGGCTGAAATGGAGTGTCTATTGTGGGTACTTCGAAGCCTAAGGGATCTGCGAATAGAAGAGGCCAGTATTGGAACTGAATCTCAAAAGCTGATAGATGCAATAAAAACTCCTGCTCGTTGGCCAAGATATAGGTGCTTACTTCGACAGATAGAGACAGTTTGCTTGGAGTTTACTGTTATCGAGTTTGAAGTAGAGTCACGGGAGTCTAATAAGGTGGCAAGAAAGATATCTACAAGTGTTCTCCGTGATGGACGACTACGTTCGTACCTTGCCTTGGGAGGACCGGCATGGCTTCATGATCTCATCCAGACTGAGGTTATTGGTGAACTTTGAAATCCTTCCCTTAGGATGAGTTAACCTTGACCTTCATTGTCAGTGATGCTTATGTTTTTGATTTGTTTTCTTTAACCAGTTCTACTGATCTGTCATGTTTGCAAACTTGAGCTAAGTTCTCATGTTCTTTGAGTTAAAAAAAAAAAACTAAATTAGCTCCACCAAATAACACAAAAATCTGAATCACTCCAAAACAGCCCCTGTTTTCAAGCTATCACATTAACCCAAGCGTATCAATCTTTCAAATCCAGTCGATATTCTTATATGATCAACCATAATATTCCTTTCATATATACTATCACTAAATTATTGGAAACATGTTAATCTTTTTATTAATTTCCATTTCCTTCACAACATTATTTGACATACCAATTTAATTGGAACTAAGGGTATTACTGGTTTCTCCGCTACGTTGCTAGCGGTTATTGGCGTTTTGTGACAATCAATCAAATCGTTCTGAACTATTTCAAACCGTTCTAAACTTCATAAATTCAAAATGTGGTTCCAATTAGCGTTTACGGTTGCGGGTGGTTGCGGAATGATAATATTTTTCTATTTTAAAAAACAATATAAATGCAAAAAAATAAAACTATTAATCAAAAATTTTAAATTGGAATTATAAAAATACTAAATTATATCTATTATATTTTAGCTAATATTATAAAATTTTAAAATAAAAATATTTTCTATAATTTTTAAAAATTTAAAACTGTACCGGTTTTAGGAAACAACCGTCTTTCGTCGTTCAAAGGCGGATAGCCTAGCACACAGTGTCAGGAAGCAACCGTCTTTCGTCGTTCACATGGATCAAGATCTACCAGTTTGGTTCACAGAGTCAGTATGAGTCTGTATAAGTTGATGACAAAAAAAACTATAATTTTCTAATTATAATTTTTATGCTTAATTTAATATTATGACTTTTGATATTTTTATAATTATATAAAATTTAAATATTGTTAATTTATTATTTAACCTCTGATATGTTTGGTAATTAACCAGTCATAAGTATCTCGTACCAATTTATAACCGCAGAACTAGTCATATAAATCTCTTAAAACCGCTAGAAACCGCAACCATCCGCATTCACAAACTCTCGCAACCGCTGCCGCTGCGTTTGAACCAGTCAGACCCTAAGTCAGTTATCTTTATATATATAATAGAGTTTCCTCTCTCCTAGGCGTGCCACGTAGGCGGACACGTCAGAAAATCGAAAGCTCTAGGCGTGACACGTGTCTCATCTCCTTAAACTTTGCGTTTCATTAAGTCAAATATTTCATTTGTTTGGGCTTATTCCGTTTGTGCTTTCGGGCTCTGTGGAGTCTAACCCTAATTTTGTTTTCACGAAACATGAAACTTTACGGTTTGTCTCTCCCCTTTCGGCCACTTCTGATTTCTGACCACGATCGTAACGATCGATCGTAACGATCGATCGTCTCTCCCCTTCCTCTGTCACCTTCAATGGTGTTTCAAGAGATTGTTTGTCTCAGATCTCTGTCCCCTTCAATGGTGTTTCAAGAGATTGTTTGTCTCAGATCAATCTGCAGCCGCGTCTCTTTGTCTTTCTACCTACTGATTATTAAGTGATGTTGTCCCAATCCTTGGAATAAGCGGAAACCACATCAGATGACTGAGCAGGTAGGTGAGAATCGAAACAAACTTTTTGTTTTTCTATTATCTTTCGTGTTGTACACTTCTGCTTTGCTGGTCTGGATTTGATACTTGGGTATTAACCACCCATGTTTTATAGGTCGCTCTTTTTGGATATGATTACACCAAAGATGTGGGGGCTGGTCAGACAAACTTCTGTTTATCATTGATTCTATTGAAGGTTACTGTCATCTTCTCAATATCATGTATATGTAGTTTCTCATTCTGTTGAACCATGGCAGCTTGAAGATTATCAACCACCATGCCATCTTCAAATGGAGTTACAAAACAGAGACATATACTCAGGTACTGATTGCTTAAACCTCTTCCTTCTTTTTCATTAATTTCTATTGGCTAATGATTTTATATTTGTGAGAAGTTATATTCTATTGGAACACTTGGTGTTGCAACTGCGTTAAGAGCTTTGTCTTGCTCCGCGCAACTATCTGTGCAGTAATGTCCGACTAGGTAGCATGTTCTATTACAGTGCCTCGAGGTTTTCACCAATCAGAAGAGACCATTCCACATCTTGGAACACTTCATAAGGATATGTTCCTATATCAACTTCTCTCAACCAAGGGAACAAGGAATCCTCGAGTTCCATTGCAGATAAAGCGATTATCTGACCCAAGAAAACAGTTCTATGCTGTTCAGGACTTACCTTTGAAAAGAAGGTAAAGAAATATACATACCCTTTTATTTATCAAAACCTATCCACGTTACAACATAAACCGCATGGATGGCTTTGCTTGCAGAATCTGATTTTGGAATTTGCTGAAGTTTCTGGAGTTACAATCTCGAGAAAATGGGAGCCAAGAGTTACGCATGTAATTGCATCAACCAACGAAAATGGAGCCTGCAAAAGGACACTCAAATTCATGATGGGGATCCTGGAGGGGAAATGGATTCTGAGCATTGATTGTAAGTATTATCAGCAATGTAACATGTATGTTTCCATTTGATCAAATCCACAATTTGTCAAAAATGTTTGTATATATTATCTTGCAGGGATCAAGGCCTGTATGAAAGACAGAGAATATGTAAGCGAGGAGCTATATGAGATTTCCATTGATGTACATGGAACACGACAAGGACCTTTTACTGGAAGACAAAGAGCTTTGAACAAGGTTTGATTCGTCTATCTCTGTGATTCTCTCTATATTACAACATACTTAACAAACTATCGTCTAAAATGGTTTCATTCTGCAGGAACCAAAACTTTTTAGTGGGCTGAAGTTTTACAATCGAGAGCTTGGATTGATCTCTCTGTTCCAAGAAGTTTCAAAACAAGGTTTGGTCTGTTCCAAATACTGCATCAGAAGCAAGCTACAGCCGAGAAACCAAGTTCATAAGACCATATTATTAGAAAGTAATCATATTCTATGTAACAGTATTGGAAAAAGAGTAACTTACTTTGATCATTCCTGCAGCACCTCCCTCGCTGTGATTTGAAAAAGATAAAAGGGTTCGTGATTGATTTGAAATTGGAGATAAAGACGAAATTGGATTAATATTTATCCCAAAATGAAACTCTCTTCGTTTTTTTTCTTTACTGTAATAAATTACTCACATTGATTTTTTCCCATATAAGCCATAACATTTTCATATTTTTATTTATATCTACATATTAAATATTTGAAATAAATCTATATAAATAAATTCTACTAATATATTTATAATTTAAACATTTAAAATCATATTATATTTAAAAATAACTTTAAATTCGGTGACAAATGTTATCCTCTTCCTGATGTATACCATATCATTATAAGATTCAATTTACATAATATATATATATATATATATATATATTTGAAAAATAACCAAAATGTTTTTCAATGTTTAATAATTTAATATATGTGAATAAATTGAAAAATACAAATACTCATTTTCATTTTACAATAGATCATATATTAAAAATAATTATTAAATAATATAGTAAATAAATTTACTTATACTAATATATTTACTTTCTAACATTTTAAGTTTACAAATTTCTTATTTAAAAGAATAAATCTGATTAAATAAATATATATCTGATCCAAAATTATAATAAAAATACTTTAGCGTGTTATATATAAATAATTTATTGTAAATGAAATCAGAATATATAACAAAAAAATATTATTTGATATATATAATAAGTTAATTATATATATAATAAAGTGTAAGAAGTATACTATACCAAGTACCATTTATTTTTAAAACTCTAATCATGAGTTACTGAGCTTATGTGATTTTTTTTTATTTTCAAGCATCCTAATAATATATACATAAGACTCAAACAAACATGTATAGTTTTAAATAGCAATGATCTCCTTTAATTTTTTATGTAATCTAAACTTCGCACTACTTATTAATTATTACTTATAACTTCATTAAACTCACCAAGCAATTTTAAAAAAACTTAATTTTAACTATTACAATAGTTAAATTAAAAAACTATTAAAAATAAAATTAATAATTTCTTTAAAACTTAATTTTTAATAATTTTAACTTTTTCGCTTTTTAAAGTAAATAGTCAAATAAATAGATAATAATAAATAATGATTACTATATATTATAAAACTAAACACTTATATAATAATAAATAGTGAGTACTATATATTATTACTATATATTATCAAACTAAACACTTAAAAATAAAATAAATATTAAAAATATAATGCTATTTATCAAAGAACGTTGAAGGTTACTGTTGTGTTGTTATAATTCAAAACAAAATATTTATTATTTTGATCTCATAATTTTTTCATAATTTGTTTATTTATAATAATTTTATCTATAATAATTTTTAGATACTTCATAAATTAATATAAAACAACTTTTATTATAACTTCCCGCCCGTAGGACGGGCTGGCTCTAGTATTATTATAAATATAAGAGTACTCCTTCTATTAAAATTCTAATGTGATAGGTTTATAAAGTATTGTTGTAAATTTAAATTTCTAATCTTAACATATTCCTTTCAAGTGTTAAAACACTATTTTTAATATTTTGTTAAGATTTCTTTCTAAACATGCATAGTCGCACTAACAATATAAATAAATTTCATTCCTATAGTATGATAACATATTCATATTAAGAACAATATAAAGTTATAAAAAACAGAACGCACTGGTCAGAATCTAGTTGTTGCTCTATTTAAAGATACTTTGTTATGTACATTAACTTTTACTATATACAAGAAGAAAAAAACAACTAAAAGCACTTTACTATAAGCAGAGGAGTGAATAGAAGACAAGAGGTATAAATGCGTTGTCTAACTGCGCCGTGTAAGCTTCCAACATACCGGTGGCAGTAACCGCAAGAAGAAGCGACCACCATCCTTGGCTTAGTATATAACCCATTGATGCTAACACTGGGACCAGCACAAAGCACACTGCCATCACCGACGTTATTCCTGCTGCTGTTCCTTCTACTGTTTTCTCTGTTCCGCAAAAAAAAAGAAAAAAAAAACCCATTAATTGTGCAGTTGACAATATTAGTTTCCTAAAGCAATAGAAGATGCTCACTTCCTGTCTTGCTCCATCTTAATACTCCATATTTGTGACCAACCATTGATGCCTGTAAGCGAAAAAATTACAGTGGAACAGACTTGAGGTTTCCAAAGGTAGCATGTAAGTAATATCTGAGCAAAGTCTTACCGTTGTGTCTCCAATCCCGAGGCTTAGGATCCCGGAAAATGGGGATAAAGCTCGGTCATTGAACCCAGAAGACATCCATATTGGAAGCGCACACCCCAGTAAGAGTGAGAAGTGGCTACAAGAAAAAAAAAGACATGTCATCATCATCAGTGGTTACCCTAACAAAAATATTGTGACAAATGAGTTCCCTAAACAGCTTTGTGAATACCTGACGATCAGAAGCTCTGAGTCACGATGGTCTGTGAAAGCATTCATGAAATGATGTAAAGGCTCTCCAAGCGGCTGTACTCTCCAGATCTGGTTTGAATAAAATGAATAATCTTGCATAAGTGATGAGACCGTGAAGGTAAGTTAAGTGATGCAGAATAGGGCTTACTCGAATGATCTCCAATGCAACGAAAACCGCCAGTGCTGCACCAAATGCTAGATCGAGAAACTTAGGCTGAATGAAAGGATATGAAAACTGTAAGAAACTACTAATACATAACAGATTTCTAAATAGTAAAATTAGAAATTATTAGTCACCTGCAAGACAAGAGCCGGCAAGAACATTAAAACTGCCATCAGATGGTAGTACTTCCGGAGCAGGATTCTCTCAACCTTGCTACTCCTCGAGATGCTGTAGAATCTTGAGACAGACACAACGATCAACAGCACCCAGTAGATACATAGTGAAATCCTCTTCAGAGGTTCAGAAAAGACAAATGTAAGCACCCTAGGATTGAAGAGTAAGAACAATAGATACAATCTTAGCATGTGGAAGTTAGCGTAGAAAGGAAAATAGATAAGTAACTGAGAGCAGAGATTGAAGTACCATAAGAAGGGATGCTGGTGGAAATCATGAACAAACTGCATCCAAGAAGGAACAGCGAGGACCATAAAGAATACAAGTGAAACAAAGAATAAGATAGATTTTGCAGCATCAGTGCAGTTTCTTTGTCCACCGTCTCTTTTTCTCAAAAAGGTTTCGTATATATGCAGAACACATCTAAACACCATAGGGAAAAGTAGGAGGCCCAACAGTAGACCCTGAGAAGGAGACAGGGGAGCTGCTATTTAGCAATACAGTAAAAGTTGTGTATTTAATCTTGATTTACCATTATTATACCTGGACGATTATGCCGGTTTCAGATCTCTTTATTCCATAGCTTATTGAGACGAGATCCACAGGTATCAAATTCTCGCAGATCTGTAACAGTCGATGTACCAAAGTTACAGCAAAGAAACCGTTCAGTCATTCTTGTGAGCAACAAAGACTGGAAAACTAAAACCTTTGCAATTGTGCATGCCAAAAAGTCGCCAAAATAGAGAACAAGGCCACTGGTTACGAGAAGTGCTTCCCCTACATAAGACCCAAAATCATCTAATGACTTCTCTAATGCATCTCATGAATGTTAATCCAAGACGTGAATAGAAGTACCGATGGAGGCACAGGAAGGGAAAGTGCAAAGCAAATGTCGAATTAACTTCACAGCTGCAAGGCCGTGAAATAACATCCACAACATTTTTAATGAAGTGTTCAAGCCTGTCGAGATAAAGAAGAAGCATAGGTCACCAGTGAACACAGCAAGCAAAAGCCAAAACAGGATGTTAGAGTTACCAGTGTGTGATATCATGGAAAGTGAAACAAAGCATGCCACCCCATAAAAGACCGTGCCAGTTAAACTAACCCTCGTAAGCCAAAGCGACGAGGACAAAGACTCAGTTTTCTTGGCTTGAGACATAATTACAGAGAGATATATAAGTATGGCGCAGCAGCTTGCAGATGCTGCCCAGTACTGCATTGTAACATGCGAGAGCTCTACAAAAAAAAGGCATGTTTTGTGAGCAAGCAATCATAAGCCAAACTTAAGAATAGTCTGTGAAATTACCATCTTGTTCAGCTTCATGAAGTGAGATGGCTCTTGTAAGCTGTACCAACTTAGATAACATAACAGAAGGAAGTGTTACTGCTCCCAGCAATATCCCTGAAGATGCACCTCGCCTGCCATTAAAAAACTTAACAAGATCTTGAATCTCGTACAGGTTCGTGCTTTCTAATTCAATTTGAAAATTCCGTAGCTAATCGCCTCTCTGTGGAAACTAACCTGGGGCTGAAACGAGAGAGAAGAAAGGGAGAAGTCTCCGCCCGTATTTCGACGAGGAAGGCGAAGAGGCAGAGGAGGAAGAGGGAGAAGCCATGAGAGATGAGAGATAGAGGGGGAGAGAGGATAACGCGAGAAACCACGACTGCCACTACAACTCTCTCTCCCGTCACTAACGGCGTCTTCGTCTTCGCCATCGTCGCCGGTTACAGTTGATTTCTCATTCCTTGGGATTTTAATCGTTGGACCGCCACCAAACGCGACCTGTAGGCATTAGGGGTCCCATAGACACGGTTTAGCACGTGGACTTTACGGTCACTCCACTTTTATTTATCACGTGGAAAAGTCAATTTCATCGGTTTGGTTTTACTCGCTCTCTCCTGCACAAATTTATTGAGTTTTTGTTATGCTCACCTTGGTCACTAAATTAATGGCCAATAATTTTTTTTTTTTTTTTGGTAACAATGTTAAGATGGCCAATAAAAATTTGCCAAGTTATAAACAGAATATAACAATAAGTAGTTGTCAAGTTATATTCTGTTTATAAAAAAAAAACAAAAATAAATAATCACAAAATATTATTAGTAGCCGAAAATGAATAACGTTGTCGGCAAAATCATAAATCTTAAACACTGTCGGCAAAATCTCAAACTCTATATCCTAAGCTCTAGGATTTAGAGTTTTATGGTTTAGGAATTATGCATAAAGTTTAGGGTTTAGATTTTTGCTAACAACATAAAATATTTATTTTTTTTGTTTTGTCAATTAATAATTTTTTTTTCTTTTATAAACAGAATATGATTTGAATTTTTTTTATTGGCTACCATTTTAATGAATGCACAGGTTTATCTGGGGATGAAAATGATGAAAATCTCCCGAGGAATCGGCACTCTAAGTTGGTAAAAGGGATAAGCCTTGTTTCTATGAAACCCTAAAGCTTCAAAGACAATAGATGTGGAGTGAATGATCGCACAAGGACGCCGAAAGTCTCCGATTCAATGCCCTAGGATATGACGCACTTATATGACAATGAGGTTGATATTCCCTGGATATGATGCACCAAGACAAATCAGTTTGATCCCTTGGATATGATATGACGCACCATGACGGATCGAAAAAATCGATGGATATTACACTCCATTGAAAGAAAAGTGAGAATCATTCTCTAGGTTCCAAAAAAATCACTCAAAGGCTTATTTTATTTCAATGGAGATTACAACTTATTTATATGAAACTAAACTTGTTGGAGAAGCTAGATATTTAATACATGGAAAATGATAAAATCAGTGTTTGGAGGAGAGATATTGTTCTTGAAATAAGCATTCTTTGCATGCAAGAGAAAGAAGATTTCCATTCAATTAGGCACCTAATTTTTGTCACTCTGCCGCTGGAGCAGACACTCAGGCTGCTCCGGTCGGCAGTTCTGCGCGAAAGACTCCATTTCACACTTTTTTTCTCTTCTTTCCCTTCAGCCGGTCTATCTTTCATTCAATGCAACTCCAGACCTGTAATGACTCAAATGGACTAAAAAGACTCGATAAAACCTTGAAAACTATTAGTAAGACGTACATATAATGTGCCAAAAACACAATATATCAACTCCCCCAGACTTAGATCCTTGTTTGTCCTCAAATAAAATCAAGTACTAAGAACCGAGAGAAGGGTTTGAGAGTGTGGGAACTCGCTTATTCTCAGCAACCATACAATAACCACGAATCTCTGAACCATACAAGCAATTTACCTAAAACAACACATCCTTACAAAGAACCCCACTGACTGCTGTTCAAAAAGGCTCCATACTCTATATCTTAGACTTTCCAAAGTTAAAACTTTCCAGACAAAACTCTTTACATTCAATTAAGAGTGGTGTGAGCTTCTTATCATAGGCATTAGATAGGGTAACGGTCTAGGTATGAAACATGCCTTTTTGTGTTTAAGTAGAGCTAATCAGTGTTTAGGGGTTACCAAATTTCGTAGAGGATGAAGGCACTACAAGAAAATACAAGTATAGCGACGGCCAAAATCCTCGTTATTTCCTCGTAAAAGAAGGGTTACGAGGAAATGGCGATGAAAGGCGTTTCGTCGTTATATGTTTGTCGTAAGAGAAGATTCGTCGCCATTTTCTCGTTCATTAGCGAGGTTATATTTTCCTCGTAAAGAAGAATTAAGGTTTCGTCGTAAAGACCACGTGGGGTTTCCACGTAATGCGGTCGTTGTGTTTCCTCGTAAGTAACTCGAAAAGGATTCGTCGTAAAAGACCCGCAAAAACCTCTAAATATATTCGTCGTAATAAAAACGTAAATAACACGAAAGTAATTCGTCGTAATAGAATCGTAAAGTATACGAAAACGAATCCACGTAAAATCCTCGTTAATAGTTCCTCGAGATTTTGTCGTTAATTTTCCTCGTTAATACATCGGGAATTAGCTACGAAATTACTTTGTTTTCTATTTACTGAATTTATAAATAAAAATAAAATAAAAATTATATTTATTTAATTTATTAATAAAATTTTAATTGAAATTAAATCGAATAGAAAATTTTTTTTTGGCCGAATCAAAATGAAATTATATAATATATAAATAAGTTTTGAATTTTAAAATACAATAACAAAAAAAAAACTAATGCTGCATTGCCGCGTCGTAGAATTCCTCGCTCCTTCTCGAGAGATCTGCCTCGTTGACTTGCACGGATGCCTCGCCTGGAATGGGGTTTTGTTGTTTCATGGTCCTGAACATGGCCTCCCATTCCGGATTTGTGGCCGCTATGACGTCCAAGAAGTTCTCGAGACCACTCATACGAGCTGTGAACGACGTTTTTGTCGAGGCCAACTCGTTTTGTGTCGACGACAGCTGATGTTGTGTCGTCTCCAACACATCGCGCAGCTCAGAGACTTCATCATCCCGTCTCTGGCCATAAGAGGAAGTCGCTCTCGGAACATCGTTGACGGAACCAATCCCCAACACACGTCCCTTTTTCCTAGGAGCGACCTTAAAAAACAATAAAATATATATTAAAATTTAAATTTTAAAGTAAAATGGAATTAATAAAAAATTTATATAAAATTTACCTCCTCGTAAATTCTATCCACTTCTATTGTGGATAAGACGACGGGTGATCCATCGGCGGACTCCTGCGCCAGCTGGGTCTCACGCTCGTCAATACGAGCTGCCACATCGTTGTAGATCTTCTCAGACTTCTCATCTACAAATTCGCCCGCCTTGTTCTTGTGGGTCCGATCGAAAAGTTCCATAAGAGTCGGTAAACGTCCCAACTCCTTGGCCTAAAAACAGTTAAGAAAGTTTTTATTATATATATATTAAAAATTAAAAAGTTAAATATTTAAATTACGTACCATTTCCAAACGGACGCGGGCGTGTGGCTTTTGGCCCGTACTATGTTGCATCGCCCTGTGGCCGTGCTCATCTACCGAGTTACGGGAGGCGGAGCAAGACTGGGCGACTCTCATGGCATCAGGATCCCTCCAATAACGGATGAGGCCATCCCACACGTCCGTGGTGATGGTTGCGGGTTTGCCCCGCTCATAGCCCTTCACGATCCAGTCACCCTTCCAGTTGGAGACCGTGTCCAACAAACGTTTCTTCGCCTTGTCGATAAACTCTTTCCGCACCTTCTCATTGACCCCCATGGACCAATTAAATTTTTGCTGCAAAAAAAAAAAATATTAATAATTAGTTTAGAAAAATAAAATTTTAAAAAATATAAATCAGGAATAAATTGTAAAAACTTACAGCGTAAATCTTGAACCACGTCCTTCTGATGTAGATCGGAGTGGATTTCCAGTTGGGATGTGGCATGGAGAAGTAACCTTTAATCGTCTCGGTTACTTCTGTTGCAAGGCAGTTATCAACCCCAAACCTGGAAAAAAAAAACAAATTTAAAGTTTTAAATATTTATTAAAGTCACAAATAAATTTTAAAAAATTAATGTAACATACATACCAGAGAGTTCCGTCAGGTCGGTCGGGGTCTATGATCGGTAAGCCTTCTCTGCCTGGCAAACCGAGAATGTCCTCAACAGTGTACTGAGAGTAAGGACAACTCGGTGGCACCATCAAATCAGCATGAACCTGATTGGCGGGCATCTGAGGAGGCACATGAGGAGCTGGCATCGGAGGAGGAGCTATCGGAGGAGGAGCTATCGGAGGAGGCACATGAGGAACTGATGGCGATGCCGTAGAAGAAGGCGAGACTCTCTGAGAAGATTGAGTCTCGGGGACGGTCTCCTGCTGACCCGAAGAACCGGGAGCTGAAGAAGAACCGGGAAGTGAAGGCATGTCTAACCGACTACCCGGTTGACCGAACATCTGCGAGTAGTGAGCAGTACGCTGGTGCTTGCGAATAGTCTGCAAAATTTAAATTTCTAAATTAAAATCAAGAGTAAAAAAAAAAATTATGAACAGTATTAACTACGTAATTAATAAAATTACGAAACCTAAATTTTCTAAACTAATTTCCTAAACTAAATTCCCTAAACTAACCACCTAATCTAAATTCCCTAAACTACTTAGAGAGGAATGAGAGACTTACCATGGCGAGAGGAAATAGAGAGGCTGTAGAGAGGAAATAGAGAGGAAATGAAGAGGGCTGCGGTTTCGCCTATATATAGGATTAGGTTTCGTCGAAGATTCGTCGCAAAATGACGAGGAAAGACAGAGGCCCGTCTTTCGTTTCGTCGCAAGGCCCACGCAAATTAACGAGGAAATACAGAGGCCCGTGTTTTTTTGCGAGGAAATACAGAGGCCCCTGTTTTTTTTTGCGAGGAAATACAGAGGCCCGTGTTTTATTTTACGTCGTTCTTGCGACGATTTTTGTTTTTATCATCGACATTACGTGCAAATAGCGAGGCTTTTTTTGCTAACCCCTAAAATCTTAAACCCCAAACCTCAAACCCTATCTTTCTTATCTCCAAACCTCAAACCCTATCTTTCTTATATTTCTTATCTTATACTTCATATATTTCTAACCCTTTAACTTCAATATATATATTTTTTTGAATTTGAAAGGTTTAATACGTTGAAAAACTATTTTACAAATTTTGAATTTGACATATCACACAACAAATCAAACACACTCTACAAATCAAATATGAAAGGTTTAAAAACAAAAAAAAAAAGAGAAGAAGATATTTGAATACAAATGATGTAGATTTATGTGGGCTACACTTACGTATCTCGTCATATGTGTTTCCAATATCTTTCTTCTCTTTTTTTTTTAAGTTTATATAAAATAGAAAATAATTTTTTTTTAGTTTATATGAAGTAGGATGGGGAGTTTTAGGGTTTGCACATTTGGGGTTTAGGGATTTGGGTTTCATTTTAGTTTAGGGTTTATATTTACCGACGAATTAACGACGAAAAGTAAAATAAAAAAGCGGACCTCGCTCATTCCACGTAAGTTCACGAGGCTCTTACGACGTTTTGATCTTACGTGGAATAAGCGAGGTCCGCTTTTTTAATTATAAAGCGTCTCTTATTCCACGTAAGTTCACGAGGCTATTACGACGTTTTGATCTTACGTGGAATAAGCGAGGTCCGCTTTTTTAATTATAAAGCGTCTCTTATTCCACGTAAGTTCACGAGGCTATTACGACGTTTACTGTTACCGTGGAATATGCGAGGTAATGTATTATAAATCGTCGTAAAATTCCCGTGAGGTAACGTGGAAAGTACGACGACTGTCTCTAAACCCCTAAAACGAAACCCCAAACCCCAAACCACATCTTCTTTATCTTCTACTTCATATATCAAACACTTCTATCCTTTAACCTCAAGCAATTCATTCTAATCCAAACCGAAAATTATAAAAACACAATTCCTTTACTTATAATTAATGTCGATATCTTATTTATAAATAAACTCCCATTATCTTTAATTATATATAATAAATCAAACTCATACAAATATCAAATACATTAATCGGATTCATCGACATTCTCGTCATCACTTGAAACATCATCATTTTCATGAAACTCGTCTTCAACAGCTTCCTCCGTGGGATCTTCGGTAAGATCTTCATACTCGTGATTATGCGGATCAATGAGAAGGATGTCATCAATTTCTTGTTCAGGTTCATGAACTTCATTTATTTGTTCTTCTTGCAATGGTGGTTCTTCTCCTATGATGATTCGTCCTCGAGGTGTAACTTTGATCACGGCTAACCAATTTATACCCGACTCTCTCATCCGAGGGTATGGAAGGAAGCTAACTTGGTCTGCTTGTGAAGCTAAGATGAAGGGCTCGAATTTGTTGTACCTCCGGCCACCGTTGACATCTACTACACCGAATTTGTTCAACCGAACACCTCTATTGACGACGGGGTCGAACCATTCACACTTGAAGAGGACGCATTTTAGCTTCAATATCCCTGGGAATTCGACTTCAATAATCTCCGTCAAGATTCCGTAGAAATCTGTTTCTCCTTTCACACAAATTCCATAGTTACTGGTTGCCCGCTGTTTACCATACTCATATGTGTGAAAAGTATAGCCTCGTGTGAAATACATCTGTGATGTGGTGACCTTTACAAGTGGAGATTGAATTACTTCGTGTAACCACTTAGGATAATCTGCATCGTCGTCATAATCAACCTATTTAAAAATAAAAAGAACGTTGAAATACAAATCATTCATGTATGAAAATTTTAAAAGTATTTGATTAATACCTGATTCTTCAACCACTTAACAAAGTGTTGATCTTTTCTTTTGTCTACGTCACTTGTGGATATACCAGGAAATGTTTCTTCGACTTGTGAAACAAACATGCTGTAAAATCACATTTTACATGAATTAATCTCTCTCAATTATATAATGTATACTCAATTTAAGTTACCTTTCAAAATAACGCATCAATGGATCCTCGCAATTGAGTAGAATATAGGTGTGTGCACTATGAGCGTCTTCTTCACTCGACCACCAAACCTGTTTTGATTTCCCACCAAGTCGTCCAATCTGGCTAAAGATTTCTGGAACACCAACAACTGCATATGTGGGCGCAACGCCACCATCATCATATCTTCTTGGAGCTCTTCTTCGGGTACGTACTTTTGACGCAAAGTAGTACGATGTGAAGTGAGAAACTTCTTCTGTCAAACTTCCAGCAATTATAGAACCTTCAACTTTGGCGAGGTTCTTTGCTTTTCCCTTCAAATATTTCATGGCTCGCTCGTACTGATACATCCATCCGTAATGTACCGGTCCACGAAGCAATGCCTCATATGGGAGGTGGATAGCTAGATGCTCCATCACGTCAAAAAAGCCTGGAGGAAATATCTTCTCCAAGTTGCACAATAAGATAGGAATGTTCTCCTGAAGCTGTTCTACGACTTCTTCTTTAAGAGTGCGTGTGCTCAAATCCCTGAAAAATGCTCCAATGCCTATTCCAAAAACAATTAAACACATTGTTAGTCAAATACTATTATTGTAAACTAAACCAATTTAATATTATTGTCCTATTGTAAACTACCTGCAAGTGCTTCATGTACGTTTGTTGGAAGTAGCTCCGCAAATGCAAATGGCAGAAGTCGTTGCATAAAGACATGACAATCATGACTCTTCATCCCGGAGAACTTTTGACCCTTTTCAACACATCTTGAAAGATTTGAAACATACCCATCAGGGAACTTCACTTCTGATGCCACCCAATTGAACAAAACCGACTTTTTTTCTGAAGACAATCTAAAAATTGGAACGGGAACTTGGCCATTGCTTTTTATATGTAACTCACTTCTTGAGCAAATATCCGGCAAGTCCAACCTCGATTTTATGTTGTCTTTTGTCTTCCCTGGGACATTCAATATTGTATTCATGATGTTCTCAAAGAAATTCTTCTCTATATGCATCACATCAAGGTTGTGGCGCAGAAGAAGATCCTTCCAATATGGTAACTCCCAAAATATACTCTTCTTGTGCCAGTTGTGATGAACACCGTAAGAATCAGGCATATTACGAGGGACATGCCAATTACCACCCCAGCGAACTGTTTCGTTAGCTCCGTGATAGTCGATTTGCGCTTCAATTTGTTCTCCAGTTAGATATGGAGGAGGAGTGTCTCTCACAACCTTTTTGTGCCTAAACAAATTCTTGTTTCTTCGGTACGGATGGCCAACTGGAAGAAATCGACGGTGACAATCGAACCAACTTGTCTTTCTACCATTCTTCAGTTGAAATGCATCTGTCGTTCCATTACAATATGGACAAGCTAATCTCCCATGTGTAGTCCATCCAGACAACATCCCATAGGCAGGAAAGTCACTTATGGTCCACAAAAGCATAGCTCGCATCGTAAAATTCTTCTTCGTTGAGCAGTCATACGTCCTCACCCCTGTTGACCACAAATCCTTCAACTCTTTTATCAGTGGTTGTAGGAAAACATCAAGTGACCTTTTTGGATGCTTCGGACCGGGTATTAATATGGTCAAGAATAAAAACTCCCGTTGCATGCACATCTCCGGTGGCAGGTTGTATGGCGTAAGAAAGACTGGCCACAATGAATATTGTCTCCCTGACATTCCAAATGGACTAAATCCATCTGTGCATAATCCGAGGTACACATTCCGGCTATTGCTAGCGAAATTCGGATGTACTTTGTTAAAATGTTTCCAGGCTCTTGCATCTGATGGATGAGTCATCTCACCATCCGTCTGAGTATGCTCGGCATGCCACCTCATCTTTCCAGCAGTCTGCTCCGATTGGTACAATCTTTTCAATCTATCTGTAATTGGTAGGTACCACATCCTTTGGTACGGTACCCTATTACGTCCCCTTCCTTGCGGCTTGAATCGTGGTTTCTTGCAGAATCGACATTCTTCCAACTTCTCATCATCTCCCCAGTAGATCATGCAGTTGTCGATGCAAACATCTATCATCTCCGAAGGCAACCCAAGACTATAAACCAGTTTCTGAATCTCATAATAAGAATCAGCAGACTCATTGTCTTCCGGCAAATACTCTTTAAATAAATCTGCCCATTCGTTCATGCAACTTTCAGGTAGATTGTGATCAGTTTTAATATTCATCATTCTAGCAGCCAATGACAATTTAGAGAGACCTTCTCTACAACCACTGTAAAGTGGTTGATTTGCCGCATCTAACATTTCATAAAACTTTTTTGAATCTATGTTAGGTTCTTCATCTTCATCATCATGAGCTACGAATGCATCAGTTACCATATCATGAACCCTATCATAATCTACCATCGGCTGATCCTCCTGATGGTAACTATGTGCATTATGCAATTGATGATCAACCGGTTCTTCTTGAAAGTTGCTATTACTACTACTAGCTTCATTCTGATCATAACTATAACCTTCTCCATGTTGAAACCAGATATAATAATTTGGCGTGAAACCTCTATTTACTAAATGCTTCCAAACATTTTCACGATTTGCCAACTTTGAATTGTTACATTTCCTACAAGGACAGAATATTTTACCGCTTTCTTGGGCGAGCGGTGTAGAATCTGCTTGATGCATAAAACGCTCCAACCCAGCAAGATATTCTTTCGTCACTCTCCCGTTAGCATCTCTATGCATATACATCCACCTCCGCAACTCGAAAATATTTCCCAAGCCCGACATTTTTTTCACGTTTTTTTTTCTTGTTGGTGTGCTTAAAATTATGTTCAAACCTCCATATTTATAGAAAATTTTCGAATCTGGTAGTTGAATTTTGCTAGGAATTTACGACGAAATATTAGGTTGGTTGCAAAAAAAACGTGTTAAGTTGGTGGATTTCTCGTTCTTTCCTCGTAAGTTATTTCCTCGTAAAAATCATGCTAATCTTACGACGAATTTGCGACGAAACACATTTTTCTCGGAATAACCACGTCAACTTACGACGATTTTACGAGGAATCGCTTTACTCGGTATTTTACAAGGCCGTTACGAGGAAACTTTATTTCCTCGCAATTTCATCGTTAAGTCAACGTAATTTCACGAGGATTAGTTTTTCCTCGTTAAATTTCGTTGCTAAAACTGTGCTTTCTTGTAGTGAGGATATCGCGCAAAATTGCAAGAAAGCATAGATCCATTGATGTTCACAGCCTCTACTCGTTTTTGCACGTTCATCTTTAGGAACAGTCGCTCTGATCTGCTTGGTTCTCATCTCTTCACTTTATACTCCTTCTAGTTTACCACTGACGTCTGTCTTTCAAAAAATTTCTTCTCCTCCTTCATCACCTTATTCTGAAGTGTATAACGCTAAATTTTTCTTTTCTTTTTCTTTTCTGAATACATAGTTGATGGTGACGAAGCAGGAGGTAACAATTGTGATTGGTGACATGCCACTGAAGTTCTTGACTTCTCATTCATTCTTGTTTCTCTTTTTCTCTTAGTTAGATCATCGGCGGTGGAGCGGCTGCTCCGTGTGCTTCCGCCTATTCTTCAGCAGAAAATTCTGTTGCATCAACGAGTAAGATACTGTGTCGATCCTTTCCTCTCCGGCCCTTTTGCACATATCTGCACATAAGATACTGAATAACAAATGCATGAGGGCGGGACAAAGGCTTTAGGGTTTTAAGGTGGGTACTAGCTAAAGATGAGCTAGCCACTCAGGATCAGTAAGATGGATAGAAAGAATAAGAAGTCCTAAGTTATAATCACGTTAAACCCTATTCTAACGCCCATAACAAGAAGAATTGCAATCAAGATTAAGTTAAAGTTAGATGGAGTTAAGTCTTTCCAGAGTAGCCTCGACAAGCTGAAAGCTTTTGGAGAACAAGATGATGTAATGTCAGGGTGTTCTGGATCCACATGTGCGTCTGTCGCCTCTGCTAAGGTCACTGAATAAGATGAACTAAAGCACGAGGGTGGTTAATGCACATCATAGAATAAGGTCCTGATTCCCACAAGGTTGGACTGACTCGATAAAGATATCAAAACGACTCAAAGCGGACTGACTCTAAACATAAAACCAAAGGTAAACGATTAGTAGCAGATAAGCGCCTCCCCCAGACTTACTTCTCACCATCTCTGGTGAGAAAATAATTCAAGGAAAGACAAAAAATAATAAACAAGTGCAGGAAACAGAAATAGTTCAACCGGATATAACAATGGAGATAGAACTAGGAGACTGCCTAGTCAGTATCATCGCTCTCGGACTGGGCAGTGGAACGCCTGTTCCTTCTGCGTGGAGTGGCCCATGGAGTTTCTTCGTCACGCCTTGCAGTTCCTGCTGGCTCCTTTCCTGGATGATGATTGCTCGGTGTAAGCTGGTCTTGACGAGGTTCAGCTGTGCTCGGAGCTCCCATGCATCCTCCAGTGATCGCCTTCAGTATCCTCTTCATGAGGCTGTTGTTTTTGCGCTGAGAATCTACCATCCAGCAACGGTAGGCGGCGTCATCTGCGTCGCCATCAAGGGGGCCCATGTCATATGCATTGTCGTCTTCAACTGTGCGGACAAACTCAACAACGTCCATAGTATCGTCATGGTAAGATGATTTTGGGTCGGCGCAGAGATACTTAGCATCAGGGACGAAACAGGTGTTGGTCACATCACTTAGCGAGGTGATGTTTGGTTGAGGCAGCTTGCAGTAGAGGTTGCTCCCGTTTTGACCAAGGAAACTGTAGGTGGTCTCGTCGCGGAGAATCTGGCAGTTGATCAGGTAAGGAATACCAATGAACTCCGTTGTCTCGTTGCACTGGTAGGGGCTGAGATCAAGCTCTAAGTGGTGGAAGAGAGGAGTAAGCAAACTCCCATAACGGTCCTAAACAAAGAACCCTTAGCCACTCTGGCTTTCTTGTCCACAAACATCTGAACAAGCACACAACCGGGACTGGTTGTCAATGGAGAAGTCGGAATCCCAATGTCGGAGGATTTGATCTCGTCCTGAACACCGGCACACAGCATCTGCAACTCTCCCCGTGTCACCTTTGACGTCTGGCCCTTTGAGAAAAGCAGGTTGCTCAGGACCTTTGCAGCAATCCGCAGAACAGGGTTGCGGATGTGAGACTGACTGGCTGATCGGGATTTGAAGTCCCCTGAAGGGATGAATTTCCAGAATGCTTGCTCCAGAATAAACTTCCTTAGGAAAGACGTCTAAGTGTATTCCTCGGAGATCTCGTAAATCTCAGTCAGCGTCTCCAAGCTGATGGAATGCTTGACACGGCTCGCAAAGAAAGTGAAGGAAGCCTCCTCAAAGATTTGGAAACCGAGCCTCTTGAAAGTTATCTCTGCGGTGGCTAAGACTTGCCTCACCAAATCTGGGTACAACGGGTGAGTTCTGTGACAGAGATCAGCTATTCCCAGCACTTGGAGAACCGCATGCAAATCCTCATGGAGGCCTAGGTCACTCAAAGGCCCGGCGTCGACGAATCATGTTGGGAAGATGTTGGTGTTGAGCAGAGTGTTGTAGCGGCGCGAGGCTTCCTTATCCCATCTTGTCTCCGAAGACTTAGGGATATTTGGATTGTGAGGGAGATCTCGGTTCCCTCTTCTCGTGGCCATGGGTAAGTTGGGGGAAAACTATAATCCTCCGGTTCACCTCGGGCGTATGGTGGCTTGATTCTAGACGCCGCCTTTGTTCTAGACGCCGCCTTGGTTCGTTTGGGACCCATTTGCAAAACAAAATCCAAGGGAAATTCTTAGTACCATTCGAGTGGGTTAAGTGGAAAAAGTTGGAAGCTTGTACAATATTGGGTGCTTAGTCCAAACTGTTTCCACAACCCCTATGTAAAGAGAACGAGCTATCGATAATGGAGAACCATATACAATTGCTTTGAAACATAGGTACTTAGAACAATTCGCCATTCAAACAAAAATCGATTTAATAGATTCTCAAACCATATGAAATCAATCGATGCATGTACAAGTCTAGAACAATGGCGCAATGGTTATAACTTTCCAACAATACTAATCGATTCAACCATTCTCAACTTCCACAAACTATCCTAGCAGCAAAGGGAGAGGTCGATTTTGATTTCGAAAAATCCCAGAAATCGATCTATGTAAGCGCAAAAAGAGGAAGAGTTGAGTTTTGGCCGAGAATCACAAAGTGATTACGCCTCTTACCGTTCGAAGGGTGGTGTGAGAGTCCTGCAATTAATTAAACAATTCGAAATCCAAGCAAGTAGAAACCGAAAATCGCAAAACAAGTTGGAGAAATTTTGAAGAGTTTAGGTTTTAAAGAGGGTGAATCGAAGTGGAGAGGGAGGAGGCGGTTTTGGGGGAAGTGGAGAAAAGATGGGGTAAGTTCCCCTTTTATAGGCTCCCACAACGTGGCCCACTTCCCATAAGTTAGGGTTCCCCTTTTAAATTTTTACAAAAAATTACTAAAATTGAAAAATTCTATACATATATATATATATATATTTTTTGGGTCCCGAGGAACTTACCTTAGCGGAGCAGCTGCTCTGAAAAATCGGAGACTGTTCCTGGTTGAGTAATTTGGGTTTTTTTTTACTTTTATCCTACAAATAAGTAAAACGAAGCACAAAACGAAATCTAAAAGGAATATTTACACTTACCAATGGATTGCCTCCCACCAAGCGCTTGGTTTAAGTCACTAGCTTGACTTGGTTGGCCTATTAGGCTAAGGAAGGATCGCTAAGGGGAATTTCTTCACCCTCTGCGATTTTTGTCTCAGCAAGGTATGGCTTTATGCGTTGACCATTGACAACAAACTCTTCCCCTTTTGTGTTCAGCAACACAACAGCTCCGTGGGGGCGGACGTCTTTAATGGTGAATGGTCCGGACCATCTTGATCGCAGCTTTCCAGGGAACAATCGTAACCTTGAGTTGAAAAGGAGCACTTGATCCTTAGGTTGAAAGTTGCGGGTGGTGATTCTCTTGTCATGATAGGCTTTAGTTCGCTCCTTGTAGATCTTTGAGCTTTCATAGGCTAGGTGTCTAATTTCTTCCAGCTCGTGTATCTGCATGGATCGTCTCTCTGTGCTGGTTAGATGTCGAAGTTGAGTAGCTTCACAGCCCATGCTGCCTTGTACTCCAACTCAACCGGCATGTGACATGTTTTACCGTACACCAGGTTGTAGGGAGTGGTCCCGATTGGTGTTTTGTAGGCTGTTCTGTAAGCCCAGAGAGCGTTGTCTAGCTTGAGTGGCCAATCCTTACAACTGGTGTTGACTGTTTTCTACAGAATGCTCTTGATCTCTCTGTTTGAAACTTCCACTTGTCCACTAGTTTGAGGGTGATATGGCGTGGCTACCTTGTGTTGCACGCCGTTCCTCTTCAATAGACCTGCAAAGATCTTGTTAATGAAGTGACTACCCTCATCACTGATGACTATTCGTGGTACCCCAAATCTTGAAAATATTATGGTTTTGAACATCTTAGTCACCACCTTTGAGTCGTTTGTTGGACTGGCTATTGCTTCCACCCACTTAGAAACGTAGTCAACTGTTACCAATATGTACTCGTTCTTGAAGGATGGTGGGAATGGTCCCATGAAGTCAATTCCCCAACAATCGAATACTTCGACCTCCAAGATGAAGTTCTGAGGCATCTCATTCCGTTTACTTGTATTCCCTTGGCGCTGGCATGAGTCGCATCTAGAGATGTAGGAATGGGCATCTTGGAACATTGTTGGCCACCAAAAACCGGCCTGAAGGATCTTAGACACGGTTTTAAATGTCGCAAAGTGCCCTGCGTAAGAGGAACCATGATAGTGGTAGAGGATTCCTGGAATCTCGGACTCAGAAAAACATCGTCGGAATATTTCATCCTTGCAACTTCGGTACAGATAGGGTTCATCCCAATAGTAGTGTCTTGCTCCTCTTAGAAATTTCCATTTATCATTTCCAGTGAATTTGACCGGTTTTTTCTCAGCAGCCAGATAGTTGGCGATCTCAGTAAACCATGGAAGATTGGGATGTTGCTTTTTGATCGCATAGACAAGGTGTTCCAGAATGCTGGAGCAAACTGGACGGAGTGGTTGTTCTGCAATGCTTCCCTGACTGATGGAGTAGACATGCTCGACTGGAAGGCTGTCATCAAGTGTTGTGTCTTCATCTATCTTCATTATGGAGAGGTGATTTGCAACGCCATTCTCAATGCCCTTTTTGTCCTTGATTTCTAGGTCAAATTCTTGGAGCAATAAGATCCATCGTAGCAGCCTTGGTTTCGCATCTTTCTTTGTGAGCAAGTATCTCAACGCTGCATGGTCCGTGTGCACTATCACCTTGGAGCCAACGAGGTAGGATCTGAATTTTTCGAAGGCAAAGACAATCGCCAGAAGTTCTTTCTCTATAGTTGCATAGCAACATTGAGCTTCGTCTAGTGTTCTGCTCGCATAATAGATCATGTGAAGCTTCTTATCTTTTCTTTGGCCGAGCACTGCTCCAACCGCAAAGTCGCTTGCGTCAGTCATGATCTCGAAAGGAAGTTCCCAGTTTGGTGGTTGCACAATGGGTGCACTGACTAGAGCTCCTTTGATCGTGTGGAAGGCGCCCAAACAATCACTATCGAACTCAAATTTAGTTTCCTTGCAGAGCAGTCTAGTGAGTGGTCTCGCGATTTTGGAGAAGTCCTTGATGAACCTTCTGTAGAAACCAGCATGTCCGAGGAAACTCCTGATTCCTTTGACAGAGTTTGGAGGCTGTAAACTCATCATCATCACATCTATCTTTTCTTTGTCCACTTCGATCCCTTTCTCTGAGATTTTGTGACCGAGAACAATCCTGTCACGCACCATGAAGTGACACTTCTCCCAATTCAACACGAGATGCTTTTCTTCACACCGCTGAAGGACCTTGCACAAGTTTGACAAACAGACAGAAAAAGAGTCCCCACTGACGCTAAAGTCATCCATGAAAACTTCCATTATGTCCTCAATTAGGACAGTGAAAATATACATCATGCAACGCTGGAATGTCGCAGGAGCGTTGCACAATCCAAACGGCATTCTCATGTACGCAAAAGTGCCGTAGGGACACGTGAAAGTCGTCTTCTCCTGATCGTCTGGGTGAATGGGAATCTGAAAGAAACCTGAATAACCATCTAAAAAGCAGTAATATGGATGGTTAGCCAATCTTTCAAGCATTTGATCAATGAATGGGAGCGGGAAGTGATCCTTCCGTGTAGCCGTATTTAATTTTTGAAAATCAATGCACATACGGTGACCGGTTACTGTCCTAGTAGGTATCAATTCATTATTTTCATTAGCAACCACAGTTATCCCCCCTTTCTTAGGAACTACATGAACATGACTAACCTACTTGCTATCAGAAATCGCATAGATTACACCAGCTTCTAGAAGTTTCATTATCTATTTCTTAACAACATCTTTTAGATTTGGGTTTAACCGCCTCTGATGTTCTATAGAAATCATCGATTCATCTTCTAGATGTATTATATGCATGCATAAATCGGGTGAAATACCAGGAATATCTTCTAATGAATATCCTATTGCCTTTCGGTATTTTCTCAATTCACATAAAAGTTTAGCAGTTTCAACATTAATGAGTTCAGAGTTCACGATGACGGGATATGTGGAATTAGGTCCAAGAAATGCATACCTGAGTCCTGCTGGAAGGGACTTTAATTTGATCTTTGGAGCCTTGAGTTCGCTCCAGGAATCATCGAGTAGGCTGGTCGGTTTGGTCGGCTTTCTAGGAGCAGTTGCTCCTTCTGGTGAAATCTGATTGCTCGTCTCCCCTTAGACTTAGGAAAGCGACCGTCTTTTCAATTCTTCCACTTGAGTCTAGCATCTTTTCGTACCCGTCAGCATCGACGTTGCACGTGGTTTGCTCAGACTCTACTCGTATAAAAGATACTTCCAAAGGATCATCTGTGAGGATTTCTTTGATCATCCCTTGTTGAGGGTCAAGGCGGCATTCTCATCGTTAATCGTGAAGTTCTGGCCATCCAACATAGGCCGTTTGAGCAGCTCGTCAATCTCAAACTTCATCACAATATCTCCCAGTTGGAGAACGATCCTCCCATTGCGGACATCAATGATTGCACCATCTGTGCATAGGAAAGGTCGGCACAGAATGAGTGGGTCTTTCGGTTCATCTTCGAGCTCCAGAACCACGAAATCCGCCGGGACAGTTGTGTCGCCAATTTGAACTTGCAGGTCTTCGAGAACACCTACTGGCAATTTAACTGATCTGTACCAATGAAATCCTGGTTGGCTTGAAATTGGTTAGTCCCATGCGTTTTACAACTGAGTAGGGCATGAGATTCACACTGGAACCTAGATCACATAAAGAACAAGCGAAGACTGTTTTTCCAATCTGAACCGATAGGACAAATTTTTCAAGATCTTCCAGTTTCCTAATTGTTCTGTTTTGAAGGACTGTGCTGCATTCTTTTGAGACCATCATGATATCGCTGTCTGCAGATGTTTTCCCAGAGATTAGCCCCTTCACAAGATTGCGCATTGAAAGAATCATCTGAATTGCGTCCATGAGAGATAGCTTGACATTCAACTCCTCTAGCATCTTTTTGCACTTCATCTCTTCGCAATCCTTGCATGATTTCTTAGCAGGGACTGGGTAGGGAACTTTTGGACTGTAGACGCGAGCTGGAACAGGCCGATTTGGCATCGTAAGAGCTACTGGTTCTATCACAGCTGGCTGTTCTGCGTCTTGTTCGTCGTCCAAGACATCCTCGGATTGTTCTCCCTCTTTCTGTTTTCCCTTCTCTTTAGTAGTGAGCTTTTTGGGGACAGGATCTGGGAGTTGTCTTCCACTTCTCAGCTCGACTGCGTTACAATCCTTGGGGTTCTTGTCTGTTTTCCCAGGGAGTGTTCCATGTTGCCTCTTGATTGTTTCAGAAGTTTGAGCAATCTGAACATCCATCTTTCTTATGTGGCTTGCTACAACATCATATTTGGAATTTAATTCCGTGAACATGTTGTCCATCTGAGTGTTGATCTCGTTGGTAACCTGGTTCAGTGCTTTCCCTTGAATCTATTGTCCTTGCAAAACCTGTTGCATCATTCCTTTCAGTTCATCTGGTTGTCCGCTCGCGGTTGCTGGAGTAGCTTGCGGATTGTTCTGCCTGTTCTGGAACTGATTTTGTGCTTGGCTGAGGATGAACATCTTTCCATTCTGATTCTGATTCTGAAGGTACGGCTTCTGATATCCAGTGTTTTGGAACTGATTTCCCTGAGATTGGTCGTTGGGGTTGTCCGGATTGGTCTTATATGAGAACAGATGTGGGTTGTTCCTCATATTAGGGTTTGGATGGTAGTTTTTGAACTGCCAACCCTGCCCATTGCCGTAACTGACCTCTTGCTGATCTTCTTCTGATGTCTCGGTTTCTGTAGCATCTGTAGTACCTGGTTCCATATTGGTTTCTTCCATGACATAGATCTGATTCTGATTGTTCTTGAGCAGCAGATCGACCTTAGCGGCGAGGTCATCAATCTTCCTAGTGTCCATGCTGTTCACCTTCTTGGAACGCTCAGTCTCCTCTTTTTTGTTGGATGAACTAGCTGCCATGTTCTCTATTAGCGCGTGAGCTCCTTCTGTGGTTTGAGTCATGAAAACTCCATTGATCGCTGCGTTTAGAGCATTGCGGAACTCCCATTCCACACCATCGTAGAAGATTCCTAGGACATTGTCATCGTCAAACCCGTGATGAGGAAACTCTCTGAGGGTATCATTGAACCGTTCCCACGCTTCATTGAAAGGTTCATTAGGGAGTTGCTTGAAGGAGGAGATCTTGTTCCTTAGTGCAGCTATTTTGGCTTTCGTGGCCCAAGAAAGCTGCTCTAACCTGTTCCCAAGAAGTTGGGGAACCTGTAGGTAATGACTTAAGCCATCGTGAAGCCTTGTCCGCTAGAGAGAATGGAAACAGCATGCATTTGATGTATTCGGGTGGGACGCCGTTTGCACGAGTGAAACTGCATATCTCTTCAAAAGCTTCAATGTGTTTCATTGGTATCTCAGCTGACAGTCCATGGAACATCTTTTTCGGGACAAGATTGATCATGCCGGATTATATCTCAAAATCTGCTCTTTGACATGGTGGTGGAGCGATAGCAGAGCGCGTAGCAGGGATGTTACGCGGTAGGTTCCTCTCACCAATCGGGACAGGTGGTTCCCGCTGTGCAGCCAGTTGCTGCACTGCGATTGTTTGCTGCAACTCTTGCATCTATTGCATCTGCTGCTGCATCTGTTGCATTGAAGCGGCCATTTGTTTTGGAGTGCCGAAGTCGGCCATTGTGGCAGTAATTGATTTTTGTTGACGGTTGGTTCTTTCTATGCTTGCGAGTTCCTGATTTGTAAGAGAAATTAAGTCCCCTTGTGTATTGCTCCGAGTATGTCTACTGGTCATGCACTTGGGTCATTCGCTGCAAAAAGAGGGTTAAACAAGTTAGAGGTTTTAGAGTAAATAAATAACCGAAAAATAAAGGTAAAAAGCTGGTACCCGTCGCAACGGCGCCAAAACTTGATACACTAAAATTAGATAGTGGTAAGTATTCCCGCCTGTCACGCAGGTGACCCGGGTTCGATTCCCGGCAACGGCGCCAAAACTTGATACACTAAAATTGGATATTTGTCTACTGTCAAGTTAACAGTATAGTTGTAATATCTTTAGATTCAATTCCAGAGGACAAGTTCACACTTTATCTTTATGGGATCAGAATTAAGCTAAAACAAAGTGGGGTTTTTTTAAAGAAGTCAATAACGTAAATAACAAGTAACAAGATGAAGTTGTTTTGAATTGATTTAAAGGCGCTAGTCTAGGGTTTCTTCTTTAGGTATGGAAATCGCAAGCCAAGCAATTATTCAAGTTCAGTTTATAACAAGTCTAAACTCGGATCACTCAGGTTGAATCAATCCACTCTCATGGTATTGATTCCTTTGCAAGTCGGTCTTGATGCCTAAACTCTCGCTTGGATCAAAACGCGCTAGCAAGCTTTAGAGATCAAGTCCGATATGTTCACAATACACCATAATATCTACTCTCGCTGACTAGGGATGCAAAGCTCATTCAAATCATATCAAGTTATCAATTAACGGCTAGCTAAATTGATTAACCCTAATTCATGCACTAAGTGATCGGTTTAATGCAATCAATAAGAACATATATGAATGTAGACAATCTTAAGATGACTTATTTATGCTTCAGCTCACGAATCGAAACCCTAGAACCCTAAACTAACTCGGTGACTACTCAGACATAATACAAGAACAGAGAAGCATGATTTCTGAATAATACAGCATATAATAAATAATAGAAATCATAGGGTTCAGTATAATCTTCTCTAGGAGATAGATGGTGTTAGGGAAAAATACTCCGGTATCATTTCCTCCAGGCTCCAGCCTCCAGGCAGGACCCAGACCCCCGGGTCCCCGATGCAGGAACGCTCCAGGTCCCCGCTAGAAGGAACCGTGGGACCAGTCCCAGAGAGTGACCTCTCTTCCGAGAAATGGAAGATTTCCGATAAGGAGAACCTTCCATATTTTCGAATATGGAAGAGTTCAACCTAAATCAAACCGACTTCAAGGCGACTAAAAGGGCTCCTAAATCCCAAAAGCAAAGGATCGACTCCTCAAGACTTAGAGATTAGAGCTAGGCGGCTAGAACTAGGGTTTACACACTAATCAATAATACGTCATCTCAAGTCTTTCTCTCTATTATTAACCTCAAATCCCCACAAAATACTTACAAACACATACATACTACCAGCTTATCCATCGTTCCGTGGTACTCACAAAGATCCTACACAAAAATCCCCTAACAGTTTGGTGCTAGAGGGAGGGGAATAATCAAACTACGTGATGATGACGGTGGACGAGCATAACGAGCCATCTGATGATGCTTAAAGGGTAGCTGAACTCCAGAAGGAAGTTGACGGCATGCAGAGCCAAATAACCGAGATGAACCGAAATCGGGAGGCAACCGAGGAAAACCCTAACATCTCTTCAGAAGTCCAGAGTCTGAAGGAGAAACTCGACGAACACTCTAAACAGCTGGAGCAAAACGCCGAGAAGCTCAGCCAGTTGCAGTCAGAGAATACGGTCCTCCGGGATCAAAACCAAGCCCGCAGCATGGTAGGCAACAAGAAGCGTCGTTTCAACACCCAGGTTCGACCCATGGGGAATCTGAATACTTCTAACTCCGGAGAAGGTGCGACCGATCCAGCTCTTGGGTCAGGCGTAGCCAGGGTAACGCACAAAGGGGCCAAGAATCCTCAGGTCCACAACCTGGAGGAGAGTGATTCCGAGCCAGAATCTGATAAGGAGACGCCTGAAAAGAAATCAGCGAGGGAGTCCTCTATGACTGCCTATCTCGAGAAGATGTTCTCCAAGAGATTCGACGCCATGCAGTCCATGGTGGAACGCCTACCAGGAGTAGCTCCCCCAATCCGAAGGAGTAACCCGGACTTCTACGCAGATACCCCCTTCGTGGAAGGAATCACCTCGGTCGAGATGCCTAGGAAGTTTTCCTTCTCCAGCATAAAGATGTACGACGGCACGGGCAACCGCGACGATCATATCGCTCAATACAAGCAACGGATGCTCGCGGTTGCACTTCCAAAAGAATCCCGCAAGGCTATAATGTGCAAAGGCTTTGGCTCCACTCTGATAGGACCTGCCCTACAATGTTACATCAACCTACCCACCAGGTCCATATCCTCTTTTGGGAGCCTCAGCGACAAGTTTGTGGAGCAATTCACAAGTAGTAGGAGCCTAGAGAAGACTTCAGACGGTCTCTACGAGATTCTTCAGCATCGGGTAGAACCCCTGCGAGATTACATAGTCCTCTTAAACCAAGAAAAGGTGGCAGTTCCCGAGTGTAGCATTCCTACCACGATCTCTGCCTTCAAAAGGGGCCTGCTTCCAGACGGGGGCCTCTACAAAGAACTAACCATGTATCCCTGCAAGACCATGGAAGACGTGTTATCCCGGGCCTGGGCACAACTGAAGTGGGAAGAAGACGTCGCTAGCCGCGCTAAGGCCCAGCCAAAGCAGGACCAAAAGTCGGCCCGATCGAATCAAGGAAATCCGGATGAAAGATCCTCCCAAAGAGCGACCAAGGACTCCGGGAACAGAAACCGGGGCAGGTTCCAGTACCGACCCCTAGAAAAGGGAGAAGGAATGTCGGTATCCACTTTGCCTGACATCTCCCATCTCTCGATATCCACACCGGAGCTAGTCAACGTCTTGAGCCAGATGGGCCAACGGGTCAAGTGGCCTCAAAAGATGAAGGCACCTGACTCGTTCCGGAACCCTGGCCTCTGGTGCGACTTCCATCGTGACCACGATCACAAAACTGAAGACTGCGTCGCTCTAAGGATCAAGGTCAATGAACTACTCCAAAAGGGGCATCTCTGGGAATTCCTCTCAGAGAAAGCCAAGAACCATCTAAATAAAGAGGTGTCGGCGAAATCTGCTGGAGCTATACCCGCCTCACCTCCTTGCCACGACCGAGTGATCCATGTCATATCCTGAGGTTCAGAGATAAACGGCGTGAGTCATGCAGCTGCCAATAAAAGCACCTGCAACGCCAAGCACGGCCTGGAGACGACCAAACCAAAGCGCTTGCTCCTAGGTACCGACGAAATAATCTTCACGGCTAAGGATCAGGAGAAGATCATGGCTCCCCACCACGATGTCCTGGTCATCTCGCTCACCATAGCAAACTGCTTGGTAAAACGAATACTAGTGGACAATGGTAGCTCCAGCAACATCATCTTCCAGACTGCTTATCAGGACCTAGGGCTGGAGGAGAGCGCCCTGACGCGCAAAATAACTCCACTCATCGGATTCAGCGGCAAAGTCAAGCAAACAGCCGGAGATGTCACTCTCCCAGTGTACGATGAAGGGATCAACATGTCTACCAAGTTCCTGGTCGTCGACAGTCAATCAGCATAAAACATGATCCTAGGAAGACCCTGGATTCACGACATGGGAGCAGTCCCTTCAACCCTTCATCAAATGGTGAAATTCCCTACACCCTAGGGCATCAGAATAATCAAAGGAGATCAGGAGAATTCTCGATCCTGCTACCAGACCGCCTTAAAAGGGAAGACCAAGGTCTTATAGCAATTACAGAAGAGCCTTCAGGTCCCGCAAACCCAGGGACCAGAGGTCAAGAGGTCTGGCGAATGGCGATCGGTTCAGAGGACGCGGACCCCGAATCACGTGAAGGACCACCTAAGGACCGGTATCGACCGCTTCGCATGGTCTCACTCAAGGTCCTCCAAAGCGGTACCTGTTCAGAAGACAGGGACCTCGCAAGATCCTCATCCTCCACCCCGCATGGATCTCGCCAGATACCAACCGATGGTCTCGCAACTAAAGAAGTGGGGCATAAGCAACGTGAGGAGACCTCCTCTGAAATCATACCGGACGGATCTGGGGCAGAGGGTACCCTGCCAACGGAGAACAAAGATACCTAGCTAAGCCAGAGTTCTCCAAACCTGGTCGCTCCGCTGGATGAATGCAACTACCCATCTCATGACGGTGCTGAGAACCTTCATCACCAGGAAACACTGCCTGTGAATCCCCAATAGCAAGAGAATCTACAGAAGCTGGGGCACGAGACAAATCTCGGTCACGGTCCCCAGACCCAAGGGAGAAGCAATACCCAGCAATGGAGAGAGGGACGACGCGCCAAGGAAACACTCCTATAATCCTCAACAAACCGGCATGAAATCCACCTCCCAGGAGGAAAGCGACATATGGGTCCACAGAACCCAGAGGACTGGTCCCGACCACGGATATCTGCTAATACCACACGCCAAGCAAATCAGAACACAATAATGACAACGAAGAAGTATAAAAAAGGTAAGAAGAGAGCAAAGAGAAGTCTTATTCCGAATTTGCGTATGAGCGTTTACAACAAGGTATAAGCCTGAGCTCGAGAGCTGTCGGCGAGGTTCCTAGTTCTAGCAACCCTAAGACGGCTAAACCTAATTGAGTCGCAGCTCGAAATAACAAAAACGGAAATTTGCCTAATTGCTCTAAGTGCTAAGTTTTCTCTCAAAAAGTTCCTCTCATGCCTCTCGCCTAAGATCCCTTATATACTGGTCCAAGGTCGGTTTACGCTTTTCCTCTTCTGCCCTTAAGCCGCCATAGCATAAAAATGGAGATATTCCATTTTTTCCGATCTTCGTAATTATCTTCAAAATTTCGTATTTATCCGCGGAAACTTGACATTTATCTTCCCTTGTGAACCAAGCGTAAACCGACATGCGGTTTACGGGCTGTTGGTTAAGAAATCGTAAGTTTGGCCTCGAGTCATGTCTTAGGTCCCTTTGGGCCGTTTTCCGACTCGAAGCGTTTATTACGGCTTTTTTCGATAAAGAATGAACTTTCCGCGGTTTTTTTTTTGGTAAAGTTTGATTGATAACTTAGAAATGGCGGAAAACGTGAGATGGGTTCGCTACGGTATTCGGGAGATAGCATCGAAGGGTAGACGAGAATGCATGAACTGATGTCGTATCGATGTTTCGGAAGAGCTCGGTCGGTACGTAGCGACCGAGCAAACACTCGGTCGCTACGGCTCTAGCTCGGTCCCTACGTAGCGACCGAGCAAACGGCTCAAGCTCGATCGCTACGTAGCGACCGAGCAAATGGCTCGAGCTCGGTCGCTACGTAGCGACTGAGCGGGATGGACGTTTGGTCGCTACGTAGCGACTGTGCTTTGGCTCGAACTCGGTCGCTACGTAGCGACCGAGCGGAGCACGTGTTTGGTCGCTGCGTAACAATTCTTTTCGAGCTCTTGTCCGATGACTTGCGCTTCTTCGGCAAAGCTTTTCGTAAAGAAGAATCTATTTCGAAAAAGTATTTGTCGAAGAATTTTTCTACGTTTTTCTTCTTCGAGGATTTGGACGTTAACTTCATCGTAACCGTTTTTGACCCCAACAGTTAGCCCCCAGCTCATTGGGAGCGCGGATTTCTAGCGAGGTCCCAATGCGCGGTATGGCGAGTTTGGACGAGATTGGTGTATTTGGGCGAAGTTCGTGTCCAAAAAACCGCAAGTAAATAGTAATTTCTCATGCCTATAAGAAGGGAGGTAATCTCTTCACAATCTTAACACTTACTCATTCTCATAGAGAGGTTTTTCTTAAAAAGTTCTTTCTCTTTCTCTTTATCATTTCCTTCCTGATTTTAAAAGAAAAACACGAGATGTCGAGTAAGAAGAGGAGTTCGAAGAAAGGATCCTTGCTTCAAGTGCCGAAGATGGAATTCGTTCCTCATTCGGTGGACCCAGCCGAGAACGAGGCATGGTGGGTGGCGTGTTACGGTTCGATCACGCCTCCCAAAGAAAAATCGTTCTCGGTCATGAACCATTGCCCGGTGGAGGCAGGTGCGCCGAGTAGGAGTACTAGTGAATTCCTCGAGGTCATGCGGTCGTTCTACCATATTTCGGACGCGGTTGAATTCAGGTTCCTCGTCAAGGAGAATGCGCTAGTAGTCCCCCGGAGGGCTTCTTTACTTGTTACGAGGCATTCGTAGTGCGTTGCCGTTTGTGGTTCCCGATCCCCGAGATCATCGTCCGTGTGTTGGGTCGTTTCGGGGTGGCAATAAGCCAACTGAATCCTCTTAGCATCCAGCACCTCATAGGGATCCTGGTCCTGAGCTACGAGCATGGTCTCTATCTCACCGTTGATCATTTCGAAGCGCTTCTTCGATTACAGATCATCCGGGACACGGACACGTACAGGCTAGTTCCTCGGAACTTTATGTCAGTGGTAAAGGGATTCGCTTCTAACTTCAACTCGTGGAGGAAGTTTTTCTTCTTCGTCCGTGTAGAAGCGGCGTCCGTTGAGGAGAGTTGTATCTCACTATTTCGGAGGTTGCCGAACGATCGTCCTTTTATCAACCCTCTTGCTCCGTTTCCTGAGGACATTATTGCGGTGAGGGATCTCTCAGGAACGGTCCTTTTTTCTGGACTTCCTTTACACCGAAGAGAGTTCGAAAGGCGCTGAGTTTTGCGCATCCTGGTCCTGCTTTGGGCGGAGAAGCAAGGAGTGATTCCGAACCTGAAGACCAAAGACCCAACGCTGCTCCCACGATTGTGACGGGGCCGAACTCTTCGAAAGGGAAAGATATTGATCTCGGCGACCTGGAGTTTTTGGTGGATGACTGCATGCTTCCAGGATGGGATCCGAACCTTGCTTTCGGCGATGGAAGCGGTACGAGCGAGGTCCCTATTCCGGATTTCGATGATTTCTTCGCTGGTCTTCCATCGGGCTTTGACGCTCCTCAGGCCACGAGCGAGTCAGGGAGGCCAAAAGTTGTTGCGGAAGGATCTCGTATAATTAACGGGGTATAAACTTTAAGAATTCTGACGATCGTTATTATTATTATTTGCTTATAACGTGTCAATCGGTTTTATAGGGTTTGAACTTGCTTGGATCGGCCATCGAGGCGAGCCATAGAGAGGCCATGATCGATTGCTTTAAGGCGGAGAAGGCGGAAAAGGATCTTGCTCGCATGCGAGACGAGATGCTAGCGCGAGACGAGATGCTAGCGCGAGACGCTCAACTTGCTCGTGATCATGCCAGGGCTGTTCGTAGGGCGGAACGGAAGGGCAAGAGGGAAATCGTCGAGGTGATGAAGACTCGCGCTTCTCAATTCCAGGTTGAGTACGAGAATCTCAAGGGCGCTTTCAACTCGCTGGGTGACTTCCGTGAGTGTCGCCGCTCCGTCGGGAGTCTTTGGAAGACGTAGGAAGATGACTACGTTTTCGAGAGGGAGATGGAGTTAATGAAGGGTGGCATGAAGGATCATGCTCATGCTGAGGCGACCATTCTTCCGATCGATGGGAAGATTCAGGGATTTTGGGATCCCATTCCGGTTTCCCCTGATACCGTAGAAACTACGACTGATTTTGCCGGTGACGACGAGGAAGTGAACTTTCCCGCGGACGCATTTGGAGCCTCCTTGTCCGGGAGTTTTAACTTTGATCTGTGAGGGTTTTAATGAGTTTTTTCCCTTTATCTAGTATTTAGCGGTCGAGTGTGGCCTTTGTTCATGTATGTCTGGCCGAGTATGGCTTTTGAACTTGGGCCTATTTTGGCCGTTTTTGTCGGGATTGGCCGTTGGTGGCTTTGAACCCCTACCGCTATGCGGTTTATGTAATGGATGTTTGTTTGAGTTACTTTGTTTAGAGTGGGTTTGAAGTGAACATGAGTTGTCGTCTCATATTTATCTTCGTTGAGGCGTTCAATCTGTTAGTTCGTTCGAGACGTGAGTTTTCGTAAAAATTATTTACGATTTTTCGGGAACGTTGAGATATGAACAAAGAGACATGTTTTAGGAATCTCGTATCGTTTAGATATCATGTCTTTGAGATGTTTGAGACCAATGCGATGGGTTTAGGGCAAGACCTAGGTTTACTCTCGGTTTTAAGGTTTGTGCGGTGACTAGCCGGCTATTTGTTTTCCTGTTGCGATTTCTACCTGATTCGTACCGATTTAAAGTCCGCGATAGGTTCTCGGCTTATACGACTTGTATGGTATGAATCGAGCATCTTTAAGGCATGAGAGGTTCCTAGTTCTAGGAACCCTAAGACGGCTAAACCTAATTGAATCGCAGCTCGAAATAACAAAAACGAAAATTTGCCTAATTGCTCTAAGTGCTAAGTTTTCTCTCAAAAAGTTCCTCTCATGCCTCTCGCCTAGGATCCCTTATATACTGGCTCCAAGGTCGGTTTACGGTTTTCCTCTTCTGCCCTTAAGCCGCCATAGCATAAAAATGGAGATATTCCATTTTTTCCGATCTTCGTAATTATCTTCAAAATTTTGTATTTATCCGCGGAAACTTGATATTTATCTTTCCTTGCAAACCAAGCGTAAACCGACATGCGGTTTACGGGCTGTTGGTTAAGAAATCGTAAGTTGGGCCTCGAGTCATGTCGTAGGTCCCTTTGGGCCGTTTTCCGACTCGAAGCGTTTATTACGGCTTCTTTCGATAAAGAATGAACTTTCTGCGGTTTTTTCGGTAAAGTTTGATTGATAACTTAGAAATGGCGGGGAACGTGAGATGGGTTCACTACGGTATTCGGGAGATAGCCTCGAAGGGTAGACGAGAATGCATGAACTGATGTCGTATCGATGTTTCGGAAGAGCTCGGTCGCTACGTAGCGACCGAGCGGAGCATGTGTTTGGTCGCTGCGTAACGATTCTTTTCGAGCTCTTGTCCGATGACTTGTGTTTCTTCCGCAAAGCTTTTCGTAAAGAAGAATCTATTTCGAAAAAGTATTTGTCGAAGAATTTTTCTACGTTTTTCTTCTTCGGGGATTTGGACGTTAACTTCGTCCTAACCGTTTTTGACCCCAACAAAGGCCAGCGACCGCAGCAAGAAAGAGGAATCCTCCAGCAGGGTCACTCATCCAAATAGCGAAACAGAGCCTACGGGCTACATAACAAAGGTAAAACATGGCCTAACCACCGGGGTACCTCGCAAGCTGATGTCTTGTACGGTCTATGGACCATGATTTTTATTACTTATTATTTAAGCATTATGTTTTCCTACTCCTATGTACGCTGAAACGTCTCCGGACAACGCTTATGCAATAAAATAGTTTCGACTATAAAAGAATAGTAGGAATATCATAATACTTAAAGGGGAAAACGAGCTGGATCAGGTCCAAACGACCTCCGATCCTGGCCAACCCTCAATGAAAAAGTGGTACAACCACAAAACGGGTATGAGACATAAAGCAGGAATGGGATGCACAAGCCTGAGTATGCTGTCAAAACTACCTAAAAACCCTGTGCAGCCTAAGGCGCATCGGGGTCCCCAGAGTACCAATGTAAAAAGTACTTGTATTAAAACGCTATGAGCTACGTGATACAGGGAACACATGGTATATATCCATTGCAAAAGTACTGTTATATACATGGAGCAAACTAAATCCTGCTTCTCCAGACGTGGAAAGCAGTGTAAGCCTGACACTTGGGTTTTCACCCATACCAGCACCCTCTAAGTCTGACAGTGGCTTCCTGAAGAAGCAACATGCAGCACGGGAACTCGATAGTGGCCAGCTCCCGAGCGGCAAAATGCGAAATCCCAACAGGTATTGGTAGCGGCCTCACCTAGGCAGGCAGAATACGGTCCCTTAAACTAATAATTCAAAACCCCCGGGTTATTGAAAACCTTCGGGTCCCCAAGTAGTCTCCGGGCCCTGAAATGATTTTTTTCAGGTCCTGGAAAAGGTAAACCTCCAGGTTCTTTATAACCCCGGGCCCAACTGTGATCCCAGGATCCTAAGTATAGAATTTCCTAAAACGGCCTCAAAGCCCGAGAACCAAAATCTATAAATGATCTATATAGCCTATAGGCCAACGACCTCAGGGTCCCCAGAAGGACCTCCGAACCCTATATCGTCAGAGCTAAGATTTCAATCTCGGAATCCCGAACTCACGAAAACAAGAAACAAAGCTTGCAGAGAAATGGAATTCATTACGAGAAATCATTGTTCCAAAGAGAATCAAGAAAGGCAACAAGAAGCCATTATTCAGAGAAAAGCAGGTTCGACAAAAAGCAATAAAACATTTAGAAAGGCGGACCAGCGGAGACTCGAGACTCCGCGAACAGACCTCAGGCTGATTGGAAAAAACCCTCCAGGACGGCGACCCAATCCCTCAGACCAAAGCAGATGCTGACGATATTCTTCCTCGGGATCCCAATGCTCCGTTCTTCCTTCCAACCACTCCTTCATAAGCTCCCATCTAGCCGAAGCTCTCACCTGCCGAATCAATAAGTCAAGCAGAACCGCCATATCTCGCACCCGGTTACGGAGAAGGAACAGCTCGGCGAGCAGCCTCTGCCGAATGCCCATTAGCGGAACCCCTCCAGTCGGAGTCCCGACTGAATCTGGTCTAATCCTAGCAGTCGGCGGTGACGCTCTAGCCAAACGAGGTGGAGGAGTGTAGAAAGCGCCTTCTTCCCAGCCTGTTGATACTCGTCGTAAAGAACCGAAGTAGGGAGTCTCGCAATATTCCCTGAAAGATAGAAAGAGTAAGAAGACGAAATCCTACCAAGCAAGGAGTAAGAAGCAAGAACTTACCCCAAAGACGGCTGTGGCGCAAGACTTCCTTACTCACCAGAAATGGTACTCTACGGTTTTCGCCATTGCTTCCCCAAGGAAGGACACCGGACGAGCTACATCTGAAATCAAAACCTAATCATCGGCAAATCAACAACCGGAGGAGAATGAAGTACAGAAGACCAGACTTACCGACGGTACGCCAGAACGTAGGGTAAAAGAAAGGTTCCTGAATCTTCATAAACGCGTATCGGCTGTTCCAGTTATTCCCGAAAGGGTAGTTACCCTTGGTACCTCTCGAAGGCTCCTCGACCAAAGGGGTGCCGTTGCGGGGTTGAAGATGATAGAATCCGGGCATGATCGCCAGCGGGGCAAAGTAGTAGGAGTACAGAACCTCATGTATCCCGATGCCAATGCCATAGAGCTCCCCAAGTACTTGGATCGACATTAGAGTCCTCCAGGATAAGGGAGTAAGCTGAGAAGGGCAGAAACCAAAGAACGATGATATCTCCGCCACGAGTGATGGAATGATCCCCCGAAAACCTGCCACCAAGTATGCCTCAAAGACGGCCATCTCATTCGGTCCCCCGTCAGCAGTGCGTCAAACGCAGAGGGACTCCTCATCTGTACCAAAGAATGAATCGCATATTTCCTCCGGATAGCCATCAGATCCTCCTCATGGATCTCAGAGCATGGGCCGTCATCAAGAACATAAGAGCAACGTTGCTTCAAGGGTGCCATCAGGATCGTCTCGTTATCAGCCTCGGGGACCTCTCCGTGAGAAGTAGCAGGTGAGGAAAAGGGGTCAGTAAATAAGCGACGAGGCCTTACGCGACCACCTACGAGCGAGGCCGAAAGAGAGGGTAAACAGAATTCATCTTTCTCAAATCAGGGATGATCTGGTGAGAAGCGCCGTGCATCCTAAATATACGCCCAACTCTTTCTTTTTTGAAGACGGAGAAAAGAATTCGAATATTTCCAAATCTCCTAGAGAATCGTTAACAAAGGGTGACCGGCCTAGAATGAAGGAAATCCGATCCAGGAAGGGAAAACGCTACTCAAATCACGCTCCCGCCTTTTTCCGGTTCAAAGGATCCCAGCTTAAAAGACTCTGGTTCTCTCCAACAAGAACTCTCCCCAGCCTCATCGTCTCCAGAAAATTCAAGACGCTACTATCAAGCTCCGACTAAGTAAGGTGGAAACGATCCTTGCCTGGGTTTAGAATAAGCTCCGGCTTGAGTGGAATCCAGGATAGCGAGACCGATGAAGCGGAGTCCTGCCTAAGGGGAGCCCGCTGAGAATGAGCAACCCCGGTTGACTTGAGTGCACAGGTTATTCCCCGAGTTTGATGACAAAATCGAGCAATAAGGGGCAAAATGTTAGGGAAAAATACCCCGGTATCATTTCCTCCAGCCTCAAGGCAGGACCCAGACCCCGGGTCCCCGATACAGGAACGCTATAGGTCCCCGATACAGGAACGCTCCAGGTCCCTGTTAAAAGGAACCCTGGGACCAGTCCCAGGGACCGACCTCTCTTCCGAGAAATGGAAGATTTCCGATAAGGAGAACCTTCCATATTTCCGAATATGGAAGAGTTCAACCTAAATCAAACCGACTTCAAGGCGACTATATAAGGGCTCCTAAGTCCCAAAAGCAAAGGATCGACTCCTCAAGACTTAGAGATTAGAGTTAGGCGGCTAGAACTAGGGTTTACACACCAATCATTGTAGTTCCGGCTTGTTTACTCAATAATGCATCTTCTCAAGTCTTTCTCTTTATTATTAACCTAAAATCCCCACGAAATACTTACAAACACATACATACTACCAGCTTATCCATCGTTCTGTGGTACTCACAAAGATCCTACATAAAAATCCCCTAACAGATGGAGCCGTCTCCCTTACAAGTAGCAAATCGCCGAAAACACAAGCTCTCTTAAGTCTTTCTTGCGTAAGAACTAAGGTAGGTCTAAAGTAATAAATAGGAGACTATATATATAGGAGCCACAGGCGGCTATAGGAATGAAATAGGAAATCTAGGGCAAATCCCGAAATATTTGGAAACTTCCTTTTTTTTTTATCTCTGCCGCTGGAGCAGGCACTCAGGCTGCTCCGGTCGGCTGTTCTGCGCGAAAGACTCCATTTCACACTCTTTTTCTCTTCTTTCCCTTCAGCTGGTCTATCTTTCATTCAATGCAACTCAAGACCTGTAATGACTCAAATAGACTAAAAAGACTCGATAAAACCTTGAAAACTATTATTAAGACGTACATATAATGTGCCAAAACACACAATATATCACCCATAGGGAGAACAAATGCAGAGCTCCAGAAGTTGAAAACGCTAGATATCACAGACTTGATTAGTTGCAGCCTGCCTGCAAAGGAGAGACTTTTATTCGTCCAAGACAGCATCATGTTTCTGATCTTGTCTATCAAAGGATAGTCTGGTTTTGTGAGTGCTTTGGTTGTAAGAGGAAGACTTAGATACCTGACTGGTAGCATTCCCACATTAATTCCCTGCCGTGTAGCTTCATCATACAGACCCACCAGATCAGTTCCAGACGCATATAACGAAGATTTCGAAGCATTGATGTGCAAACCTGACAGCTCTGCAAACCCGTCCATAGTCTCCACAACACCTCTCAGGAAATAACCAGTATCGTCCGTAAACACTAAGATGTCATCACCAAAACTTAAATGAGTTAACTGGATAGCTCTGCACTGCGGGTGGTAACCAAAACGTCCTTCTGAAGCAGCCCGGTTGAGAAGCTTTGAAAGAGCATTATTTAGTATCACGTACAGATAAGGAGATAACGAACATCCCTGTCTGATACCTTTGGCACTGGAGAAAAACCCTTCAAGGCTTCCATTGACTGAAACAGAGAAAGACGCCGTAGAGATACATACCATGATCCAATGGATGAACTGAGCTGGCAAACCCATTACCCTTAGTACTGAAGAGATGAAGGACCACTTGACAGTATCAAAGGCTTTGGAGATATCAAACTTGATAGCACATCTGTTTGAGTTGGTCTTCTTATGGTATACATTCACCAGCTCTGAGGCCAGCAAGACGTTCTCCAACAGCAGTCTTCCTTTAATAAATGCACACTGATTCGCTTCAATAGCTCCAGGCAGGAGTATCTTGAGGCAATTGGCAAGCACTTTGGATATGACCTTATAGAGAAGATTACAGCAAGCGATGAGTCGATAATCTTTCATTGTCTGAGTATTTTCTGATTTGGGGATGAGGGATAGGATTGTTGCATTCACAGCTGTTGGGAGGAACCCGTATAAGAAGAAAGATTGGACAGCTGTAACAAAATCCTTTCCTATAACTGGCCAAGCTGCCACGTAGAATTCCTTAGTATACCCGTCTGGACCTGAGACCTTATCATTAGGTAGAGAGTGTAAAGCTGCTTGAATCTCTGCTGCTGAGACAGGAGCGACCATCTGAGCGGCTGTAGGGGTAGAGCAACGATAACTTAGAAGGTCGTAGATAATTGGCATATTTGCGTCCTCGCCTCCCGTGTCTTGCGCTTGGAGAAACCGTTGAAAATGCAACACTGCCTCCTGCTTGATATCAGTAGAAGAGGTGAGAGTCTGTCCAGTTGAAGAAATAAGCACTCTAATTGCATTTTGAGCTGCTCGAGATTGCACAACTCTGTGGAAAAAAGGTGTATTATTATCCCCTACATACAGCCATCTAATACAAGACTTTTGCCAGTAGAATTTCTCCTCAATTCTAGCCAGCTTGTTCCATCTATCAGAGGCTACTGCAGCTGCTGCAAAGGTGATGGGATTCGGGTCTTGAAGAACCTGATTTTGGCAAACACACAGTACTTCATAGGCTTGCTTCGTGCGACCAGGGAGATCACCATAATGTACTCTGTTCATGGCTCTCATTTCAAACTTCAGGAGCTTCAACTTCTTTTGGAATAATCCCAAAGAGGCTCTCGAATGGTATAGCTCGTTCGTACTTGTCCAGACCTTCGCCACCGTAGGGAGAAACTCCTCATGCTCAGCCAGGTAATTGAAAAAACGAAATAGTTTCCTCATCTCCTCCTGGGTTCCTGAGAGATACACCACACACCTTGCATGATCAGAGATCCCTCCAGCCTCGAATTTAGCATACGATTGAGGGAAACAACGTAGCCAATCTCCATTAATAAGAGCCCTATCCAACTTCTTTCCAATAGAATCTTCTTCTCTTTTATTCCACCAAGTGAACAAAGCTCCAACGTAGGCCAGATCTGTAAGATTGCAATCCTGAACCACCTCTTGAAACTGGCTCATACCCGACTGGTTAGCCAAATAATCTTGTGCTCTCGAGTGCTCCCCAGATGCCAAGGTAACATTAAATTCCCCCAACAAGATCCACAGCATATTCAAATGGCTGTAAGCAGCTCGTGTGTTCCTCATATCCTCCCATAACAGTCTCCTTTCACTCTCTGTATTTGAAGCATACACAGCAGAACAGATAAATTGCTCCCCTGTTTCAGGTATCTGAATAGCACAGGTGGTGACCTGAGAGCTCATATGCATCCTAGTAACAACCACTCTATCAGACCAGCAAAACCAAACTCGCCCCAGTCTGTGATACTCGTAATTAGTAATAGCTTTCCATCTCGGCAAAGCTGCTTTCAAACACTTCTCATGATTCTCCTGCTTAACTCTAGTTTCCAAAAAACATCCAAACAAAGGCTTCTCTACCTGAACCCAACTTTTTACTGCTCTATGTTTGCGTGACATGTTGAAACCACACATATTTTATGTGAAAAATGACGTCATAGCTTCCTTACGGAAGTTTTCTTCTAATTGCGCCTTCATGAGCTTTAAATCCCTAGTGTTCATCACTTTCCTTCTCCCATGCTTGGACGTAGCTGTGCCCGCTTGTTTGGTTACCTTCTTAGTACCTTTCAACGGTGCCACTGTAGTTTCATCTTCTGAAACAACCTCCCCCTCTTCTATTTCTGCATTTTCTTCTCCTACACCCTCTTCTTCCGTGATCGCAAGAACATTAAATCTGGAGGGAGATATAATGATTGCATCACCTTCCTCCTTATCATTCGTCTCTGAACCTACTCCATGTTTAAATCTTGGGATGGGAGGCCTCCCATTCACATGTGACCACCCCTGTTGTTCCCCTTCAAACACAAAAGCTTCAATACCACACTCATTGGTCGTCTGCTCCACTAACGATAGTCCCATCGTCCGTACCTCTGCAACCCTCTCTTCACTACCTTCCCCAATCTGTGGTAGTGGAATTGGAAACTCCTCAAGTTCCTTTAGCAATTCATTAACCACATTCAGATTCTTCTCTTTCTCACCACTCGCTACTACCAGACTGTTTCCCACACTGTCTTCATCACTCTTCTTCTCATCATCATTCTTATTCAAGATCGTGACTTTTGCAGATTTGCACTCCACACCCTTGTGACCCCAAGCGAGACAAACATTGCATTTCGATGGCAGCCAAGGATAGACTACCTCCACTGAGACGTCGTTACCTGAGTTATCCAGAAAACTTATCTTCTCCGTAAGGGCCTTATGCAAATTTACCTCCACTAGAACCCTTTGCCACACCGAGCCTGGTACACCTCTCTGTATTGGGATGCAACTTCACAAATTTTCCATCTGCTCGAGATAAACATCGCAAGCCTTTTAATTAAAAAAGGTTGCTAGGAACTCCTCTTAAATCAATCCACATTGGCATTGCTGATAGGTCTGGCAGAGCAGAGGCAGTTTCCGGAGACCAATCATTCACCACCAATGGAATGTCAGCAATGTGCCAGTACTTTCGGTGGAGCACTCGGCTACGCGTCTGAGCGTTCTCAATCCTGAAGAGCACTGTGTTCTTCTCAATGAACTGAACATCAATACGAGGACTTCCTTTCGCTTGCGTCCAAATACGATTGACCATAGCATGGATAGATCCAACGTGCGGCGCATCTCCAATGAAATGCCCTACTACATAGCATCGCCAGAGTGGGTTAGGATCAGAGAGAATCGCCACCGGAATCTCCATTGAAACAATCCCTTCTATCGCTTCACCCACCGGAGCTTCGGCAATCTCTTGCTTGCTTGCCCATGGAGACCCCGCAGCTGGAGAGGACGAGGACCCCGGAGTTGATTGAGATGTGGGAGGACGAGAATCGGGAGTATTCTCGGCTTCCGCTGAAACGGGAGACATCGCCTTGGTAAACCCTAATCGCCGTCGACGTCGCCGTCGCCTTAGCCAATAGTCTTTTCCAATGAGAATTCTGATACTAGACATGGGTGAAACCGAGTTCTAGGGCGTGAATCATTGCAAATCGGAGGGCCAACTTTCAGCCATCAGCAGTGACGAAACAATGCAGCTTATTTTGTGTTGCAGCAAGCTCAACAACCTCTTCACACATCAACTTCATGTTGGCAACATTTTAATGATCTTAATGGATCCAAAAGTGTTTTACTATATTATTTTATGTTGTATTAAGTTTTTATATTTAGTTTGTTGTTATTAATCATGTATTTCATTTTAAATAGTAGTTACATGATTTATATTTTATTTTAAATATTGTTTTACTATATTTAGTATTATAATTAGACAAAATAATAATTAAATATTATAAATGAATCGAGTTATATTAACTATTATAATTTATTTTATCAAAAAGTAAGAATAAGTAAAAGTTCAAGAATAAAATTCATAAGAACAAGTAAAAGTTCAAAAAATAAAATTCATCTCTAAAAATTTGAAGATGTGAACAGTATATCATCAAATTTAAAGTAATAATATTCATTGTTTCATTTTAATGTAAGAAATAAAGTATCAAAATAAAATAAAAAGTGAAAAATGAAACATTTTACCAAGGTTGAGTTGGTCTAGTAATAAATGATTGCTGCTTTAATTACAATCCTAATTCGCCGTAGAAAGGACTATTTACAGTCAAATTGATCGGTTAAGAGTTTTTGTTTGACTCTGTTTACCTTCGATTAAACTTCAGTATTGGTTATTTGAATTAAGATTTTCAGCCGTTGAATGAGACAGATAAAAGAAAAAGATAATGTTTCTGAACTTGGGAGAATAAACAAGAATCCAAGTGACTAGATGAAAAAAATCTAAAACATCTCAGTTGAGATGGAGCTCTGTTTCAAGCTGCGATCTTTTTCATGTCCCTCCCCTGTTTCTAGTAAGCTTAATTTCTTTCCTGATGCAGTTCTGTAAAATTCGCAGGAATCGTACATGTACTATGTTTCTCATTATTCATTTTATTTTGTTTTGTGGTAGGTGTGAAAGATGTGAGGTTATTAAACTCAGTCTCGTTCTTTGATATGAAAAGTTCCTCACATCAAAGGCCTAAAAGGAGGTCATCATCCTCATCAACAGCCATTCCTGCTTTAGTTGAAACAGCTGTTTCTGTAGCGATTGCAGCCACGGTTGTTGGCACTGCAGCCACTCTTCTTGTTCGGAGAAGTACCAAAGCCTCCGAAGAAGCCGAGGTCTTTTGCTTTTTTTTCTTTTTGTATTATGACACATGAAACTAAGAAACTCATATCTAAATCGAATTGTAGGCTTCTATGAAAGAATGTGAAGTTTGTGGCGGTTCAGGAATCTGTTCTGAGTGCAAAGGTGAAGGGTTTGTCTTGAAGAAACTATCTGATGAAAATGCTGAGAAAGCAAGACTTGCTTCAAAGAACATGGCCACCCGATATACAGCCGGGTAATAATAGTTAAACTCTCTTCGTTGATCTTTCTTTTGTTTTTTTTTCATTGATTCTCAACAAAATTACATTTTTTCTTAGGCTTCCAAAGAAATGGAGCTACTGCACTAAATGTTCATCAACACGATCTTGTATAACGTGTGGTGGAAGTGGAAAGATAAGCTTCTAGCGCCTTTCACAGATAAAACTCTCATAGCATAGCTTTCTTGTAATGTTTGTTTGAAAACTCTCTAAATTTAAGTTCTTCACATTGCATATTAGTTTAGTTTCTTCTTACTCTTTCCAGATACGGTTAATGCCATATGTTTCTGAGACGTAAAGAGTACTAAAGTCAATTGCCTTGTCTTTCGTCTTTCGTCTTTCGTCTTTCTTTATATCTATCTCTACGACTCTCCCCGAGGAATAATGGTTTCTTCATGTAGACTCTTTTAAGTTATGACTAGTTGCGTCTCTTTTTCCGTACTTGATATATTGGTTGAACAACAAATTTGACTTTTGTACGACTTTTAAAAAGACATGGCTTTTTCATATAAAACATAGAGCGCCGGGCTCACTGAACCTCACTTATCAAGTCAGGATCTTACTCGGTACATCTCTCGGAATAGTAAACACAAAACAAGAAAACATAAAGCTAACTTTGACGGTTATTTATGTGGAAAAAAAAAAGACTTAACGTGATTATCCTTCCCTAGACATGAGCCGGACTTCCAGTCTCCGGTGTTGGAATATCAGCCAACACTGCCTTCCGGCCTCTCTCTGACCGGCTGTTTTCAGCGAATTTAATGCTTCCCTCGTGTAGTCCTAAGCTCTTTTCTTCCTCTGTCCATTCCCCTCCATAATAGTGCTCCTCCTTTGATCTCTCTTCGTGTTGTGATGGCCTCAAGAACATGCTTCCCCACTGCGGAAAATGGATAAATGCAACCGGAATGGTACACACGACCGCCATAACACCCATCAACGATAGTCCTTCGGCTGTACTAAACCTTGATGAGGAGAAGAAAACAAGTTGAGTAACTCCCGACCCGAAATTTCCTCCAGCGCCGGTTAATCCAGAGATAAGGCCAAGAGAACGGCGTGAAACAAAAGGTGCAACGCCGAAGAGGGCTCCGCAGGCGGCTTGTGTGCCAACGGAAAAGAGCATCATGGCTAATATAGCTATAGGGAGTGAACTAGCACGACCGAGCCAGATACAGAATAGAGCTCCAACGGTTTGTAAGATCCACAAGGTCCATAACCGTCCTCTCATGCCGAAAAGTCGTGCAGCTACATCTGAGGCGTAACCACCGAAGGGACGTGCGAAGAAGTTTGCCATACCAAAGCTGGCTGCTACTATACCGGCTGTGTGAAGCGTTAGGTTAAACCTATCGTAGAAGTATCCAGATATAACGTTGTTGATCGTCAATTCAACTCCCATAGAGAATCCGTAAAGAACGAACAAGATCCATGTTCTATAGTTCTTCACAGCGAACCAGAAAACCTATAAAATAAATATCATAACAAGGAATAATGTCATTAAAATCGAATATCTTAAATATTAATTATTATATTATACATGTAGTTTGTTGTAATTACCTTGGAGAACTTGTCTTTGGAAACTTGACCACTCTTCTGGAGGGTACTGAGGTTACCGTCGGGGAGATCTTGGCCGAGAGTGAGGACTAGAATGCCCATAATGATCTGAAGAAATCCGGGGATGAAGAAGGCGAACCTCCACGCCGTGAAAGGAGTGGCTCCGGTGAGTTTGATGACGTGGAAGACCATTGGCATGAGTAGCTGAGTCACGCCACCTCCCATATCTCCCCACCCTCCAGCACATCCGTTGACGAGCCCAATAATTTTTCCAGTGAACATAACGCTAGTCCAGTATTGGCATGACACGAATGTCGCTAAGCAAAAACCAATCATGAACCGCACGGCTAAGTAGCTTCCAGCATCAGCTACGAAAGACATCGAGAAAACAGCTGGAGCTGAGAGCATGAGAGAAAAAGCAGTGCCGTAACGTGCACCTAGAAGGTCACATACAGCACCCATAGCGAGTCTTGAGAAAATGGCGCCAGAGACGGATGCGACTCCAGCGTTTCCTATATCAGTTTTGGTCAAGTCAAGGTTGTCACGGATGACAGGGACCAGAGGTGCGGCCGCGAAGGTGGAGATGAAGCAGGTGAAGAAAGAGATCCATCCTAAATGGAAGGCTCGCATGTGTGGTTTGGCGAATGAGAGTGGTTTGAACACTTTTGCTCTATGTTCTGAGTCAACTGGCAAGGCAAACTTAGCCGTCGGATCATCTGATCGGATGGCTTGAGACCAAGGGGCATCTTCAACGGAGAAGGAGAAGATTTGTTCCCTTGCCGTGACTCCATGCAAGGAGCTCCCTATAGAGCCGTTTTCATTAGAATGGTTGGGAGCCATTGATGTTTTGTTCTAAGAAAATGGGAGAAATTAAAACAAAGATTCTTTCTTCTTTTGTGGCCTTTATTGGTTTCTCTTGTTTTCGGTGTAAGTTGGGAAAGAGAAGCTGCAAAGTATTTATAGAGGAATTGGAGATCTCATACGGTCATATGGACGTGATGGGTATTGCCGTATTGGTTTGTGGAGTTTGAATAATTAGTCTTTTATTATTTTAGTTTGTTTGGAGTTTATTGCCTCAGAATCTTTTATTATTTTAGTTTGTTTGGAGTTTATTGCCTCAGAAACTTTTATGTAGTTCACACGGAGATGAGAATATTCTATTAGTATTAAAGCATATCTGCATATGTATACTGCAAATTACGTGTTCTATATAATTTTGTTTATTTAATTATGTCAGTACGTTTCATTAATAACTTGTACCATACATATTACAAAATATCTATCAAAACATTATACAAATTCAATTTACCATTGTAACCCGCTGTATATAAAAAAACTATAGAATCTAATCTATTAATTTAGAATCATATACCATAAAAAAAGTCTAATATTAAAATTTAACAAAATATCTTAAATTTATTCATATATGATATTTTTCTAATAAAAAATAAAAGTTTTTCCCAAATATGATTCAAAAATTGAAGTCAAACACAAAACTAACCCATGTTTTTTTTTTTAATTTTGACTGGCTTCTTTCACTCCCAAAGTTCAGATTATTCACGAAAATGTTGTTTCTGTAGCTGGTAACTCATTCACCTCTCCTTTCAGTCGAGCCCCAGGACTATGGAATAAAGGATTATCCCGGGCCTACACCGAGGTATTGACGGTGATTTGATTTTTCCCCAATAACCGAATACTTTTGTCTGTAAATACTGCATATTTGATTCGGGTAGAGACCAAAGGTCTTGAGCGACCGATCCGGCCGAACACACTTTTTTTTCTTTCGAAAATGCATATTTTACTCTACCACCTCCATCTTCCTCAAGTATTCACAATATTGACATTGCCATCAATACATCAACCACCTTGAACAACTAATTTGAAGCTCTTAATACATCTAAAAATCGATTTACACTCTTTTTTTCCAATTCTTATGAACTAAAATCAACATCTATTTCACTTTCTCTCCATATTCATCAAAAAAAAACCAAGATTTTGATTCTAAAAATTTTATGGTTCATAGAGCCATTGAAGCTTACGATTCTTGGCGGGTCACTTTTGTTTGAGATTTTGGGTGCTTGGAGAAGATTTATGTGTGCTAAACAAGTTATCTCACTGGTTGAAACTATGAAATCAGTTTTTTTTTTCCAGATTTGTTCGTCCATACGACTTAGCTGTAGACGACTTACATAGAAGTCTTCTGGTCAATACTGAGGTTAGTTTTGCAATTGACTTTTAAATTTGTTTTTATAGACGACTTACATGGATATCGTCCATCTTTGTTTGTTAAAAGAAAAAATTTGAGACGACTTCCATGTAAGTCGTCTAGGGTAAACGTGTTAGTTTTGCATTTGACCGGATTGTGCCAAAAATTTGACTTTCCCTTAACGACTTACATGTAATAAGTCGTCCAGTAGAATAAGTCGTCCCGTAGAAAATTAAAAAGTCAGTATTTTGTTATACCTTGACGACTTACATGGAAGTCGTCTCAGGTTAGTTTTGCAATTGAAAAATAAAACAAAAAAAATATTTTTTTCTAGACGACTTACACAGAAGTCGTCCACCCGACGACTTACATTAAAGTCGTCCATGATTTTATTCCTAGATTCTGGTCAAACCTTGCTTATCTTGGACGACTTCCATGTAAGTCGTCGGACGGATGACTTCTGTTTAAGTCGTCTAGAAAAAAATAACTTTTTTTGTTTTATTTTTTCAATTGGAAAACTAACCTGAGACGACTTACATGGAAGTCGTCTAGGTATAACAAAATATTGATTTTTTAATTTTCTATTGGACTACTTTCGTGTAAGTCGTCCAGGAAAAAAAAAATTTCTGACACAATCCGGTCAAATTCAAAACTAACTTGTTTTCCCTAGACGACTTACATGTAAGTCGTCTAGAGTTTTTTTTTTTAACAAACAAAGATGGACGACTTCCATGTAAGTCATCTAGGTTGAAAATCAATTGCAAAACTAACCTAAATGGACGACTTCCTAGAAGTCTGCCAGACGACCTCCGTGGAAGTCGTCTGCGTCAATGTTTAATAAACTTTCATTTTCTCTAAAACTATAAAGAATTTTTAGCATTTTCTTGTTAATTCATGTCTATTAATCAATATTTTAGCTACTGAATGAAATTTATAACTTAATTCGTGATATTAATGAGATTATTAACATTCATGTTTATTAAAGTTTCTAACTGATCCGAGAAGATTTCCATGGAAGTCTTCTACGCTAGTTTTTGAATAACTTGTATTTTTAAGAGTATTAAGTAACTTCAAGATATGTAAAACTCATATTTTCAAAATATGTTTTTTGCCTTAATTTTACTAAATTTGACTAAGTTTTTCAACACAAACTTGTAAAAATTGTGATATGTTTTGACTAGTTGCTAATGTTTGTTTCCGTCTCTTAAGTATGCACCAATGATGATTATTTCTATGAGTGGATAAAATACTTGTTTCTTAAAATGTTGTATCAATGACTTAAGTATCATTATTGTTATATGCATCAATGATGTTTTTTGCTATGAGTGAGTGGAATGGTTAAAATGATTCTTAATATGTTGTATCAATGATTTAAGTATCATTATTGTTATATGCATCAATGATGTTTTATTAAAGTCTTCTAGCACATTATATTTTAGAAGACTTTGGAAGACTTATGGGAAGTCTTCTCGGAAGTCTTCTAAATAAGACTTCCTGTAAATCTTCTAGCGTATTATATTTTAGAAGACTTCCGAGAAGACTTCCCATAAATCTTCCAAAGTCTGTTCCAGATTTAAAAAACCTGCATATCAAAAAATGTTCAAATGGCTTAAAAACATAGAAAATGAATGGAAGAGTATATAGATATACTTTTATAGAACACACAAAGTACATATCCAAGTGGAAGATGAGAACCATCTGATTAAAAACATGCAACAAAAAGATAGATTGGTGAGAAAGACATGAGACAAAAATAAAAAATTCATATAAAGTTTGGTGTTTTCAAGTAAAAAAGATTAGAATAGGTTTGGATAGTTTTAGTTTCGAAAAAAGGAAAGAACTTTATGCAACATGAAGTTACCAAATGAAGAAAAATCAGACATAAGAACTTACCAAAACGCTCAGATCTGTTATGAAAGGGAGACATGTGAGAAGACTCCGTCAAAAGACTTCCAGGTAAGTTGTCCTGGAATTCTCCTAGCGCATTATATTAGACGGCTAACAGATAAGTCGTCCCAGAAGTTTTCCAGATCTGAAAAACCTGCATATCCAAATCCAGATCTGAAAAACCTGCATATCCAAAAACGTTCAAATGGCTTAAAAACAGAGAAAATGGGTGGAACATTAGATAGATCTACCTTTATAGAACACACAAAAATACATATCTAAAATTAATAGATCTACCTTTAAATGAGTGGAAGATGAGAACCATGTGATGAAAAACCTGCAAAACAAGATTAACTAGTGAGAAAGACATGAGACAAAAACAATAAATTGATATAAAGTTTGGTGTTTATAAGTTCAACGAGGTTAGAGAGAGGTTGGAGAGTTTTAGAATGAGGAACATACCATTTTTGTTGCATTCATTTGAGAGGAGGAGAGATAATGTGTAAATTTTTCTTTATATATGGAGACAAAATTTTCAATAAGGTTAAATATTTTTGATTCAGAAGACTTACTTGTAAGTCGCCCAGAAGACTTCAATATTTTTAGCGGGAAACTAAAATATTTTTAGTGGGAGTTAGAAGACTTTCAGAGAAGTCTTCCAATCGTCGGACGACTTACCTGTTAGTCGTCTAGACCCTAAACATAACCCCTAAACTAAATTAACTAACTAAACACTTCATAAAATCAAATTAAACTTAAAAAATGTTTACTATACAGATAAATAAACACATATATGTAAAATTTTAATTTTTCAAAATAACATTTAAGCTTTCCAAAAACCTAAACCTAAGAATACATACAATACTACAACATATGTTGTCAAACCCTAAGCCAATGAATATCATGATTAACTACTTTCACTCATCTATGTTGAAAACTATTCAATTTTATTATATCTTAATTTATATTACTTCAAATTGTTTATAATTACATTATTTTAATTTTTCACTTGTCAAAATATTTTTTTTTTAAATTAAAAAATTATTTTTAAGATTAACTACACCAGAAGACTTCTCTGGAAGTCGTCTAGATGACTTACAGTATCTCAAAAGACTCAAACGACTTTTCCGGGCTATATTCGTAAAAATGAATTATGTTTTTTGTTTGGTCACAAGGGGCTGATTGTAATTTCACAAGGTTTTTAGGCTAATTTTGCATTTTATTCAATTTTGAGTATAATTTTGTATTTAAAATCAAGTTTTGAGTCATATTTGACAAATCCCAAAAAAAATAATATAAATCTAAACAATAAAATTAACTGGAACAAATTGTTTTAAAAGCCAAATACGTTTATATTGTGCAACAATTTTTTTTTTTACCTTATTCAATCTACGCCAGATTTTATAGTAAAAACAAAACACAAAACTAAAATATAATACATTAAATAAAATATATTTTCAAAATATAATATCAGCTAATTTAATTTAGTCACATAGAATATTTCAAATACAAACCTAATAAATAAAAAAATTGTAATAATTCATACAAAACTAATGTTTAAAAGTAAATTATTAATATGATGTTACATTTTTAAATAAATAAATAAAATAAATGGTGAATATATGATTAGTACAATTCATAAAATAAATTTTAATATATATAGAATTTCTTAGAAAAATATTTTTGTACATAAGTAAAAATATTTTATATTTTAAAGATTATTTTTTTATACAAATGTATATATGCGGACGTGCGGGTTCGACTCTAGTTCTTTCTACATACGAGTTGAATAAAATAATGTAGAATAACGTGTCATTTTCACCGCGGGCTTAGCGTCCATTTTGCATACGCGTAGCCAACGTACAAACCATGATGAGTCTTCCTAATGCATGGAACTTTTCTAGCTGGATATTGTTAACTTTTATGAATCTCATAATGGTGAATATAATACAAATGAATACATACATACTTGCTCTGTCTGAGGCAGAAGTTGTGTGCTTACCAAGGAAAGAAGGAGGTCTGGGCCTTAGATCACTCAAGGAAATGAACAAGGTGCTCTGTCTGAAACTGGTGTGGAGATTACTCTCTGCTCAACCTTCTTTGTGGAGCAAATGGATACATACATACTTGCTTAAAAGAGACACTTTCTGGACAGTGAAAAACACAACTTCTGCAGGTTCATGGATGTGGCGGAAGCTTTTAAAATACAGAGACATTGCAAAAAAATTTCATCGCAAGAAGGTAGGTGATGGTAATCAAACATCTTTCTGGTTTGACTCCTGGTCTTCACTAGGATGTCTATTTGATCTCACGGGGGCCCGAGGTTGTATTGACATGGGTATCCGCTTGACTGCGACTGTCTCTTCGGCTCTGCAACGACGCCGGCGAAATCATCGCAGTGAGATTTTCAATAGTATTGAGGCTGTTCTGGAGCATCAGAGGAGTAATCTAACAAATGCGGCTGACTACTCTATCTGGAAGAGTTCTTCTGATACATACAAGTCTGTCTTTACTACAAAAAATACATGGAATCTACTCCATCAGGAAGGAACCACAGTTGAATGGTGCAAAGGTCTCTGGTTCAAACATCATACTCCAAAGTTTGCATTCTTCACATGGCTTGCTCTACACAACCGGCTCTCAACAGGAGACCGTATGCTTCAGTGGAATGCAGGAGTTAGCTCGGCATGTATCTTCTGTAACCAGTTTGAAACTAGGGATCATATATTTTTCTCTTGCACTTACTCGGCTGCTGTCTGGTCTCAGCTGATGAGAGGTTTGCTGCGTACTCGATACACAACACTATGGACAGAAGTGTTGGAGCTCACGCTTGACAACAGTCTTGGTATGATCACCACCTTTCTTACACGATATGCGTTTCAGATCACCATACATACTCTATGGCGTGAGAGAAACGATAGACGGCACGGGGCAACTCCGATCTCAGTTCAAGCATTAGTAAAGATGCTGGACAGGCAAATCAGGAACAAATGTTTATCTTTTAGGCAGCTGGGGGACTTTACTTATGCTGCAAGCTTAAGCGATTGGCTTGCCACACGCTAACAATGGAGCTGTTTTTTTAGAATCTTTCTCGTCATAAGAATTATGTAGCACTTGATGCAAACAATGTGTATTTTTCTTTTTGAGTAAATTTAACATATATTCAAAAAAAAAAAAAAAAAAAAAAAAAAAAAGAATATAATACAAATGTTTGAGACTTGATGTTAACTAAAGGCCTCTCAAATCGTACGGTCGGTTGTATAAACTATAAAATATTGATTTCAATTTGTCTTTTGTGTATTATCCCATTTAGTCGAGTCACGAAATTGATTTTCCTTTAAAATTTGAAAAAAATATTTCTTTTTCGCAAGTTGTATATGTATACTGTATTACTTTTAGAAACACATGAGCTATTATTAAGTTTCTTGTTTCTTTTTGTTTAATATTTATCACAAACTGATCTATACTTTAAAATATAATTGAACTAATGAGAGTGTTCGATTTAAAGAGAACATGAGCATAGCCCACTTGATAAGTTTGGCGTCTTTTTTTCACTATTCAATTATTTTTTACTATTGCTCCATTGTATTGTTGGTGGGATGGTCGCAATATTTTTTTTTCTTAACCGAGAGCAATGTTCTAAAAATCGCTTGGCGGTAACTAGGCGCTTTATAGAAGACTAACGACTAGGCGGATTATTCGGGGCCTAGACGAGGCCTAGGCGTTAGCAAATTGTTGATTTATTTTATATATTTTATACATTTGTATAACATATTTTAGTTTTTAAGTTTAATTATAAAATTATTGTGATGAATTATCAAAATTAGATATACAAAACAGAAGAAAATAGACAGATTTGTAGATTTGTAATAATATTATTGTTTTATTTAACATATATAGACAATTTTAGATCGATTTTAACCGATTTAGAACAGATTAAACCAATTTGAATCATATAAATCGGTATAAATTGGATTTTAAGAAAATCGTTTCGGATAGGACCGAGTTGCTGCCTAGGCCCCCGATTTTTAGAACCCTGACCGAGAGTATTTGGTGGACCAAAATTCAACCGACTAATATTCTTTATCCACTAGTGACAGATAAAACCCGATTGATTTACGTGAGAATTAGAAATTCACGCCAACTGGCCACATGAGAACCTAGCAATTTGCATTGGAAGAGAATTGTTCCTATGTTTTAGAATAACAAAGAGATTTCTCATCAGTAGAAACCACTAGATTACCACAACGTAATTTGGTCGCAATAATTTTTATTGGAATTACTTCAAATGGTAGTATGGAATTTTATTAATTGACTTTTAATACAATAATTTCTTTAACTCTACTATTATCAATGTAGTAATATAAAATCTTTTATTGTATGAGTGATTTTTGTTGGTGCAATAAAAAGTGTGAAGATTATTTTTAAATTAAATTATTCTAAAGTAAAGATATAGCTTTTATATAAAACATTTCAGTCACTCATACGCAAATAAATGTGTTGTTTACTTTAGATCCTACTATTGTATCACTTTCTAGTTTTTATTGTGTAAAATCTTTTACCTATAAGACTTCATAATACAATTAATCTAGCATTGTAAAAAAATATGTCCCCAATTCTAAGAAACTAATGGCAAAGATCTTACGCAAACAAACGATTAACATAAACAATGGTTAACATAAAATCAGTTTGATAAATATTCAAATCAATTTTAAAAGTATTAAGTAACGAAAAAGAACCATCGACATATGTACAGATTTGTAGCTGGCAAGAAAAAAGAGGCGTAGATGATACGTATTCATTTCAGATGTGTTGAATGATGAGGATCAGAGTCAGAGGCCCGTACATACTCCACGTCAGGAGAAACAAAGCATAGAACAAAAAATAAATAAAAAGAACTCTGATCTGTACGGTTTTATTAAATAGTAGTAAAGACGACTTTAGGTACTATTATAGTATATAAGTCAAATTAATTATCAATTAAGGTTAAGTACGCCTATCAGAAACCACGATAAGCATCGCCACCTTTTTGGCTGAACAACCTCACGTTGATAATTACGTGAAACTTGCCGTACTTTAAGCGGCGATTTAAAACACAGTTTTGTTTGACAACTAACACACTTTAACATTCATATCAAACTTTACACCAAGAACTCACGACAATCCGACAACAGATCATCAACTATCTCTTGGAGATGATTTTTTTTTTTTTTGTGCACTTTGGAGATGATTTTAAAACGCAGTTTCTCTTTGAAAATTTGAAAATTTGCCCCGGCTTACAACTTCATCCGTTGGTTTTGAAAACTAGATCGAGCATATACATTTGACATCACAAAACACAAAAAATCACATCCTCCGTTTTATAATATATGACGGTATGCTTAAAAGCACAAAGATTAATAAAGTTGCATTTCTGTAAAAATATTATTAAAATAAATTCGGTTGAAAAGTTTTCAATAAGATTAATTTAAAAATATCAAAATAATTTACATTTTGAAACACCAAAAACATTTTAAGACGTCGTATATATATTATGAAGAGAAGAGAATATCATACAAGAATAAAGTGTAATTGTTAAGTAACAGTTTTAAGAACCTTTTAGTTGTGATAAATTTCATATAAGAATGTCTCAGAAATTTATGTTACAAAGGACAAAGCTACCCTTCTATTTTCTTATTTGGAAAGAACAATGTCAAATATGATGAAAAGGCTCTAACAGAAACAGAGAAACCCAATCTAATAAGCTCTGGTACCTCTCTTAATTTCTAGTTTGATTTCTTAAAATATGAAGTGTTCCTTGTAAAAATGTTATTTTCGTTGAGTTAATAATTTTTATCGAGCAAGTTGCTACTATAAGTCAATGACATCCCGTAATAAAAGATCGATGGTTAAGAGTGTTTTTGTTTGACTTTCGTCTCCGCCATACATGGTTGGAATTTTCGTTACCTATAAAGAGTGGACTTTTTCTTTTCTCTACCTATCAAAGTGAAATAAAATAATAATTCCAAGAACCAATATACATTTCAACATTTTTCTATTAATGACATGTAGTGTGAAAATTTGGATGGTAACGCAATAATGATATTAACACAGATCATTGAATTACACACAAACCGCTGACGTATTTTAAACTTAATTAAAATAAAATAAAATTCAAATATAATTAAAATAAAGCACAAATAATTATATGTTGAAATTTCATAACCTTAACCGTAACAAAACACAAACATACACCAGTTGATTCTCAAACCAAAATCGACCCAACCTAACATTGGTCAGGCCAAACCAAAACACAAACACACACCTCTCATTACAAATGAATTTACATAAAGTATTATACAATTTAACACATTAATTCCTTTTTCTTACAACATATTCAAATTTATGTTCAAAACATATTTTGCCAGATTGGAATACGGTTGAAAACTAAATAATGGTATTAATGCATACTATTAATCTAAGATAAAGGTAAAACGGTCCATATAAATATATTCTTTTCATGAGAACTTCTTTATGCAACTCTTTTTTTTTTTTAAGTTCATTTAATGTAACTTTTATTAATAAAGTGATTTAGAGTTTGAATGGGATGCATGATAAATACAGTATAAATGCAGACAGAAATGATATGCAGATTGCTCTGTATTTTTTGCCAATCAAGATAAATAATACATAACATATATATTAAAAAATAATGAAACTTGTATGCAAGATAACTTATGTGATAAAATAAATGTTCTGCATGTAAGAGGAAAAGAGGGGCTGATCGAACACAAGTAACCAATGCATGCTTGTCTTTCCTTTTTTTTTTTTTAACAATTACTTTTTTTTTCTTTGCATATAAATACTTCATAGTCTTCTATTTTTTTCTCTTTAGCATATCAAAAGTTCTCTAAAGTTTAAGTTTTTTTTTTTTATATAGAAATTGTAAGATGAATTTTCTTATACAAATATATAAAATGACATATATATATAATAAATTTTATTAAATTTCACTAACACTTATATATATATATATATATTTAATTTACATATTAAAAATTATATATTTTTCTGTATAACGTTTTTATGCACATTATTTTCTGTATAATATTAAAATATATAATTACACTAATAATTAAATATAATAGTTAGATAAACAGAAAAACATATAGGTTATAGTTGATTTTTATTGTTGTTGATAATTAACATACATAAACTAACTAATATTTTTATACAGAAACTATAATGTCATTTGATTATATTTTTATAGAAATAAATTAAATAAAACCATACATGCTATTGATTGCATGTATTTTTAAATTTAAATAGTTAGTTTTACAAGCATTTAATATTTTTATACAATGAAATATGGAATATAAATCATATTCACTCCTAAATACAAAGTGAGTAAAAAGGTTTACGTCACTTGCGAGATTTGATCTCTGCGGCACTAGCATCCCATTTCGATCTAGTTTGTGTGTGTGTGGATACCGGTAGAGGCACGACATTTGGAGTGCTAAAGAACTCTCGATTTGGTATATTCATCTTTCCGATGCGAATAACCAGGTATATTCGGAACCATAAGATCTAGATTCATTTAAGTATTTGCATGAGATCTAGGCAAACTAAATTCATATATATATATATATTATAATACATTCATGTAATTTTAATATTGTGTTTAACTGATTTTTCATATTTTTCAGGTTCTCTCATATATCTACATCCAGTAAAATCATTTAAAATAGTTAAGGTACATAATAAATATTTTTGAACAATTTATTTTATGTACTATAACACATGCATGTATTTGTTAAAATAATAAAAACTATTGATAAGAATTTGTACTTTTTCTTTTTTTTTGTTTTAGATATTTAACTTAAAATTATTGTTTAACAGTTTGTCAAATATGTTAACTCGATAAATTATTTTAATCGGTTTGATCTGCATTTGTTCTGCATGATCTTCATGATTTGCATTTGTTCTGCTTGATCTGCATTTTGTGTTTGATCTGCATTTATTTGATCCGCGTTCCTTTCGAAGTCTTAATCTTTTAGCTGATTGCATATACTACTTGTTTTCCAGAGATCTAATTAAGCTTCAGAGTTGCAAAATTATTATTTCCGTAACTAATACAGAACCGTAAGGATTTTTTTTGTTTCAGAAACGAAAGGATTGTTTAAATATTACACTGATAGAGAAAGATATAATAAAGTCAACTTATCAATAGGCACAACTGCGAGCATATGCGGAATATAACCTGTGAATAGTTGCCGACAAAAAAAACTGCCAACAGTTCATTTGGAACGATTATTTATATCATTAAGAAAGGTAATACATTTAAAACATATTGAACGTATTTACATAATACTTATTATCTATGAATATAAAACTAATAAAATCTCGTTGATAAAAAAAAATAGAACCAATAAAATCTGAACATTAATATGTATCTAACTCACATAAATATATATATGCTTTTGTTCACTGAAAAAAATATTAACTAATTTTTCTTTGAAATAATACCATAACAACATGCGACTACAACAACTTTAGCGATTAAGAAACCTTTTGTGAAATTAATCGGACATATAAAATTAATTGTCCGCCGATGGAGAACATCTAAACTGTTCCTCCACAATAACATGTCGATGTTCATCGACATCGAATCTGAAAAACAGGCTTGAAAACATTATCGAAGAAGCATAAGAATGGGATGCCTCCCACTAGGAAGACTCCACCCGCTATGACCTACCACATATGCCACTAATACTGATCTTCGAATGCCAGTAACACGAGGGCCATTAGAACTAGATAGATTAATGAGGGAACCGAGTCATATCTAATCGTCGTACCAGAATGATAAATTTATTCTCCGAGTAAACCTGACAGAAGATGCCAGTCTGGCTAGTGGCCTTAGCTTCATAAGTCGTCTCCAAATTCATGATCAGATCCCTTGAAAATCAGCTGTCTAAAACTATTTTTTTCCAATCAAATGTTCCTTGGCCCAAGCTACCCTAAGTTATCTAGCAAAAACAAATTAGAGACAAATAAATTTTAGGCCAACACTATGGTTAGGATCAGCCAATCTGCGAAGTCCAAGACCTCCTGAAGATGTTGGAGTACAAACAGATCCCCAAGACACCTTTGCACTTCTAGCTGATGTTTCTGAACCACTCTATTAAAAAAACATTACATTTCTTCACTTTTTTATCAACAAATCCCTTTGAAATTGGAAAAATGGCTGCCAAAAAGTTGAACATGCTGAAAAGAACTGACCTAAGCAGTTCAAACCGTCCCACAAAGGACAATTGGTGAAGTGTCCATGAAGAGATATGAGCTCGCACTTTGTTTAATAGAAATTGAGGTCCTGTTTATGCAGCTTGTGAGGGAGAAGATGCAGATCGAGGTATTTAATTTAACTGGAAGTGAACCCTGATATTATCCAGACTTGTCTTCTAGAACCCGGGAAATGTCGTGATTATTACCATCAAGAAAGAGATAGGTTTACTTTAAATTCAACCCCAATTCTAAAACCTTATAAAAAATTTGAGAGAACGCCAAGGATAGAATCCAAATAACTTTCCAAACCATCAAAGACGATAAGATGTTGATGAGAGGAAGGATACATATCGGGTGGGCTTGAATTAGTTAGATGAGACACCTTGGTCTAGCAACTTGGAGAGAATGTTCATAGCCATCACAAAAAGAGAGGTGGAGACAAGGTCTCCTTAACGAGCCCTTTCTTGCCTTTGAAAAACCAAACAAGCTCACCATTTAAGCAAACTGAAGAGTGAGGTGAGGTGATGTTGACACGAATCCAATGGATGAAAGACGAGGAAACTGGAAGGCATGACAAATTTGAGAATGAATTCCAAATGAACATTTTCATAGCCTTTTGTTATGTTAATTTGCAGACACACCCGGGATACATGTCCCTTCTTATGAAAATCTACTACATGATCCGAAGCGAATAAAACGTTCTCACAAAGTAGTCTCTGTATAACAAATTCCACTTGATATTTTTGAACTACAAGAGGAGTGATCAATTTTAGCTGAGTGCCGATAATTTTGGAGATGGTTTTGTAAAATGTATTACAAAGTGAGATTGGACTAAAATCTGTTAACTTTGCTGCTCCTGAAGTCGGGTTAACAAAAACTTTCATAACAGCCATGGTTAAATCTGCTCCCACCAAATCCGAAGAGGAAGTAAAGAATTATGCAGTAAAGCCATTAGGGCCAGGTGGTTTTGTTTTTGATAGAGCAAAAAAAATCTGTTCTGATTTCCTCGCCTGAAGGAATAGCTGAAAGATAGGCGTTGAGACCTCTGCTGTATCGAAATGAGTGAATGTCATGTGCCACTGAGAGAGGTGAGGTATCTGAATTTTCAGTCCCCAAAAAATATGTGTAATAATGAACCTTCATATCCTTTATAATTATCGGCCCCAAATCATCTAATCAGCATCATTTTGCAAACACAGATAATATTCCTCAGCAAATTCGGTTTGACATATTTGTGAAAAATACATGTATTATAATCCCTCTCACCTAACCACCTAACTCTGGAATTTTGTTTGAAGAATGATTCTTCTGCAGATGAGTAGAATATTCAAGATGTTTTTGTTGCTGCCTCATCAATGAACACCTGCTGAGAAGGAGTATGAATAAGTTGGTTTTGAAGTTTTTTGATACTGTCTTTAAGTATCCATCTTGTTGATCATGAATGGTTAACTCATATTTAGTTAGTACCCACCTTGAACCCTTATCTTTGTTCCACCTTTAGGCATTTCATATGTCTAGATATATATGTGCAAAAGGGTCGGGGAGAAAAGGATCGACACAATCTCTCACTTGTTCTTACTGCAATAAACAATTTAAAAAGGGAGCAAGTAGTCCACAACATAATGACTGCTCCAAATGGTCAACATGAAATATGAGTGGAGAAACATAAAATGATGAAATTAGAATCACCAAGAGCACAACAATGATGAGCATTACTTATTTCTTCATCTTTTATTAAACAAAAGAGGAAGGAGAACGAGTAGAATCTGTTGGCATCAATGGGTTTGTCCTCTCTTGCAATTTTGTGTTATATCTTGCATCCTTTACATCAAAATGCTAACCCGTAAACACCTCTAGATCTACCACCAAATTGGCATGTTCTGTTCCGAGCGTTGTCTACCTTGAATGACGCCTGTAATGAGAAGCTCACACTATTATAATTGAATGTAGTGAGTTTTTCTCTGGAATTTGTGTGACTTTTGCAGGTTTCGGGATAGTATGGAACAAATTTGAAAATAAGTTAGTATGGTTTTGGTAAGAGTGTGTTGTTGTGGTTTTATTGTTTGTATGGGTCTGTGATTTGCAATTGAAGTATGGTTGTTGAGAATTTGAGAGTTCCAGCGTTTTCCAAATTTTCTTTCATTCTTTAAGTTCTGACTTTTTTTTAGGACAAGCAAGAATCTAAGTCTAGGAGAATTAATGTGTCTTGTTTTGACACATTCTAACAATGTTTTCTAAATTGTTTTTGAGTCTATATCGAATCTTTTTAGTCCTTCTTGAATGATCAGTACATGTATGGAGTTGGCTTAGATGGAATGTGGATCACTTGGAGTGAAACATGCATAAAGAGTCTATTTTGAAGATTTTCCTTTGGAGTACCCGGATTTACGAAAGGAGCGGCCGCTCTTGGGATCCAGATTTTTAAAGAAGTTTCCAAATATTTATGGATGTGATCTATGGATCCCTATTTTTCCTTCTTGTGGCGTCACAGATGTGCAATATATCATTTCTTATTATTTTTATCAGACTCGATTAGTTTTTACACATATTCGTAGAGAGAGAGTAGCTATTTATAAGATTGAATGGAGAAAGATCTCTACACACTTGAGAAGAATGAACACTATTTTGATTATTTTACAATTGACCATCACGTTTTCTTCATTTCATATCTATGTATTCTTTTTGAATATGGTCGAGTAGTCGATTGTTAGCTTTCGGGTGTTAGGTATTCATGAATCATTGAACTAAACATATAGGAATTTATCTTAGATTGTCTTCGCCTATTATTACTTGAAAACTTAATCTATAATTTTAGGTTGAATCTATTCACCAAAAGTTTAATATGTTGCTAGAAAGAACATAGGTGAATTTTTCCTCAGCCAACAAAAGTTGATGTTGAGTCAAATCATAAACATATCAAACCAACTCTTAATGCTTGTCTCCAATCTCCGAATCAAACGACAATTTAGACATTAGGATTGTTTGACAAAGTCATTGTTGCCACATTAGTGGATCAGTTGTAATTAATGTTTAAGTTCGAGATTTGCTTGTTACTCTTTCCCTGAATAATTGTTTGGCTCATAATCTCTGAATTTTTGTGATATGCCCTTAACTTAGCGCCTTCGTTTAATTATTTACACATCATTTTCATCCTGGTATTTATTTCTTTCGTTACATAAAACAATAAATCAAACTGCTTTTGTTTATTTCACTCTAAAAGAACTGTGGTGTGACCGTTGGTCTTTGTGGGTTTGATCCTAAAATACTACATTGATATACCATGTGATTGCGGTAGTGTCTACATTAATTAGGTTAATTGGTGTGTATACACATAATATCATACATATTGACTGACACTTTAAAGCTTGTCTAGGCGGTGGATCATGTTGCATTTATGCTTTTCCTCTATGTTTTAAACTCGCTTCATACCAAGCTTGCCACTCACTCTCTGCATGTCTCACTGTTTATGAGGATCCCTATTAATTCTCTAAAAAGCTTTTCGTTGCGTGATTTTTAAATGTACCATATTATTCATGCGTATGGATATCTATTCATATTTGAAACATAAAGTTCACTTTTCCGCCAGAATTAATAATCCATACAAGCATAAATATTTGAAATTAGAAATACGAATGGACAAGGTGGATTATTGCCGATGTACATGTTTGTAGAATTGATGGATTCTCAAAGATTGCATGATTTCCAACGCTCCATATCTAGGACAAACGGTTGTCACATCGCATATGATTATGTGTAAAATTTCTAGTTACCGCAAGATATTATATTATAATCTGTCATATTTAAAGAGAACTTATATTTCAGACAAATGGTTGGAACTTCGTTAGACAATGTTCTGTATATATGACTTCATCATTGTGCTTGATGATATTTTTCGTGACCTAGTATCTTGATTTTACAGTATACACAAAGTAAATTCTATTCGAATAAAAAAATTTCTAATAAAATATGCGATAAAGTTGCAAACATACTTTTTACTTATGACTCAACTGGAATAGCATCTTATAATATATTTATTTTGTTGTTATAACATTTACGTACTCTTGATCGATACTTTTACCAAAGAAACGTGTCCCATTCTCAAAATATCCCTATAAATCTTGTCTTTAAGTGACTTCCATTGCATCAGCGTATATTAGTAAGATTCGTGCGTAAATGGGGAAATCACATTTTAAACAATCGAGGGTTAAACAAAATACATAACCCTTGCAATTCACTTGCAAATCGATAACTTAATATTTTTAAAGATTATATCTCGTGTTTTATTACGTTTTTGGTGGACTAATATATATTTTCTGGATTTTGTTTTGGAAATTTTATTTAAAGTGATAATCACTACAAGAAAACAGACGGATACTGACGGACAAAATCGTCAGAAGTTCGTCGGAATAGGCGGATACTGACGAATTTCTGACGACAGTGGTCATCGGTATCATTTCGTCGGAAAAAAAAAATTCGTCGGAATTTCGTCAGAGTTTCCGACGACTTTCTGACGAATACCGATAAACCACATTCTGACGAACTTCCGATGACACTCCGATAATATATTCCGAGAACAAAATTCATCAGAAACACTATATTCCGACGAATTAGGTCGTCAGAATATACTGACGAATCGGGGTCGTCGGAATATAGCGACAAGCAAGTTTGTCGGAATATTCCGACGACACAAATTCGTCAGTATATTCTGACGACCTGTACACGTCGGTATATTCCGACGACTATGATTCGTCAGTATATTTCGACGAACCGGTTTGTCGGTATATTCTGATGACTCAGATTCGTCAGAATATACCATTTTTAAATATGAATAAATTTTGCATTTATAAATATTTTTTTATATTAAAAATTAATATATACACAAAATCTGAAATTTAAAACTAATAAGATTATAGAATTTAAATTCATAGAAACTTAAATAGAAAAAAAAACATTCATCAAGTTTTAAAATTCATAAAAAAACTAAGAACCCTAAGGCAACAAACGATCTAGCTTTTCCAATATCTCGGCGTTGGTCTTCTTTTGGGATTCAAGCTGAGCAAGGATAGTGGCATTCTCAGAAAGAATAGTGGCGTTCTGCTCCTCCAATGCCACAATCCGTTCATCTTTGTTCTGTAGCTGCTCCAGAATCATGAGATCGGTATACGGAACTTGCGAAGAAGACGCCGGATACGAAGAAGCACGGCGGGCCAACCCAACTAAACGTCCTCCTTTTCTTTTAGGAACCGCCTATAAAAATATTTAAAGTTAGTAAACTACATTATAAAATAAATATATTAATAAAAAAATTACCTTTTCGACCATCTCATTTATTTGCAATCGGAACATGTTGGTTGAAGCTCCCGTAGAATCGCCGTCATCAGAGAGAGGCTGAGAAGATAGAAGATCTTCTTTTTGAGTTTCCACCAAGTCAACGAAGGATCTGATCACGGCGTCCTGAATTTGACCCGTCTTCTTGTTAGTGTGAGCCTCCTTAATAAGTTGAAGACGATCAACGGGATTACCGTCATTTGCTTCAATCTAAAAAACAGTCATTAGCCAAAGAATATATAAAAATATTTATTTAAATAAATATAAAGATAAAAAAAATAGAACTTACAAGTTGATCCTCCTTAGAAGACATAGAGCAAGCGTCGAGGTTGTGCACATACATACCTTTCCCGCCACGATCGCTCTTCCGGTTCTTGGAGTTCTTAAGAGACGTCGCTGCAGTGTCGTCCTTCTCCCAATGGACTATCAACTGCTCCCACACCGTCCCGTTGATGTACCGTGGCCTCTTGTTCTTCTGCCATACTGTCTTCCAAGCGTTGATCTGCTTCGTATTAGAGTCCATGGACTTTTCGTTGAATTTCTGACGGACTGTTTCCGTGAGACCGGACTCCCAAGTGAACTCTTGCTACAAAACACACATAATTTAATTAGTAGATATATATAAAAAAAATTGAAAAATGCTTTAAAAAAAACTGAAGAGTTACCGGAAACTGACGAAACCACAACTCCCGGTCCTCGCGAGTAATCACACTCCACTTCGAATATCCGGTATGGAGCATGGAATAAATCATATTGTTGATGCTCCTGCTAATGCCATTGCTCGACTTGTCGAACCTTTAAAAAAATGCATGTTAGAAAGTTAATTAATGGAAAAACACTACATATAAAATAAAAATACTAACCAAGTTGTATGTCCCGGTCGTGGGTTGGGATGGAGAACCGGGAGATGCTCTCGACCTGGTTGTTGAACCAATTGTTGAACTGACATGATCCCCGAGTCCTCCTGAGCAGCTGGAGCAGGAACATATGGAGCGGGAGCGGGAACCGAGTTTTGTTCGTGAGATGATCCCGATGGACGGGAACTGCTTGCCGAACTACCTCGGCCGCCACCGGGTGCAGAACGACGGGATGCGGAATGGCGTGCTTCCTCGGACCTAAAAAATAAATGTTAATACATCAAAAGATTGTTAAATATATAAAAAATGATTTTCTATTTAAAATGTTTTAATTTATATATTTAAATCTAAAAATGATATATATATATATATATATATATATATGAATGTATAAAAAAGATAAAAATGTTTTTAAAAAACTATAAATATAGAAATGGTTGTTAAATATATTGAAAATTATTTTTACACCTAAAAATGATATATATATATATATATATATATATATATATATATATATATGTATGTATAAAAAATTATAAATATTTTTAAAAATGTTTATAAATATAAATAAGGTTGTTAAATATATAAAAAATATATATACGTTTTTATCTATATAAAAAATATAAAATCGTTTTTTTCTAAAAATAAAATATTTATAAAACGTTTATAAATATATAAAAGGTTGTTAAATATATATAAAACTTTTAAAAAATGTTTTATTATATATAGTTTATTACTGGAAACCCCAAAAACAATTTTAAAAATACAAAAACGTTTTCAATCCAAAAAAAATTAAAACAACAATCCAAACAACAATCCTAACTAATAGATCCTAAACTATCCATTCAATCCTAAACCCAAAAAAATATAAATACACAAAAATTTAAGCATGATTTATAGAATCCAATCAAAGAACTCTTCTTTTCCAGCACCATCCAGCCGATAAATGGGAAAAGGGGCCGTACCATTCTCATCAACGTGAAGTTCAGAACGATCACAGATATCGACTAAATCCAACCTTGACTTCAAATTATCCTTCGTTTTACCTTGGATGTTAAGGATTGTGTTCATTAGATTGTCGAAAAAGTTCTTCTCGATATGCATGGCATCTAAATTATGCCGCAATAGATGATCCTCCCAATATGGCAGATCCCATAAAATACTCTTTTTGTACCAGTTATGTAGCTCTCCAACCGCATCGACTCGAATGTTTTCATGTCCACCTACGTCTGGCATCCTACCTGCACCAAAATCCCTCAACTGCTTCCACAATTTTTCCCCACTAACTTCCTCAGGTGGACCATCAAACATCTGCTTGTTCTTCGTAAACAAAGTCTTACTCCTACGGTATGGATGATCAGGTGGTAGAAATCTTCTGTGACAGTCAAACCAACACGTTTTCCTTCCGTGCTTTAGTTGGAAAGCATCTGTGTCATCTTGACAATATGGACATGATAGCCTCCCATGTGTTGTCCATCCGGATAACATACCATATGCTGGAAAGTCACTTATTGTCCACGTAAGTACTGCCCGCATATAAAAGTTTTCTTTGCACGAAACATCGTATGTTTCAATACCATGCGCCCATAGTTGTTGCAACTCATATATCAGTGGTTGAAGAAACACGTCTAGTGATCTCTTAGGATGCTCTGGCCCGGGGACGAGAATTGAGAGGAACAAAAACTCTCGTCGCATGCACAAGCTTGGCGGTAAGTTGTACGGTGTCACAATAACTGGCCATAGAGAATACTGTCTTCCACTCTTTCCAAATGGGCTGAAACCATCAGTACATAATCCAAGATAAAAATTTCTTCTCTCTTCCGCAAATTCTGGATATGTTGACTGGAAATGTTTCCAAGCCTTCGCATCTGAAGGATGTCTAATCTCACCATTTGTGGAATGCTCTGCATGCCATCTCATTGCTTTTGCTGTGCGCTCACACTGATACAACCTCTGCAATCTTCCGTCAAAGGCAAATACCACATCCTTTTGAACGGGATCGGAACTCTTCCCCTCGTCTCCTGATAACGAGGTTTCCTACAAAATTTGCAGTTATCCCGTTCCTTATCCGCTCTCCAGTAGATCATGCAGTTGTCAATACATACATCTATCACTTCGTACGGTAGTTGAAGACCCGCAACAAGTTTCTGAACCTCGTAGTATGAACCCGGTGCAAGATTATCCTCATGTAGAATACCTTTGAAAAAATCAGTAATCGTATCCACACATTCTTCAGCCAAATTATAGTCTGTCTTAATACCCATCAATCTAGTTGCAGATGATAAGGGTGAATGACCGACCATCTCTACAACCTTTATACAAAGGTTGTTTTCCGGCATCCAACATGTCAAAAAATCTCCTAGATTCGGGATTTGGTTCTTCCCCTCTATAATGATCATGTACCATCTGCACAGTACCTACACCATAATCTATATCCGATCTAGGTTCTTCTAACCTAATATCAGGCTGAGGTTCACTAGGCTGAGGTTCACTAACAGGCTGAGGTTCGCTAGTACTACCATATTCATAACCAGTTTCCCCATGAAGATACCAAACTTTATAATTACGTGAAAATCCTCTCATATACAAATGAGTCCAAACATCAAATTCTCTTATATTCCTATTATTATTGCAAGTAGAGCATGGACATCTTAACATACCGGTTTTTGCATCCGGTAGCTGTTCAACAAGCTTCATGAATTCTCCAATCCCTTGACCGTATTCTTCCGTAAGTAAATTGGTGTTGGGATCCATATGAGGTTTATCCATCCACGAACGATAATAAACTCCTGAAGACATGATTTTCTCGGAATTGTTGTGATTAGAGAGAGAGTGAAGAGAGAATGAGGAGTGAATGAGTTGAATGAGGAGAGGTTGTATTTATAGGAAATTGCATACGGCAGTCCGACGACATTCTGACGGAATTCCGACGACCCTACGGTCATATCCGTCGGAATTTCGTCGGTATTTTCCTATCTCAACGGCTATAAAACGGTCATATGTATTTGTCTGCAACGGTCAAAAGGTTCGTCAGAAATTCGTCGGTATATGCCGACGAACTTCTGACGACAGCGACGGTTATATTATTGATCGCAAGGTCGTCGGAAAGTCGTCGGTATATACCGACGAATTTCTGACGAACGTAACGGTTATATATTTAATCCGAATGTCGTCGGAATTGCGTCGGTATATACCGACGCATACTCTTTGGTCGGAAAGTCGTCGGTATATTCCGACGAATTTCTGACGAAGTAGTATTTTTTGGTTTCGTCGGAATGCCGTCGGAAAATCGTCAAATTCGTCCGACGACTTTGTTGTCCGTCGGAATATAGCGTGTTTTCTCGTAGTGAATATGTTTAAAAACTTTATGGCAATTCAGTCGATGTATATTGTTTGTATTAATTATAGAGTTTTGATTTTTAGTATTTCGTAATATTAGTTCAGGTGTTGAAAATTTAGTCAATAACCATAGTTGATTATTTTTTTGAGAATATTGTATTTACATACATGGGAAACAGTAAAACTTTCAATTCCATATTTTATTTAATAGATTTATTCCATTTTTGCAAACACCACAATAACAACAAAATCAAGATTCCAAATTACATAATAAAAAAAACCCACAATTTTATTTGTTTTGAAACGCTGACAATGAACGTTAGTATTATTATAATCACCGGACTTTGATTAAGAGCCCGACTGGTTTAAACGCAGCGGTTGCGGCTGCAGCTGCGGGTACGGGAGTTTGCGGATGCGGGTGGTTGCGGTTTCAAGCGTCATTAAGCGTTTTGTATGACTGGCACAACGTTTAAAACTTGTTGCGTTTGCGGGATATTTGCTACTGGTTGATTATAAGATATTGCAGCGGTTTAATAATAATTTATCAATATTAACATATTATAACATTATAAAAATATAAAAACATACACTTATAATAAAATAAATTAATTATCAACATAATATGATTAATAAAAATATTATGTTTATTTATTAAAATTTTAAAATTAGTTGAAAGTTATAATTTTAATTAAATTTTTTTGAAGATTGGTATTAAAACTTTTAAAATAATATTTTATTTCGTTTTATATATGTGTATATCTTTATATATGTGTAAATTTAAAAAAAAATTGTAATGAATGGTTAGTTTAAAGTTTTTATAAAACAAATTATGATACTTTTTGTGAATTTAAACTAATATATATAATACGTATATATTTTTAAAATTTTTAATTTTAAAATATTTAATTTTAAAATTTTAAAATATTTTTGAAAATAAATTTATATTTATTTATCCACCCGCAACCGCAAACGCTAGCTGGAACCAGCTTTTGATTTTAAGAGGTTCGGAGCGGTTCAGAGCGGTTTAAAGCGATTTGTATAATTGTTTCGAAACGCTGTCAACCACTACCAACCACAAAAGCTGCGTTTGCGGGTGGCAGCGGGAAAATCAGTGAGACCCTAACATGGAGTTTATGGAGTCGTGGGGACAACGCGATAAGCGGAGCAATCAAACCACGTTTGAAGACTTTCCAAACGCGTAAGATACGCGGGACAAAGTACATATCAAATTATTAGTTACAATAAAAAGATAACCACTTGGTCTTATATAGTTATATCTACCGATCCATACTTTATTTATTTTATACACCGTACAGATCATCGTCATCTCCCACTTTTCAAAGCCAAGTTGTACAATTGATATCTTCCTAACTTTTTTTTTTCTGGAACACTATTATATCTTTCTAAATAAAACCTGACGCTGGTTCTTTCTTTAATTTTTTCGCTTTCATTTTGTATTTTCTCAAGTCAAACTCAGAATGAATAATGCAAAGTTTCGGCTGGTACCATCCGTTGACTCTATGCATGATCTTGGCATGTTGATCGACGGCTGGTTTGCTATTTTATAAAGTTTGGGAGATTTCCCTGATTCATCCTGTAAATCACCAAACGATCTTTCTTCATTCACTAATACAGTCATTTTTCAATACAAATTGCAGCTTAAATACGTTTAGCCATTGAATCCTCTTAGGATTAATTACATTAAAAGGACCTTAGAGGATGTGAATAGCTAAATGAATCTTTTAACTTCTGTTATACACTCTTATTTTCTAGAAATCCGGAATAATACAAATACTGACTAGAAAATTTGTAAAATATTTATTTGTATTGTTGCTAACTTGCCATAAAAACTCAAGCTACGCACAATTTTTTTTGTCATTTTTGATCTATACAGATTTGAGTAAACCAGTATAACCGTATTCTCATTTTGATTTCACCACAAGAAAACACTCCGAATTCCGACGGAGCTTCCGACGGACACCAAGGTCGACGGACACCAAGGTCGTCGGACATTTGCGACGGAATACTGACAAATTTCCGACCAAATCCAAAAAAATGAAGTCGTCGGAATTCCGTCGGCCATTTCCGACGGAATTCCGACGACATACGGTTCGTCGGAATTTTCCGACGACTTTTCGACGACATTCCGATAAAAAATGTAACCGTTGTAGTCGTCGGAAGTTCGTCGGTATATTCCGACGGAATTCCGACGACATTCCGATTAACAGCAAAGTCGTCGGAATTCCATCGGTATTTTCCGACGGAATTCCGACGAACCATGTGACCGTTGCCGACAAATACATATGACCGTTGTATAGCCGTTTGGGATTGGACAATTCCGACGGAATTCCGACGGACTTCTTTATATCCGTCGGAATTTCGTCGGAAAGTCGTCGGAGGTCCGTAAGCAATTTCCTATAAATACAACCCCTCCTCATTCAACTCATTCACACTTCATTCTCTCTTCATTCTCTTTAGTCATAACAATTCCGTGAAAATCATGTCTTCAGAAGTTTATTATCGTTCGTGGATGGATAAACCTCATTTGGATCCGAACACCAATTTGCTTACGGAAGAATACGTTCAAGGGATTGGAGAATTCATGAGGCTTGTTCAACAGCAACCGGATGCAAAAAGTGGTATGTTAAGATGTCCCTGCTCTTCTTGCAATAATAATAAGGTTATAAAAGAATTTGATGTTTGGACTCATTTGTATATGAAAGGGTTTTCACGTAATTATAAAGTTTGGTACCTTCATGGGGAAACTGGTTATGAATATGGTAGTACTAGCGAACCTCAGCCTGTTAGTGAACCTCAGCCTGATATTAGGTTAGAAGAATCTAGAACGGATATAGATTATGGTGTAGGTACTGAGCAGATGGTACATGATCATTATAGAGGGGAAGAACCAAACCCCGAGTCTAGGAGATTTTTTGACATGTTGGATGCAGGAAAACAACCTTTGTATCAAAATTGTAGAGATGGTCATTCAGTCTTATCATCTGCAACTAGATTAATGGGTATTAAGACAGACTATAATTTGGCTGAAGAATGTATGGATGCGATTACTGATTTTGTCAAAGGTATTCTACCTGAGGATAACCTTGCACCGGGTTCATACTACGAGGTTCAGAAACTTGTTGCAGGTCTTCAACTACCGTATGAAGTGATAGATGTATGTATTGACAACTGCATGATCTACTGGAGAGCGGATGAGACACGGAATGTATGCAAATTTTGTGGGAAACCTCGTTATCAGGAGACGAGGGGAAGAGTTCCGATCCCATTCAAAAGAATGTGGTATTTGCCTTTGACGGAAAGATTGAAGAGGTTGTATCAGTGTGAGCGCACAGCAAAAGCAATGAGATGGCATGCAGAGCATTCCACAAATGGTGAGATTAGACATCCTTCAGATGCAAAGGCTTGGAAACATTTCCAGTCAACATATCCAGAATTTGCGGAAGAGAGAAGAAATGTTTATCTTGGATTATCTACTGATGGTTTCAGCCCATTTGGAAAGCATGGAAGGCAGTATTCTCTATGGCCAGTTATTGTGACACCGTACAACTTACGGCCGAGCTTGTGCATGCGACGAGAGTTTTTGTTTCTCTCAATTCTAGTCCCCGGGCCAGATCATCCTAAAAGATCACTAGATGTGTTTCTTCAACCACTAATATATGAGTTGCAACAACTATGGGCGCATGGTTTTGAGACATACGATGTTTCGCGCAAAGAAAACTTTCAGATGCGGGCAGTACTTATGTGGACAATAAGTGACTTTCCAGCATATGGTATGTTATCTGGATGGACAACACATGGGAAGCTATCATGTCCATATTGTCAAGATGACACAGATGCTTTCCAACTAAAGAACGGAAGGAAAACGTGTTGGTTTGACTGTCACAGACGATTTCTACCACCTGATCATCCATACCGCAGGAGTAAGACTTCGTTTACGAAGAACAAGCAGGTGTTTGATGGTCCACCTGAGGAAGTTAGTGGGAAAGATTTGTTGAAGCAGTTTAGGTATTTTGATGCAGAAAGGACGCCAGATGTAGGTGGACATGAAAACATTCGAGTCAATGCGGTTGGAGAGCTACATAACTGGCACAAAAAGAGTATTTTCTGGGATCTACCATATTGGGAGAGTCATCTATTGCGGCATAATTTAGATGTCATGCATATTGAGAAGAACTTCTTCGATAATCTGATGAACACAGTCCTTAACATCCAAGGTAAAACGAAGGATAATTTGAAGTCAAGGTTGGATTTAGTCGATATTTGTGATCGTTCTGAACTTCACGTTGATGAGAACGGTACGGCCCCTTTTCCCA